>NC_080836.1:20980480-21354646 GCF_030435755.1 Ochotona princeps
CTGTAGATATGCTCAAGACCATTGAAGAGAAGAAATTAATAACTTCTTAGTTACCTCGGCATGTTCGTGTACAGTTATGAAGTCTGGGAAAAGAACAAATGATGTGCTGTTTTTCTGATCTTTGTTATTGACTTATTTTTCTAGAGCAGTTTTTTTTATGCAATAATTTTTCTGGGGGACGTGGGGGAGAATTAAGACATTAATTAAGGCCCATTAAGGAATGGAATGAAATGTGTTCTCAGGAGCCAAAAAATGGTGTATCGTTAGCCTTGGAGCGCATCTGGCACAGTACCCTACAGGCAAGATTTCTATGAGTTCTTGATTCTGAAAAGGCTGGGATTATGGGCCAAAAATGCATGTATTTAAAAAAAAAATCAATGATGTCTTATTCAGAATGTAGGCTGAGAAATGAATGTAAATGTGCTTAATGTTTCACATAGTGGATCCTGGAATAATTACTGAACAAATATAACCCACTCCAAGTCTGAAATGGAAAAAAATAAGTATGTGGAATCCCACACCTGCCATTTTTAAACACTATGAAGAGTAAGAGGAAGAGGGCTCGGATTCAAATGAGCCATTCAGATATGGGATATAGGCAATGTAGTCCTTATACCAATTTCCATCCCAATCGTAGGTATTTTATTTCAAATGTTTGGGTTCAGAAAATGAAACCCCTGCTACTTCTGCAATGCTTCTATGGACTTCAGACTGAGAGCCCACAGGGAGCAGCCAGTGCAGAAAAGGGCTTTCTCTGAAGGTCCCTTTTTTGACTAAGGAGAGTTCCTTCAGAAGAAATGTAGTTGTTTTGACTCCCATCCGCATATCTCATTAAACAGGGAAGTCTAATTCAAAGGAAAGAAGATGAGAGTTAAGCTTTGTCCCAGCCTGTTGTCTATTCTTTGGGCCTACTCAGTTCCTCTGAAAATCTATGGTATACTTGCTCCACAAGAAACTTTAGACCCTCGTTTTTTCAGCAGTTCAAAATGCTGTTTAAATTTGAACCATCTTGACCCTTCCTTGAATCCCATTTTGTGTGGATTCTGTGTGGCTTCTGTGCACCTGCACAAATAGATTTGTTGTGTTTTCTCTCATTAACTTTTATGTTGTAAGTTTATTTTGGCAGATTCAAATCCCAGCCCTTCAGGGGCATATATTTGATGTAGCAGTGAGTGGTTGTGACACTTGATTTCCATATCAGAGTGCCTGTTTTGAGTGCTAGCTCTAGTTTTGATCCATCTTTCTGCTTACATGCACCCTAGGAGGCACCACATGATGGCTCAACTATATTAATACCTGATACTCTTGCCTTCAGCCAAGGCACTCATTAGCTGTTGTAGGTATTTGGAAAGAGAAATTGGATGGAAAATCTCTTCTGTCTCTTTGTCTTTTCCTCTCCCTTTCAAATAAAGTGAAAAATAAGTAGATGTAAATTTTAAAAATTACCAGAGCTTCAGAAGGCAGAGGCACAGTTGCCTTAGGTCTCACACAAGTGTTGAAAAACACGGTTCTCAGAAGAGATCTCAGACCAAGAACAGCATAAAAGAGTGGAAGACTTTAAAGTGTCATCCTTTCCATGTAGTGAGTGAAACTGGCGAGACATTTTCAGTAAGGACCCCTGTGGGAATAGGGACTTGGAAGAGAGTGGGAAAGGAGCAGAGAGGAACACAAGAGCCAAACCAACCTAGTTCACAGATAGCCCGAAAGGTCAAAGGATTTGACACATGGAGTCAGAGGCTGGGTATGCCGTTTCCTAAAATTGTGATAATTTAACCTTGTGTTTGGAGATGACTCAACCTCATTCTACCATATAAATTGCTCAGTGATTTCACATTTCCCTTTCTTGCTACACTGAAGGCTATTGGAAATTTTTACTTCCCAACTCTCTCTCTGTGTGTACAAACACATACACACACATACTTTTTTTTACTTGAAAGAGTTACACACACACACACACACACACGAAAAGATCGAGAAAGATCTTCCACCTACTGGTTTACTCCCCAAATGACTGCAACCGCTAGAACTGGGATGATCTGAAGCTGGGAGCTAGGAGTTTCTTCCAGATTTCCCACATAGGTACAGGGACCCAAGTTATTGGATCGTTCTATGCTGTATTTACAGGCCATTCATAGGGAGCTGGATTAGAAGTGGAACAGCCAAGTGTTGAACCGATGAGCATATGGGGTGCTGGCTATAGATGGAGGATTAGGTTGATATGCTGCTGTACTGGTCCTTTCCTAACTATATTTAAGCTGTTAAAAAAGGAGCAAATCCTTTAGAGGTCTGCAAATTATTAAGGCATGAACTGAAAACCCATATATTGATTGTGTGTTTAGAAAAACAGAATCCGGGCCTGGCGGCATGGCCTAGTGGCTAAAGTCCTTGCCTTGAACGTGCCGGGATCCCATATGGGCGCTGGCTCTAATCCTGGCAGCTTCACTTCCCATCCAGCTCCCTGCTTGTGGCCTGGGAAAGCAGTTGAGAATGGCCCAAAGCCTTGGGACACTGCACTCGCGTGGGAGACCTGGAAGAAGTTCCTGGTTCCTGGCTTCATATCAGCGAGCACCGGCCATTGCAATCACTTGGTGAATGAATCATCGGATGGAAGATCTTCTTCTCTGTCTCTCCTCCTCTCTGTATATCTGATTTTGTGATAAAAACAGAAATAAATCTTAAAAAAATAAAATAAAATGAGTGGATTTCATATCTTTTACATTACATACTTAGAACCATAGGAGTCCCTCTCCCTTCATCCTCCTCTCACCCTATCTCTTGACCCTTATTTTTTCCCAAATTATCACAATAGCATTTTTATTCACTATGATTGTTACTTCTAATGTAGGATTCCATTGGGATTTCTTGTAGGTCTGCTCTCCTGGTGATGAAGTCACCCAGTTTTTGCTTATCTGTGGAAATATTTTTTTTTTTTCCTTCTTCACTTGTGGTGTAATTGGTTCTCGTTTGTATTTCATTTATGTTTTTCTCTCACTGTCTTTAGGATTATTTCCTTGTGCTTAATGTCTGACTATTTGATTGTAATATGCTTTGGGAAAAGTCACATTTGGTTGAGAATGGTTAGGGTCCTTTGTAATCTGGATGTCCAGTTCTCTTGCAAGACTTGGGAGATTTGCGAGTATTATTTCATTCAGTATATCTCCAATGTGTTTTTCCTCTGCTTTAGGCATTCCTCTCCTATAAATGCTTATTTACATAATGTTCTGTCATATGGCTCCCAGGTTTACTTCATTTAATTCTTTTTGCTTTTGTCTGACTTCTTTCAAAAGTGTTGTCTTCAAATCAGAAAAAAAGTCTTTTTCCAATTGATCTCATCCGTTGTTGAAGCTCTAAACTATTTTTTCTATTGACTGAAGTTTTCCGCTGTACCATTTCTGATACAATCTTTTAATGATTTCTGTTTGTTGAATTTCATTCATATAATGCATTGTGTCCCTCATTTCTTTGAATTGTTTCTCTGTATTCTTGTGCATTGCCTTAGGATCATTATTTTGAATTCTTTTTAAAAGACTTTTTATTAATTACCTTCAAATCAGAATCTGTTTCTGGAGGATAAGCATTGTGTTGTTTTGGAGTGCTTCTTGCTTCTTCATGTTTCCTGTGTTGACATCTACAGATTTGGTGTAACAGTTCCTTCTTCTTTGTGGAGCAGCTTTTATTAAAAAGGACTTTTTTTTGTGGGGTTGAGTAGTTGCTTTGGCTTTGGTTTCAGATAAGCCCAGAAGGGGCAACATCTGAGTGATTTCTTCTAGTAGTAGTCAGTGCCAGCACAGTTTTCTAGTTGACAGCGGCTTATAGTTTGCTAGTAGCAGGAGTATGACTTTGAGGTGAATAAGGGTTTCCAAAGTTGTGTGTCTTTATTGCCTAGAGACTGGGTGTCAGTCAGAGGTCTTGTGATGGCTATAGCCATGCTCCTGGTGTTGTCAGACACAGAAGGGTCTGTGTTTGGCCAGGCAGTCTGAGTAATGGGCGGCTGCTTGTGGAATCCCACAAGTATGATCCTGGAAATGTGTGATGCTGATAAGACCTTTCCATATTCTGTAGGCGGGCATAAGTGTTGTTGAGGTAACAAGCACCTAAAGTTCTAGTCTTAGCACTAAGGGATGGAAAGGGGAATCTTGCTACGGTCCTGTGAAGTTGCAGATCGTGTCCTGGCAAGTGTGTGTCTGAAGCAATGGAGTTCCTAGATCCTGCAGGGAAAGTTCCAGTGACTCTGAGGAATATAATGTACCATCAGGGAGTTACAGAACAGGAAGAATATCTTTTTCAGGCTCAAGAGGAAGTGTTGGTTATTCTGGAGATTATCAATGGCAAATGCATGCCTGCAGCATTGGAATGGAGGTAGAAGCTTCCTATGTCCTGCAAGGCTTGCCCAGGGCTTACAGAGCCCATGGTCCGAGTACCAGAACTTCAGGATGCAAAAACAGAAAATCTAGGGTTTACTATTGATACACAGGTTGTTCTGCAGATTGTGTACTGGTGGACACATGTTTTGCATTGAAAAGCAAAGTAGACTCCTCTCTTGGTCTCATGGAGGGAAAACTCAGGTGATTCAGTGGAATACAGTTTTAATAGTCCTTGTCTCAGAGCAGCAGGATCCAGAGGATCCCTCAACTGAGTGCAGGTTGTGCTGGGGATGGTGCTCTAGCCAGGTAAAGACGAATGCAGAGAGGGCCTTCCCCAGGTCCCTTGGTGGTAGTGTTTGAGGGGAATGTGGGTGACTCTGGGAATTTGAGTACTAACAGTCACAGGCCTTGGGCTAAAGGAGGAGGTGGCATTCTTACCCAATTCTAACAGGGTGAGTTCCAGTTATGCTGGGGATTGGTAACCAGCAGTTATAAGCTTCAAGCATGGTAATGCGGGCAGGCCCCCGCCTGCTCTCACAGGTGAGTGTGTGTTACTCTAGGAACTGGGACCAAGAGGCTGCTCCCAGTTGCCATAGGGCATGCAAGAGTGATGCCGAGGCTTGTGCCATACCTGCCCAGAGCAGCCTGTGCTGAGACAGACAAGGGGACTTCCTTAAGTGTGACCTTTTGACTTTGTGTATCCGCTGCTGCTGGCACCAAGCCCTCCAAACCAAAATGGGGAACTTCCCTGGATCATGCAAAAGGATTAAGGGTGGCTCTGGGGCTTGTGCCCAGAAATTCCACAGCTGTGAAGTGCAGAAGGGTCTGCTCTTGGCCGTGGAAAGTCCTGGCTTTGGAGAGTTTATGATGACCACCAGGCTGCTTCTTTTTCCCTGAGACAGAATAGAATTACCCAGTGGCACTGGGGCAGAGGGAGGCATTGTATGTACCTTTCTTGGAGCCAAGCAGTTGTTTGCTTCCCAGTCAGCTTTTGAGACTGAATTAAAAGTCTGTGAGAACTGTGGAGTTCTCTTACAGTTATTGCTGCCAGTCTGTGTCACAGAGGATTCTCTCACTTTTCCCCAGCGTGATATCCCCTCCCTGCTAACCTCACCCCCACACTGTGGGCTGGGGAGCAGGGTAGGAGCTACAAGGCTGTGCTTTGTTTCTTTCTCTCCGCTGGCTTTTGGAGTTTCAATGCAGTTGACAGTTCTACTATTTCTTTCCTGAAGTTTTCCTTCGATCTCACAGTCCTTCCTTTGTTGTTCTGGGCCTCCTCTGCAGTGGAGGCAAGTGCAGGAGGTCTCTGCTCACCAGGCTCAGAACCCAGCATGTTGACATGTTACCTGTGGATGCCTGTTTTCTGATGGCTTTAGAAGGAGGTGATAGGGCCAGTGTTGTGGCTTTGCACATAAAGCTGCTGCCTGTGATATCAGCATCCCATTCAAGTGCTGGGCTGTGTCTTGGCTGCTCCACTTCTGATCCAACTCCCTGCCAAAGGTCTGGAAAAGGCAGTAGAGTTCCTGCTACCCACAAGGGTGACCTGCATGATATTCCTGGCTCCTGACTTCAGCCTGGCTCAGGTCTGGCTGTTGTGGCCATCTGGGGAACAAACAAGTGGATGGACAATTTGTCTCTCTGTTCCCACCTCCCTCTCCCTCTTTTTCTTTGTAACTTTGATTAAAAAAAAAAAAAAATCAGACAACCACATTTTGAAGAGTTCCAAAAGATATGGTGGCAGATATCCCTGAAGTTGTTTCTGGGGAGGTTGGCCAGCTTGAGTAAAAATAAAAGTCACATTTTTTAATGGGCCAATATCTTGTAATTTCAGTGCATGACTGTAAAGTCTGAAAAGTGTATCTAAGACTGTGCTAACAGTGGCACATGGTCTACTCCACAGCAATGGTGGCTGAACTAATTAACTACTATAACTTATTTATCTTTCATTGGAGATATTTAGTTTTTCTCTTTCCTTGTAGATGGTAATAGAATGAGGAGTAAGTGTGAGAACATGGCATCTAGCATTGCACATTTTAAAAATTAATTAAACATGTAAAAGAATAGAGCCTTTTGTTGTTTGTATCTTATTCCAAAAGGAATTACAATACAGATAATTTTTAAATGCAAGCAATTAATTAATTTTAAAAAAGATTTATTTTTATTGGAAAGTTAGATTTATGGAAGGAAGGAAGGAGAGACAGAGAAAGACCTTCTATTCTTTTTTTCACTCCCCAAATGGCCACAATGACTGGGGCTGAGCCTATCCAAAGCCAGAAGCCTCTTTCAGGTTTCCTGTGTGGGTGTGCAGCATCGCAAGGCTTTGGGCTGTTCTTCACTGCTTTCCCAGGCCACAAGCAAGGAGCTGAATGAAAAGTGAAGTGGCCAGGACACAAACTGTCTCCCATACAGGATCCCAGCACATGGTGGTGGAGAACTAGCCAATTGAGCCATCGTGCTGGGCCCAAAATGTTAACAAAAATAAGCAATTAAAGTAGGCATCATCAATTGTATTCTTCAAGTCTTTTTTGTATGCAAGTGTGTTTGTATACAGTTTTTATTGGTTAGATCATATTTGTTTATTTGAAAGGCAGAGCTGCAGTGAGAGATCTTCCATCTGCTGATTTATTCCTTGGAAGTGCACAGCAGCCAGGGCCAGGCCAGGCTCAAACCAGGAGTCAGGAACCCCATCTTGGTTTTCCACTTGAGTGACAGGAACTCAAATATGTGAGCCAACATCTCGGTTGCTTCCCAGAATACAAATCAACAGGAAGCTGGATGCCAAGCTGAGGTGTGACTCTATCTCAGGCACTCAGATATGGGATGTGGGTATCTCAAGTAGCTTCTTATCCTGCTGGGTCATGGTGCCTACCCCTGCATATGTAATTTAATGCTAACAAGGCATAGGCATTTGACCCAATGGGCCTGATGATTAAGATAGCATGTCCCACATTGGAGTGCCTAAGTTTGATTCCCAGATTCAGCTCCTGTAGTAGTTAGGAGTTCTGTGTCTTTCTTTCTCTCTCTCTTTTTTTACTGCCTCTCAAACAAACACTAAAGTACCCAATGAGAAGGTATTAAGGCCAATCTTATGGTGCAGTGAGTGAAGCTGTTGCTTGTGAGGACAGCATCCCATGCTGGCACTGGACTGAGACCTGGCTGCTCCACTTCTGATCCCGCTCCCTTATAATGTGCATGGGGAAGTGCTGGAGGATGACGTTGAGTGTTTGGGCCACTGCACCCTTGTGGGGGATCCAGAAGAAGCTCCAGACTACTAACTTCAGCAGTCTCGGCTGCAGTGACCAGTTGGGGAATAAACCAGGGTTTAGAAAAACCTTTCTCTCTGACTCTTTTTCTCTTTATGTAACTCTCTCAAATAAATAAACAAATCTTAAAAAAAATGTGTACTATATATTTCTTTGTATGTTCTCCTATTTTGATTTTCTTTTTACTCTCCTTAAACTGAATAGATTGTAAATACTTAATAGCCTTCTAAACAGCCTTTTAAATGTGTGCCCAAAATTCTATATATGGACATAGTATTTTAATTTCAGCCATCCCTCCCTTCTTGTGGGACACTTGGGCATCATGTGTTTTATGTTGTCATCGGTCACACTTCTTTCTCCCTTGAACTTTGTCTCGCACAGCCTTGTCTGGGAGCTGTTCAGAGAGAAGCTGACTTCGGGTTAGAAGGCCTCAGCTGCCTGGCTCCCAGATGATCACTGCGCCTGTGCTGTCCATTTCTTCTTTCCTTTCTGATTGTTTTCCTTGCTTTTCACCCAGGCCTGTAACAGCAGGAAGAGCAGGGTCTAGGCTTCCTCTCAGCTCATTCTCTTGTTCTTGCTCTTCATCTACAGCTCTGCTTGTTTGTTTAGAGTAATAGCGCATGCAGTTGGAGAGTAAGACAAGATTGTGAGGACCAGAACGAGAAATGACAGTTGTCTGCTGTACCACCCTGCTTCCTAATTATCCAGTACTCCCTAGCGGCAAACACTTATGACATTTTTTTTTCTTTTTACTTTGTCCTTCAGGCGTCTGCCTCCTTATTTCTATGTAACATATTTCCGCTATATATGTGTCCTATATGACATTTTATTGATTGCTTCTAAATCTATCGATTGAGTTTACTATTTCAAGTCTCCCAATTTCCCTCTCCCTCACATTATTTTGATACTTTTCCTGACATTTTAATTACAGCAATATGATATTTGCATCATTATGTCTATCTAGAATTTGTTCATACCAGAGCCAAATTGTGTACTACAATTAAGCTCCTTTCCCCTTCCCCCTCCCCTGCCGGTGAAATGTAGAATTTCCCTGTGGCTGATAATTGTCTCTTTTTTTTTCATTTTCATCTATTATTAATATATTTCTTTTTTCCTCTCTCTTCTATTTTATTTTTAATTTTATGGTACAATTCCATAGCCTTTGGGATTTTCCCTACCCCTTTCCCATATTTCTTCCCTCAACTTATTTCCCCCATATTATTACAACAGTATAGTGCTTCATAAGTAGTAATAAGTCCATCATTCTGTTATTTAAGTGTGTCCTAAAATTGCTGGTACAGACAGTATCAGACAGTCCAGCATCCTATTTTCAAGATCGATCTAACAACTTCATTGGGAATCTATCTTTGATTTGGAAGTAGAGATGCATACTGCATTGTATTTTCACAACTTGATATGATAGTCTGTATTATGCAGTTACAATATATTCCCTTAAATGAGAAGCCATAAAAACAAAATCAGTAACAGGGATAAAGATAAAACAAAAGATTTACAGCACCACAGAGTTAAGTAACATGCTACTGAATACCCAATGTATCGATGAAGAAATGAAAAGAATACACAAAAGCTTCTTGGGTAAAATGATGCTAATATGTGATCTACAAGTTAGTGAAGAATTTAATAAGAGAAAAAAACTGTTTTGAAGAAATGAAAATCAAAACCCATGTGTTGCAGCAAAAATATTATTGAAAGGCTTATTGATCTTATAATTTGCATTAAGATTGCCTTGTATCAAAGAGAACATATGATATTTAACCTTTTGGGATTGACTTATATCACTGAGCATAATGATCTCTAGTAGGGACCATCTGGTTGCAAATCGAGTATTTTCATTCTTTTTAATGGCTGAGTAATATTCCATAGAGTAGATGTGCCACAGTTTCTTTATCCACTCCTCTTTGGATGGGCATCTGTGTTGTTTCCATGCCTTTGCTATTGTAGATTATACTGCTATATAGAATTACAGATCCCTTTCTCATCTGCAGTTTTCATTTCCTTCGGATATATTCCTAGGAGCAGGATAGCTGGGTTATATAACAGGTTTATTTGCAATTCTCTAACCCTCTCCGTATTAATTCCTATACTAGCCTACACGCCCACTGGCAATGAAGGAGGGTACCTTTCTTCCCACATCCACACCAGCAGGTGTTGTTAGTAGAGTTCTGAATGTAGGCTAGTTTCACTGAGTTAGGTGGAACCTCAGTGTGGTTTTCATTTGTATCTCCCTGGTGGCTAGGGAGCCTGAGCATCTTTTCAAATGTCTGTTAGTCATTTGAATCTTTTTTTAAAAAAATGTTTGCTTATTTCCTTTGCTTATTTTTCACAGTTTTTTTTCTTTTACTGTCCCTGGGTTTCTGAAGCTTTTTGCAGATTCTGGATATTAGTTCTCTATCAGCTGTGAAGTATGCAATGATTTTCTCCCATTCCATTCTATTGGTTGTTTCTTCACTTTGTTAAAACATTTCTAAAGTCTCTACTATAGTTTTGAAGTATCTCTCAGCAGTTAACTTACTAGTCTTTTCAGCGCCTTTTTGGGAGACATTTTTGGTAGAACCCTTTATCTCTCCATTCTTTCCTCAACCTTCCAAGAATTTGTCTCATTTTTGCAATTTACAAAACTTTTTTTCTTGAATATTCTTAGTCATTTTTGACTGTTGTAACAAAACACATCTGGTGGATAATATATTAAATGAATTATTAAATTATTTAGTTTATTAATCAGAATTATTAAACAGAATTTTGTTGCTCAAAGTTCAGAGAGGTAGGGGGCCAAGATCAAGGCACTAGTAGATATGGTGTCTATAGGGATCCATTCCTTCTATGTACTCTCACAGTGTGGGCAAAAAAGAGGCTCTCTCAGGGCTTCTTTGCAAGACTACTTGTCCCATTTATGAGGGCTCCACCTTCATGGTCCAGTCATCTCCCAAAGACCCTGTCTCTTTATACAACACAAGAGAGTTAGATATCAACATACTAATTTTGAAGCAACACAAATGTCCATACCCTGGGAGATCCCTCAGTTTTCTCCTTTGTAGCTGATTTCACTGATGTGTGGGTCAGCATTTAACAGCCACCCAGTGAAAGTTAAGGACAGGAAGCACTGATTTACAGTATGTTTTGACTTCTGTGCTTTTGACATGTCCACCATAACTTATTCTAAATGATTGGCATGAAGTCACTAAACTCAGAATTGTGAAAAGATGCCCTTGGGAGCTGATGAGAGCCAAATAGAGTACACCTCTGGATTATTCCATGATTTTGATGAAGACCTTTTCCAAAACCTCTCTGAGAAAGGGTGTACGAGAATTACATGTTTTGTAAGGTTTAGTTTTCTGGGAGAAATGACTTTCTTTTTCTTTTTTCCTTCCTTCCTTCCTCCTTCCTCCTTCCTTCCTTCCTTCCTTCCTTCCTTCCTTCCTTCTTCCTTCCTTCCTTCTTCCTTCCTTCCTTCTTCTCTCCCTTTCTTTCTCTCAAGATTTATTTATTTATTTTTATTGGAAAGGGAGATTTACAGATAGAAAGAGATATGAAGAGTAAGATCTTCCATCTGTTGGTTCCCCAAGTAGCTGCAATGACTGGAGCTGAGCCTAGTTGAAGCCAGGTGCCAGGAGCTTGTTCTGGATCCCAAGACTTTGAACCAGCCTCCATTGCTTTTCCAGGCCACAAGCAGGGAGCAGGGAAGTGAAACAGCCAAGATACGACCCAATGACCATAGGGATCTCGGCATGTTCAAAGCAAAGATTTAGGTGCTAATCCATCAAACTGGGCCATGGTTTTTAATTTTTAATAATTTTAAATTATATTTCCAGTGTTATTTACATAATTGAGAGGGATACACACTCATTTGGGCCTCCAATTAGTGTAGGGAGGGTAGAGGTATGCAAGAAGATGAGTGGGACAAATGGTTCAGTTCATTTCTTCATCTTTTTTTTTTTTTCTGTGTTCACTGAGGGGGGAGGTAAGGGAGTCACTCCTTGCTGTCAAACTGCATCAGCACCCGGGGATGGGGAACTGTCATTTGATGATGCTTTAGAGACCCTCCCATGTGGGGAAGAATGTTCTGAGTATGTTACATGGATGCTTTTAATAGTTATGAGATGTGGTCAGCTTTGTTGCACTAGGATTGAGAAAATCTTTCCAAAGTCTTTTGGTTTACTAGGTCCACCTTAGTACATCCACAGATGCATTCACTTGCTACAAGCTTGGCTAGAAGAGCTGTCCTACCTCTTTTGCTTTCCATCCTCCAACAAGGCACTGCTGACTTAGGTGAGCTGCTGTCTTGTCCTTTCTGTGAATCTGGGTATGCTGTCCACTACACAGGTTTTAGCAGTTGAGGATGCCCAGTCCGGATACATGCATTCTAAGGTTGGACCACATATCTCAGGATTTTCCCTGTGGCTAAGGTTTGAGTATAGTGGTCTAGCTGGGGAGTCCCCCAGGAAGCCTTGTCTGAGGTGACCTCAAATTTGACCCTTTTGTGCACCATCTAGCATAGGGTCATGTTCAGTCCATAACATGTACCAACCAATGCACATACCACACACTGGTGGATGCAGCTACTTGGTCAGTTCTGTCTGCAGCCCCATATCTTATGTGAATTGATAGGTGCTATATACTAACTCAGCCCAGCCAGCCACAGGCCTGGCTTCATGCACACCAAGTGCTGTGGCCTAGTTGGAACAACTCCCAGACCAATAGCCAACCTCAGTTTTTGTGCATGCTGGCATGTATTGTGTGGCCTAAGTCAGCCTGCTCTGCATCCCAACTGACTTTTATGCAAACCCATAGGTGCTGTGGCCTAGCCCAGCCCCACCTGCCCTCAGGCCTATCCCACATGTATGCTGTTGGGTATTGCATCCTTGTCCAGCCTAGCCCATTCCAAGCCCCAGCTTTTGTGTTCACCAGTGGGAGCTGCAGCCTAACAAGGGGGTGCCTACAGTTCCCCTACCAGGCCCTGGATCTTGTGTTTGCCGGTGGGTACTGCCGTCCAGCCTGATATGACTTGCATCCAATCCTGGCACTTGCCAATGGGTTCTGTGCCCTAGCCCTGCTAAACCACACCCATTCTGGCTCTTGTAAATACTAGCAGATGCAGCAGCCTATTCCCAGCCTCAGCCCTATGTGAATTGGCAGGTATTGCAGTTCAACCCTGCCTGACCTGTACTCTGTCCTGGCTCTTGCTTGTGGCCAGTGTGTGCTGTGACAGACACAAACTTATCCACCCCCAACCCTAGCCCACATGTATTCCAACAGGTGCTGTAGCCTGGTCTGGTCTGGCCTGCCTCTAGATTGATGACTCTTTGTATCCTGAGACTCAATTGACTGTGTCTTGATATTGAAATCTTAGTGAATATCTCAGTCCATTTTCTGTGTAACAAAATAATTGAGGCTGGGCAATATATGCAGAATAGAGATTTATTTAACTCAGCATTCTGGAGATTCAGGAGTATGGTGCCAACACTGGTTCAGCTCTGACTAGGATCTTCTGGCTACATCAGACCTGGCAGATAGTATCATGGTAAGAGTGCAGGTAAGTGGGTATCACCACATATAGAGGCTAGAAGCCAAAGAGACTTGGGTCAGGCTCTGTTTTATTTTATTTTATTTGAGAGGCCAGTGAAGGGAGTCATGTAGGGAAAGGGAAATCTTCCTTCATTGGTTCACTCTCTAGATGTCTGTAGCAGCCAAGGCCATTCCAGGCCAGATCCAGGAACTAGGAACTCGGTCTGGGTCTCCCATGTGAATGACAGGGACTAAACTACTTAAGTTGTCACCTTCTAACTCCCAGGGTCTGTACAGCTAGTAGAATTGGGAGTCCAAGTAGGAATCAAACCCAGAGACTATGACACGGGACACAACTGTCTTCCCTGATACATTAACTCTTAGGTGAAAGGCTAGAACCAGGCTTCTTGTTTCAATCGTCTAATTCATCCTCTCTTCCTCACTGGGAAATTTTCTCAGCTATACTCCAGCCTTTCTGTATAACATTAGATACTCCTGTCGAGTTGGGATTGCTTTGGGTTTAGGCCATGTCTGTGTCTCCTCTGGAGCTGACTGCCAGCATTGCATTTAGCTAGAGAGAAAGCAGCAGAAAAGGCATTTTGATTCAGCTGGATCTGGCTTTAAATCTTGGTTTTGCAACACATTATTTAACAGCTTTATTCCAATTTTCTTGTTCAGAACTGAGGGCAAGGTGCCCCCTTGGGGAAGGAGATCAAGTTGCCTAAAGGTCATCTACTAGATTGAGTTAACCTAGGATTCCTTCCTCCCATTCTCCCATCCTGCCTGCTAAATAGCACATCTTAGTCTTAAAACTGAAATTTCATGAGCAATTACTTTGCATTTTATAGCACCCAGTGCTCTAGTTAAATAATTCTTTTGTGCTTACAAGGAACATTTTGGTATTTACATAAGATTATTGCTTTTCAGCAATGAAATTAAATTGTCTTTTTCCAGGTACTTTCCGCGTTTGACCTTCCTGGACCAAATTAATGACCATAAAAATGACTAAGATTTACTGAACCCTTTCCATATGCCAGGTCTTATTCTAAGTGCTTAACATGTATTAATTCACTGAATCCTCAGTAATTCAATGAGATAGGCCTACTGTCCCTATTCTCATTTTCAGTTGAGGGAACAGGATCAGAAAGGCCTGGAGTTACATAGCAGTAACAGTACTGAGAGAATCTAGGCCCTGAAGTGAGCTGTGTATGGTTTCCTCCTATGAAATCTTCACAAAGGGGCTTCCCTTTGAGGCTCCCTTCCTTTGGAAAAGCTAGGGTCTCAGGGATGTCTTTCTAGCAGGGAAGGTGGTCCAGCCTTGAAGCTATGTAAGAGTGAAGGCCAGGCCTTAGCAGGAGTCCCAACCCATGGGGGAGGAGGCTCCATGAGGTGCACACCCTCCTCAGCTGTCCTTGGTAGTAGCCTACACGAGCCTGACCAACAGCAGGGACTCTCCTGCTCCAGCAAGCTAACCACTAACATTCAGTCTCGCCTCAGCAGCCATGCTCAACTCCCAGCAGGCCTTGTTTAAACAGGCAGCTTGAAACAGCTGGGGTTGGCTCAGCAGAGCGTGTGGTCGGCCAGGGATGCTCCGAGTGCAGGTGCCTGAATCTGAATGTGCAATCATGCAAATCCAAGGACCCAGACGGATGTGAATTTGAAAGCCTAGTGTTCACTTCCAATAAATTCAACTGTCTATTGCCAGAGCAGTCTGGACTGGCAATTCTCTACTCATCAATTCAAATGAGCTTTTCTGGTGATAGAGAAAAGAGGTGTGGGGTGAATCCCAATCACTGCTTGTTCCCTCTTGGGCAGGCAGCATCTGAGCAAGGCTTTGGAAGGGCAGATACCTTTCCTGAGGGAAAATCTCATGGGAACTGGTCAGGGCACAGAAGTCATCATGGGAGGAAGGGACTAGGAAACTCATTCCATCTGGCTTTGGATCTTGGAGATAATCTGACCCTCCCTCTTTTCGCATACGAATTAAGTGAAAGCGAGCAATATTACTAGGCCAAGGGCACCCAGTTCAGCAGTGGGCTAGCTCCTTCTGATTCTTATTCCTGGTTTCCTTTGAGTCACCCCACTCTCCAACCTGTCTCTTTACCGCTTTGAGCTCCAGATCATAACTGAACACTCCTACCAATAGCCCGCTTACTCTCTCTTTTTTTCTCTCTCTCAGACTTGGGATAGAGTGAAGATCTGAAGAGGGATGTTTGAAGCACAGAAATGGGAGGCAGGGGAGATTGTGGTACAGGTTTCTGGGCACTTTCTCAAGGGCAGAATTGTGAATCACCAACCTTGTCATTCTCTTTTCTGCCCTTCTGCTCCCAGGATCGGGTTTTCATGGTCAGATCTCTGTGTGGAATCTTTGATTGCCAGTAAAAAGCAAGCAACTAAAGCTACTGTACATACCTAGAATACTTCCTCCTTAATAACTTGCTTTACCTGGCCCTTGTGGCTGCCCTTGACCACAGTGAGCCCAGAATTCCTGTTAGAGGTCCTTCAGCAACTCCCCATTGCTCTGCCTTGGCCTCCAGGTCCACATACATGCTCTAAAAATGAGTATTCCTAGATCTTGAATGGCAAGATCATCACCCTCAGATGCCACGTTGCCAGGACAAGAAGAGATAATGGTTAGGTATGGGTTTTCTAGCACTTAGTTGCTAGTCAAGGCTGGTGCCTAAGTCCCTGAGCCATGCCAAGAAAGTCAGCTGGAAGTCTGTTCTGACACCAAATGGTGGTTACACAGTTGGTATTTTATCACTTCCACTCTTGCCTTGTGTTGCTGGAAGAGACAGAAAATTTACACTCTGTAAGACTTGACACCTCACATTTTAAAGTTCAAAGACCAGAAAGAGTGGATTGAGAGTAAGCACTGTTTTCCTGTTTTAACACAAGGCATCTACAAATAAACTTTAATTCTAATCTTAGGTGGAAATTGATTGGTAGTCTCTCAATTCCAATTCCTGGTGGGGAGGCAGTCTGATTGGCTGTTCATGGGTAAAGAGTCTCTAGTTGGTTGAATCTCTAGATGAAATATAGTCACCAAGATGGTCACTGGAGGCCTACTCCAGGAAACTCCCAGGGAGACCAAAAAGAAATTGTGGTGAGCTAGGTAGACCCATAAGAGATGTTTGCTTCCACTTCTCAACTCAGTATTTAGGATAAGTGATCTATCTGTCACCAGCTATCTTGTTGGAATTTTCAGAGAGCCAGTTTTCCCAAAGTCAGACTCAGTTTCCTTTCCAGAGTGGAATCCTGGCTGCTTGGAGTAAATGGAGGGGCAGTGTCTTTGGAAATATCTCCTTACAACTCACGCATTTCACAGATGAGGGGACTGAGGTTCAGAGAGGAGGTTGGACCTGCTCAAGGTCAGTCCACCCTACAACAGGCCCTTTGTAAAGTGGGAAGCCTGTCAGGGCCACTTTGCTAAATCTTTGGGCAGTCATCGGCTTATTATGGAAATGCTGACTGGATAAATACTCTATCTCTGTAGTGAGATTTGTGGCTCTCTGTGGCCTTCCCGGAACGATGCTTAAGGAGGCTTTAGTGATCTGCCTACTGGGCATTTCTGCAGCATGCATTCAATTCAGAGAAGGCCACAGGGCTCACACTATAATTCTGGAGCTAATTTTTTCTTGGATTCGGGTGCTCTGGCAGCGAGAGAGAGTGAACCAGGAAGATGACTAGGATTGTACAGCCTTTGATTCTTGTTCTTTTGACCTTGTGCTTCAGGAAAAGAAAAAAAAAAAAAAGAAGTGTTTGGGTTGACTTTTTACACCTGCTTCAAAACACTGTTACAAGGGGGTGAAGAAGACAATGAGGGAACTTGCTGTGGTCCAGTGCCTGCGCCTGCAAATACCTTCCTGTAGTGCTTACACTCTTGACCCTGAACCAGTGGGGCACAGCACTAAGCTGGAGGAGGAGGTGGGAGTGGGCCAGCAGGCAGGGAGGGCATGGTCAAGCTTCTGTGCACTCTCTGAACCCCAGATCATGAGGAAGCTGACAGATTAGGGAGAAGATGAAAGGCAAGCCAGGGAAAATAGGCAAAGGAAGTAGTTATTAAAATAAGAGGTAAAATTCACAAGAGGTAAATCCAGTGTTTTGTCCATGTTCAACTAGATTAGGAACACATAATGAAAACAAATAGATTTAATGGGGTGGGGATGATTAAGGTTGTCTTGCAATATGTCAGGAAATGACTTTGTTCAGGAGGAGTGGAGGGCTATGAGAGGAAATTGAACTTAATTTTAATCTTAAGATGTAGTTACTTAACTTCTTATGCCTGTTAAATGAAAAATAAAGGACTGAGGGTTAATATATTGTTGGTGAAGTCACTGAAGATACGAATATCGTAAGTATGTGCTTCAGCTTTATGAGGCTCTATTTTTTTTCCTAACAAATTGTCACAATGAATGGGTGTCCCCAGCAGGATTGGTGACTAGTTAAAAGTCACTTTTTAATGAAATGGCAGTTCATTGGCTTTGTAAGGGTGAAGTTTTATTCCCAGTATAAACCTTGTAAATTCTCCCTCCTTGGAGTCCTTATAGTTTTTCCTTTTTTACTGCTCATCTTTGCATTTCTTTATAGAATGTACTGTAGAGAAATTTAAATTGTCAGATTGCTCAGATTTGGGGCATAGAAGAATTGTGTCATTCTTAATTCTAATAAGACATTCCCACTCACTGATTCTTCCCCCAGAAACATTTGTAGAAGACACATGGTTACTGAGTGCAGCCTACATTTTGCAATACCTTTTACAACTCGAGATGCCTGAGGATGGCATGTGACTCCCTCCCTCTGTTATGGTTTGCATATGGTTTGTCTTCACTGAAACTCATGGTCTTTTTTCTTTTTTTCTTTCCTGCATCTTTTGACTTTGCTGTTGAATTTAAGGCCAGTGGTTTTAAGTTCATCCCAAATCAGGACTTAGGGGTAGAGTTAATTATCATAGTTAGTTAGAAAAAATACAGGATGTGCAGTTGAATTTGAATTTGGAGTAAATAATGAACTTTAAAAATGTAAATGGGTACCGTGCAAAAGGCAGCTGTACTCAGGAAAGGGCAACTAGAAATCTCTTGAGTTTCTAGCAACACATTAACAGCCCTCTCATAAGGGTAGATGGGATGTCTTTGTCTATTCAGCATGCTGTAGGCTGCAAACTGGTGACTTATAACTAGTAGTATGTAACTCTCACAGGTCTTGTTGCTGCAAAGTTCAAAATCAAGGAACCAGCATATGTGGTATCTGGTGAGGGTTTGTAGATGGTAAATCCCTGCAGTTCCCTCACAGCTTCTGGGGCTTTCATAAGGAAACACATCCCATCACTCAGTCTAAACCCCTTCCAATAATCTCACTTCCTAATACCATCATTTGGGTGATGAGGTTTCAGCAGAGGAATCTGGTGGACACAATGATTTCGACCATCACAATTGTGTAAGTCTCAGTAGAATGACTTCCATTGCTAACCACGGCGTGGTGGAAAGAGGGGTAAAGTCAACCTCCTCATCTTAGTTCCCCAAACTGATTTTAAGCTTTTTAGGTAGAAGAGAGTGGGCAGACACTAAGTGCTATGCACGTTCTATCCAGCACAGCACATGGCCAGGTAGGTGGTAGGCTTTCAGTGAAGACTTCTGGCTGAATGGAATCTACAGACTCCTTGCTGAAGTGGAGGGAACTCTGGATGGGGACTCAGGAGGCAGGATGCTTTTCTGCATTGTCTTTGATGTGGATGTGCTTTTGAATGATTGCTTTACCTCCCTGGGCTCTGCTTGTTCTTTTTTTTTTTTTTTTCTAAGATTTATTTATTTTTATTTGAAAGGAAGATTTACAGAAAGATAAGGATAGACAGAGAGAAAGATCTTCCACCTGCTGTTTACTCTCCAAATGGCAGCAATAGCTGGAGCTGAGCAGATCTGAAGTCAGGAGCCAGGAGCCTCTTCTGGGTCTCCCATGTGGATGTGCAGGGTTCCAAAAATCTGGGACATTCTCTACTACTTTCTCAGGCCATAAGCAGGGAGCTGATGGGAAGTGGAGCAGCTGGCATATGAATCAACACCCCTATAGAATGCTGGTGCTTGAAGGTGGAGGATTAACCTGTGGAGCTACAGCAACAGTCCCTGGGCTATGGTCCTTTTAGGTGTAAAATAAAGGAGTTGAATTTGATTTTACGGTTTGCAGCTTGAGCCCTTTGGAAAAGTGGGGGTATTAACACAAGAGAAGCTCCAAATCGGTAGGACCCAAGGCTTATATTGCTTCTTTACAATAGGTGACCAGCAGCAGCTCTCTTTCTCTAAATAGTTGGTTCACATGATCCTGACCTCAGCACCACTCCCTTCATGGGAGGGGTTTGGGGAAGTCCATTTTCCTGTGGACGTTTTTGGGACTGCCAGGATTTTTATTACCTTGCCCCAGGATGTCACCCAGATTACTATGGTCATGAAGTCAAATCTGTGTGCCCAGGTGCCCTGCTGTCATGGTGTCACGATGTCACTGCCAAAACCCATGGCTGTATGGCTCATGGCTCCTCTGCTCATTGACATTTCTGGTGCACTAACCCTAGATCCCCAAGAAGAACAAGCCCCTTCTGAATTGCTCCTAGTCAAGGTACCGTCCTCCTCCCTCCTTTCCTGAAATCTAACTGATGGAGGGGTCCATGGCTTTGACTAGCAGTCTATGTTATATTCCTCAAACCCCACTGGGATAGTATCTTATTCCGTTTGGGTTGCTATGTCAAAAATAGTTTGGGTGACTTAAGCAACAAACACTTCTTTTTCACAATTCTGGAGACTGGGAAATCCAAAATTGGTGCCTGGTGAGGGTGGCCAACTTACTGCATCCTATCATGGCAGAAGGGTGTGTCTTAGTCCATTTTACACTGCTCCAACAAGACCCCTGGGTCTGGATGATTTGTCATGAAAAGAGGCTTATTTAGCGAATAGTCCTGGAGATCTAACAGCATGGAAGCAACATCTGTTTCTTTTTTGGTGAGGACTTTCTGCTACCCTGACTCATGGAAAAGAAGTGGAAGGGAAGTAGTTGAGGGCAGAGGAGCAAGCATGCTACAGAGAGATGAAGGGATTAGGCCATTTTCAGGCAACCCACTTTCACGGTAGTCTAGAACTGTTTTGCAGGAATCACATTAATCTTTCATAATGATGGAACCCCCATGCCCTACTTCCCTCTTAGTGGTCCCACCATCTCTCAACACTGTTGTACAGAGAACTAAACCGCAACATGAGCTTTGGTGGGAACAAACCATATGCAAACCATGGAAGAGGGAGGGAGCCCCTTGGGGTCTCTTTTATAAGGATACTAATGCCATTCATAAAGGTGCCACTCAGAGGATCTAAAGACCCCCAAAAGACCAGTATTCAGTTCATAATAGCACAAGCATTTCTCCCTAGGAAAAACTTTTCCTTCCATTTTAGATTTTAATTTTCTTAAATTTTGATTTGAAAGGCAGAGTTACACGGAAAGTAGAGATAGAGAATAAGAGAATCTCCCACAATGGTCAAAGCTAAGCTGATCCAAAGCCAAGAGCCAGGAGCTTCTTCCAGGTCCCAAGGCTTTGGGCCGTCCTCAACTGCCTTCAGAAGCCACAAGCAGGGAGCTGGATGGGAAGTAGAGCAGCTGGACACAAACCGGTGCCCATACGGAATCCTGGTGCATATAAAGCAAGAACTTTAGCCGTTAGGCTATTGCGCAGTGCCCCAGGCTATACACTGTGAAATAGAAGGAAAACAGGGAATGGAGCCGTGTAGTAGTAGACTAAGCCTCCATCTGCAGTTCCAGCATCACATGTGGGCATCAGTTCATGTCCCAAATAGACAATTTGTATCCCAATCCAATTCTTTCCATCAAGCTCCCCTGCTTATAGAATGGGAAAGCAGTAGAGGATGGTCCAAAGCCTTGGGACACTGCACCCACGTGGAAGACCCGGAAAAAGCTCCTGGCTCCTGGCTTCGGATTGACTCAGCTCTGGCCGCTGTGGCCGCTTAGGGAGTGAATCAGTGGACAGAAGATCTTCCTCTCTGTCTCTTCTCCTCTCTGTATATCTGACTTTCCAATAAAAATAAATAAATCTTTAAATTGTACAGCCTGGATGGGAAGACCACTTGCCATGCCTTTCTGTGGCACACACATGCAAATGGAAGAAGACCTCACAGACTCCCTCCAGGGACCATGGGTAGGGACTTGTCTTCTGCTGATGGAACTGCAAAACTCATGAGCTCTCCTGGATAAGGGGTGGGGGGCCAGTAAAGGAAACAACAGCCTCTGTTTCTAGAAACCAAAACAAAAATTCACCTCCTACCCCTCCCAAGTCATTCCCTCACCATAATGAAAAAACAAGCAAACAAATGAGCCAACTTCCTCTTTGCCAGGCACTGGACTCTGTATGTCATGTCCTTCTGGGTTAGGTTTCTTCTGCACAATTTATAAAAGTGGGAAAGCTGTTAGAGGCTTCCCATGTGCTAGAGGAAGAAAGAGTGACAAGGAAACAGCTGGAAGGCAAGGGACACAGTTTGCTGCTGTGACACTGAAGCCTGGGTCCCGGGGGAGGCAGATTGGGCATGGGGAACTGAGGCATCACGGAGGCTTCTGGGGAGGAAGGAAATTGGAGCCAGACCTCAGGGATGAGTTGTCTGTGAGACAGCGGAGAGGAGGATGTTGTAGTTCCAGGTCCCGACCTGCGGTTACTAGGAGGTGTAAACAAGCATGTGATATTTGTGGGGGAGGCCAACAGGACACAGAATGCAGCAGAAGGTGTCTCCACTCCCATTTGCTAATTGGGATAGAAGATTTTCTCTCACAAGGGATGCATCCACTAATAGGACAGCAACTCTGATCAGCAGGGAGTGGCTGGGGTGTTGTGCTGAGAAGGGTGTTATGGATGCTGTGCTAATAGGAAAGGATTCTGCTGTTGATTACTGATGTCTGCTATGGGCATGGGTAGGAAGAGAAGTGACACATGTTTCAAAAATACACCATTTTGACCCTAGCACAATGGCTCAGTGGTTAAATCCTCCCATTGCAAGCACTGGGATTCCATATGGGCACCAGTTTGTGCCCTGACTGTTCCACTTCCCATTCTGCTCCCTTCTTATGGCCTGGAAAAACAGTAGAGGATGGCCCAAAGCCTTAGGACCCTACACCTGCATGGGAGACTCAGAAGAAGCTCCTGGCTTCGAGTGGGTTAGACTCTGGCCATCAGAGCCACTTGGGGTGTAAAGCAGTGAATGGAAGATCTTTGTCTCTCTTTCTCTCTGCAAATCTGCCTTTCCAATTAAAAAAGAACTAATATATATATAATATATTATATATAATTATAATATAGTAAATTATATATAATATTATATAGTAAATTATATATAATTATATAATTATATATATAATTATATATTATATATATAATATATATTATATATATATATTTATATATATATACAATTTTGTCCTAGAAATGGTTTGATGCTTGTTCCAGAGAATCTCCAGTGGAGGGAAGGTGGTTTTGTTTTGTTTTGTTTTTTTGTTTTGCTTTTTCTCTATTTCTTAAAGTCAGTAAATGCTGGAAATCAAGTTCCTGACTTTAAATGCTGTCTTACTACATCAGTGTCGAACACTGCACCTGCTCCTCTGTGTGACTTCTCAGGCTGCTCAGAGAAGTCAGGATCCTCAGCTACCAGGTTCAGGGAGGAGCAGCTTCTTCATCCGGGCACAAATAACTTTGGTTCCAAAGAAGTCTGAGGGCACGAAAGAAGGGAAGGAAGCAGGGGGGAATTCCGCTTGCAGACTCTTGCTAATACTCATGTGAGCCTCTTGTTACATAACTTGTGTACTGGTATGGCAGGGCTTTATGTCCCCTAGCCTTATCTTGATGACAAGGTTGTACATCACTTAAGACCAAGGACATGCAGCCCCTTATCTCAGGCAGCTGGGGACACCGGAACTGGGTGTTATTTGTGACTCCTGGGTGCTTTGCCTCTAGTGGACACAGCATCCTTCTTCATGATAGACGTTTCCAAGGCATCTCTCTCTTTGTGGAGGAATTGTTTGGGAGCCCTGCCCATCACTTGTTTGCTTTGAAGTAAAAATAGAAAGCAGAGTGGAAGGGAAGATTATGAAATCAGCCTATGGACCTTGAGTCAGAGTGGAGGCAGGCTATTTGTGAACAGAGAGAGGGCTGATGAGGTGGGGATAGTTTCCTAATGGTTTGCCCTGGAGCCTACATCCTGCTGGCATCTTTCTCTTAATTGTCCTACTGGGTTTGTTTGTTCGTTTTGTTTTTGTTTTTTAAGGATGGACTTCTGAGAAATTGGAGCCTGTAGGAGAGCTTTTCAGGAAATAAGCTGTGATCTATAACCCATTTTAAAAAAACTGGGCATTGATTGAAAGATTACACTGTAGTGTAAAGAAAGTATAAAGTGTAAAGATGAAAAGTGGTGGTGGAAACTTAAGACCACATTTTGGCATTAAAGATGGAGTGATGTGGTATGGTGTGGAAGGAACAGGATGTTCCTGAGGGCCATATCAGGTCCCATAGAGTCAACCTGTTAGGGGCAGGGAGAGTAAAAGGCAGGTGTAGCCTACGTACTAAGGCTTTTTATTTTTATTATTTTTAATTCATTAATTACATTGTATTATGTAACACAGTTTCATAGGTACTTGGATTCTCCCCACCCCTCCCCAAACCCTCCCACCATGGTGGATTCCTCCACCTTGTTGCATAACCACAGTTCAAGTTCAGTTGAGATTCCCCCATTGCAAGCATATACCAAATTTAGAGTCCAGCATCTTATTGTCCAGTCGAGTTCAACGGCTTCTTAGGTATACCCTCTCTGGTCTGAAGGCAGAGCCAGCAGAGTATCATCCCGATCAATTAAAAACTCCAACATACCAACAGCAAAAATTTACATGATTATGGAATTAATTGACATAGCAATGAGTAACCAATATGGTAAAAGTAAATGCGAGTTCTTAACCACCTTCTGTGACCACCTCATTGATATTTCAATTTTAGTTTATACACAACATATAACATACATAACATAACATGTTATACATAACATCATATCATCTTAAATTAAGGCAAACATGTGGTATTTAACCTTTTGGGATTGGCTCATTTCCCTTAGCATTATGGTTTCCAGTTTGGCTCATTTGGCCACAAAGAGCTGCATTTTGTTTTTTTTAATAGCTGAGTAGTATTCCATGGAGTAGATGAACCATAGCTTTCTTTAAGGCTTTGTTTAAAGAGTATAAAGAGTATAAAACACCCTGAAATGAACTGGATGGTGATATCAACAGAGCATTTGTACATATGAATATGAGATTTTTCAAGTCTTGGTGAAAGAATATGATAGCAATTAGGATTTTGAACACTTCACTTTCAGAGTTGGCATGCTAGCTGCTTTGCTAGAAATACAGTTCAGAGATGACTAGCAGGCTTAAGCTAGTCATCCAGCCAGAGGAACTTAGACTTTAAGAGGAGCTTAGCCAGCTGAGCCCCTCCTAGCCCCTTTGTGGAATAGCGTACAGTGAAGCTCTAATGGCTAAATAGCTTGTGCAGGCACTTTTACTAGTGGCCAGGCCCAGCTCAGGAGTCAGCATTCCCACCCTTATTCTGGGTGCTGTCGAGCCACAACACTGACTTCTTAGTGGACAGGAGCTCAGCTGGCTTTGGTTTGCTGAAACTGTAGATTGGAGCCCTTGCCACTGCTCTGCTCTGAAATCATTCCCATTGAACCCTTCTTCCCATGCCGGCCTCACAGCATGGACAGCATTAGGCAACTCACTCACCCTGAAGGAGAATTCTGCATGGAAAAAAAGGAGAACATGCCTGAAGTCACAGATGTGAAGTCTTTTCAGGAAGGGTGTCAAGCAATGTGCTTCTGTATTAAATACAGTGGTAGCACAGAGGTTAAATGTATGGCCTATGGGCAGGTTATAAAAAAATTTTGTGGCTCAATTTCCTCATCTGTATAAAAGAGTTCATAAACAGAAAGGCTTTACTGAGTTCTTGTGAAAGTCACATGGATTAAAATATGCACCTATTTTATTTAAAAATATTTATTTGCTTGAAAGCCAGAGATAAGACAGAGATCTCCCACCTGCTTGTTTGCTCCTCACGTAGCTGCAAAAGGCAGGCCAAAGCTAGTCCTCAGGACCTCATTCAGGGTTTCCCAGAGGAATGACAGAGACCCCACCACTTGGGTTGAGATAGTTCCTGCTGCCTCCCAGGTATACATCAGCAGAAAACTGGCATTGGGAAGAGAGCAGGACTTGGAATTAGTACGCTGATATGGGTAGTCAGTCAAGCATTCCAAATAGCTTGTTAACTACTACACCAAATGCCTAGCCTACCCACTTCCCACCAATTTTATAGTCCTTAGCAGGGTGTCCAGTTCATAACAATCCCACATGAGGACACTTGTTAATACTCATGTGAGGGTACTATTACATAATATGTACTACCCGTCTCATATTGCATCATGTTCCTCATACCTTATCTCCCTTTCAGGGCTGTACTTTCTGTGCAGTCAGGGACTGCCCTTATGCTTACCTCATGGTATTGGAGGTACAGGAACTGGCTTAATTTTTATCATATTTGTTATCATATGGATTTCCAAATGGTTTTCATTGTCATAGCTGTGATAATGACAGCAACTGATGATTGGGCAGCTCTCTCGATTATGAACAGCAGGTTCTTCAGTGTCTCCAATGTCCATGTGAACCAACCTTTTTTTTTTTTTTGTAATTATTTTGATAATCTCTACATAGTTGATTTGGGCTACAGGAAAGTGGGTAAGGCTGTTGTTTCCATATATCATTATTTTTTTTTCTGTGTCTGGGGTAAGGGAGGAGATAGAGGGATAAGTCTCACCCAACCTCCCACTCATCCCAGGTCCCTGATGTGGGGCATGCTCCAAGGGTCCTGCTCAAGTGGTTTTGATAATTCAACATGAATCAACCATTTTAACCACCTGCTGTGGCAGGTGCCATTGCTGCTCAGCGCCTATTCCCTCAGGCTGGCGAGCTCCTTTCCCTCCCAAGGTTTCCCACCTCTAGTGCTTGTTGTCTCTCAGCTTTTCTTCTTCAGGATTTTCTGCCAAGCTGTGGAAGCTGTTGAGCCTGGAAATATGAGAGAGTAATGCTTCCTAGACCCGTAGGAACAAGAGACTCCTGTCTTTCCAAGGCCTTGCCAGGACATTACAACTTACATGTGCACAAGAATCACCTGCAGATTTCATGAAAGTTGCAAATTATGGTTCAGAAGCTCTAGAGTAGGAGCTGGAGCCTGCTTTTTCCTCACATACTCATGGGTGATACCTATACTGCGTGTCTTGGACAACACCTTCAGTAGGAAGGTTCTTTCTGCCTCTTTCTCTATTTCATCCTTACTCTCTGATATCCTAGGGACACCTCCCATTCACTGCTACCCAAGTTCTTGCTCAAGCTTGGATTTTGGGAGAATCCCCAGTTAAGTCATTCCACCCTTTTCAGAGGAAATTGATTGATTCAGGTTCCCCAGCTTCTAAAATCCTAGGGAGCTGGGCTGACTTGGATCTTCAAGTTGTTTTCTACTGGTCCTTCACTGTCTCTCCAGATATCTGTTCTGATTTTTGAGGTTATTGGTAAATAGCTGAAAACCTAAACAACCATGGCTTAAACACAATCAGGATTTATTTGTCACACAGGAGAAAGCCTTAGATATTCAGTTGGTGATGTTGATTTGGGGCCTAAGGGATTTTAAAGATAAGAGCTCTCTGTGAGCTTCTTGGCATTTCCCTCATAGTTATAAAAGGGAGGCCACACTTCCAGATACTGTGTTTGCATTTTCAGAATGAAGATCAACAAAGATCAAAGGGCAAAAAGATCTGTGTCAACTGAGAATATCATCCCTTTTCCTTTAGAAATTTCTTTGAATTCTTGCCAAAAACTTCCATGCGTACTTCGAAAACTATAACTTTCATGTGACAATTTCAAGCTACAAAACAAAACAAAAAAACAATAAACTTGAATAAAAGCTAATTTTTTGAATAACTTATTTTGAACATAATCAACACAGCACAATTAATGCTAGTCAGTCATGTCCCTAGGAGATTAGTTGAGGGTTAAAGGAATTCTTGAAGGGCTTAGTGTGATTTTTTTTTTTTCCCCAAAGCTCTCTGCAGGTTTGGAAAGATGGGAGTGGCAGTGGCAGAGGAGGTAGGGCACCATGTCCCTGGTCTAGGCACCTCATTTCTTTTTTTTTTTTTTAAGATTTATTTATTTTTATTACAATGTCAGATATACAGAGAGGAGGAGAGACAGAGAGGAAGATCTTCCATCCGATGATTCACTCCCCAAGTGAGCACAGCGTTCAAGGTGAGGACTTTAGCCGCTAGGCCACGCTGCCGGGCCTGAGGCACCTCATTTCTTAGCACAAGGTGAGCTCTGGCCCAGAGCATTTTTGGGACACACAGCAGAGCTTTAGCTCCAATCTGAGATAGCTGTCTTCCAAAGTGCCAAAACTCAGATATGAGACAACTTCAGAGATTTCAGGGAAAATGGAATTAAAAGATAATTCAAAATTTCCATGAGTGTTTTGAAACCTCTTCATACAGTTTCTGACCCTTGTGAGCAATTTCTTTTCAAACACCCCCATCTGGTCAACAGGAGAAATTCATATTCTTCTCATTAATGTAACCTTAACCTATTTCTGGTAGAATAATAGCCCTGACCTTATTAGGCTGAGAGGGCTTTGGCCCCCTCCCTGCCTGGGTTATGCTTCAGAACCCTGATGCTGACATGCTGTGAAGGACATGCTACTCCATCTGTAGTTTCTTTTTCTTTCTTTCTTTCTTTCTTTCTTTCTTTCTTTCTTTCTTTCTTTCTTTCTTTCTTTCTTTCTTTCTTTCTCTCTCTCTCTCTCTCTCTCTCTCTCTCTTTCTTTCTTTCTTTCTTTCTTTCTTTCTTTCTTTCTTTCTCTTTCTTTCTCCTTCCTTCCTTCCTTCCTTCCTTCCTTCCTTCCTTCCTTCCTTCCTTCCTTCCTTCCTTCTTTTGAAGATTTATTTTATTCGAGAGGCAGATGTACAGAGAGGAGGAGAGATAGAGAGGAAGATCTTCCGTCTGATGATTCACTCCCCAAGTGGCTGCAGTGGCCGGTGCTGCGCCAATCCAAAGCCAGGAACCAGGAACTTCTTTCCTGGTCTCCCACATGGGTGCAGGTCCCAAGTCCTTGGGCCATCCTTGACTGCTTTCCCAGGCCACAAGCAGGGAGCTGGATGGGAAGTGGAGCTGCCGGGATTAGAACCTGTGCCCATATGGGATCCCAGCGTGTTCAAGGAGAGGACCTTAACCATTACGCTATTGTGCTGGGCCCCATCTGTAGTTTCTTACTCCCATACTTCCCCAGCACATCCTTCTATTGTGGTGCATCCCTAAACCTGGCAGTTGTTGGGCTAGTTAGCCATCTTTGCCATTGGTGCAACTGCAGTGCCATGTCTTCATATTTGTGTCTGAAGCAGTCATTTAATTGATTGAGGATTTATAGCAGGGATATAACCTAGGCATCTTTCCTCCAGGAATGTGGAGGTTTTTTTTTTTTTTTAAAAAAACTATTTATTTATTTATTTTGGTGGCCAGAGAGGAAGAGACAGAAAAGAAAAAAGATCTTTCCTCTGCTGGATCCATTGGTTTACTCTCTATATGCCTGAGGCCACATCCAGGTTTCCCACATAGCTAGTAGGGAGATAGGATGTCTCTTAGCATGGCATCTGGTACATGGCAAGCATTCATGAACAACTGTGTAATGGTAACAACAGGACTATGTTCTGAGAAATGCATTTAGTTGATCCCATCATCAGGCAAACAGCCTACAGGGCACGTGCCCTTATTAGATGATATAGTCAGGCATTCAGTGTGACATGTTTATGCAAGAAGAGACATGGAAAGCATGAGATGCATGAGGCAGCTGCTGGCCTAATTTTTATAGTAAACTTCTCCCTTTTTTTGTAAGAAAAAGGAACATAGGCTAAAATAATGAATATAAGCATAGTACAGTAAATACATGAGCCAGTAATGTCATCATTTATTAAATATTGTATCCTATATTTGGTTACATGTGCTATACTTTATACAACTGCAGGCACAGTATATATGGCTTGGGCCATCAATTACTACATCCCAGACACTTGGGCAGGAAAGCTGGATTGGAAGTGGAGCAGCCAGCACTTGAACTGGCAGTCTGACATGGGATGTCATAGCTGCATATGGAAGCTTACTTGCTATGCCTTACTTGACCAATGTTGATATGTACATATAGGAACCTATCACCACAATGCAAATCCTGAACTTAACCAATAGCTTGAACATTCTCTTTCCTTTACCACCCTGCTTCCACCCAATTACCAGGCAAACCCTGATATACTTCCTATATTGTCTTGAGTCTTTTTTTTAAATTAAAACAAAAATTTTTGATTTACATAGTCGATCAGGGTGGGAAGGGTTGGGGATCAAGGGAAAGTGGGCAAGATCGTTGTTGACATGTTTTCTTTTTCTTCTTTCTGTATCTGGGGGTTGGGGGAATACAGGGGAGAAACCACGCCCAGCTTCCTAACCACTTCAGTACTGGGGGATGGGGAGCAGCCACTTGATGTCATCCTAGGGTCCCCATGGTAGAGCATGTTCTGAGGCTTCTGCTCAAGTGGTTTCAATAGTTCTGAGATGCTGTTGGTGTTGCTGCTCCAAGGATGAGGAAATCCTTTCAAGGTCAATTGGCTGACATAGTCCACCTCTGAGTCTGCATTCAACCAGAAATTCTTTGTCAGGCTTTACTGAGATAGTTGATCAATTTGTTCTGCCCTCTTTCCTCTGTAAACCAATGGGTATTGTGGCTATCCCTGCTCAACACATGCTCAGCTATCACATAGCCAAGTGGAGCTGCAGCCCAATCAGAGCAACCCTTAATATCCCCCATTGGGTTGGCCCCTGGCTCTGGTTGCTGTGCTTGCCAGCATGTGCAGCGGACTGCTCTGATCTGCTCCACATTCCATTGAGATCTTGTATACATAATTGGATATTGAAGCCTAATTCAACCCAGTCGATTCTACCCTCCAGCCCATACTCATGCCAGCAAGTGCTGCCACCTGACCAGCCAGACCGGCCTCCAGTCCTGGTTCTCATGCTCACCAGTGGGAGACACAACTCATCAGAGAGGTGCCTACAGCTTTCCTACTGAACCCACTTCCAGACCTGCAGGTGTTTCTGCAGTCTAGCTCGGCAGGACTTGACCCCTGCCTCCCAGTTCTAGCACTTGTCAACTGATACTGCTGCAAAGCGCAACTCACCTACCCTTACTCTGGCTCATGCATGCACAAGTGGATACAATCTGTTAGCCCAGTATTGGCTTTCCTGCTAACCCAGATCACATGTAGGCCATTGGGTCTTGTAGACCTGCCCAGCCTGGTCTGCCCCCAGTCCTAGTTCTCATGCTCACCAGCAGGAGCAATGGCCCAGCAGGGCTCCCCCCTCTCTTACAGGGTTCTGATCCCCCCACTTCTAGCGCACTGGTGGGTGTTGTGGCCCAGTCTGGCATAGCCTGCCTCACCTCAGCATTTGCTAGCAGGTGCTGTATTCTGGCCTGGCCCAGGTTGTCCCAATTCCAGCTCACGCTGGCAGGTGCACAGCCAGCTTCCAGTCCCAGCCCTAATGTGAACTGGCTGATGCTGCTGCCCAACCTGGGCTGTGCTGCTCTCCATCCTGGTTCTCAGATCTGCTAATGGGTGTTATGAACTGGCCTGCCCGCATACCTGAGCAGCACATATGCTGGCAGACACTGTACTCTGGCCTGGTCTGGGCTGCTTCTTGGTTCTTGAGCTAACTTGCAGGGACTGTGCCCTGACAAAGGAATTCCTGAAGCTCCTCTATTGGTTCTCATCTCAGTGGCTGATCTTGTGCACACCAGTGGGTCCTTAAGTCCACCTCCTGTCCTGGAAGGAGCAGTTGCCCTCTAAAATTTAAACAGTACAAAGCCTTGCTGATAATTTCTTTTCTGTTCACACATGATGAGAAAAAAGTGTGTAAGTGGCAAAGGATGGTTGGGGGAAGGGTATTGTGGTTTTTTTTTTATTCATTAATTACATTGTATTATGTAACACAGTTTCATAGGTACTTGGATTCTCCCCACCCCTCCCCAAACCCTCCCACCATGGTGGATTCCTCCACCTTGTTGCATAACCACAGTTCAAGTTCAGTTGAGATTCCCCCATTGCAAGCATATACCAAATTTAGAGTCCAGCATCTTATTGTCCAGTCAAGTTCAACGGCTTCTTAGGTATACCCTCTCTGGTCTGAAGGCAGAGCCAGCAGAGTATCATCCCGATCAATTAAAAACTCCAACATACCATCAGCAAAAATTTACATCATTATGGAATTAATTGACATAGTAATGAGTAACCAATATGGTAAAAGTAAATGCGAGTTCTTAACCACCTTCTGTGACCACCTCATTGATATTTCAATTTTAGTTTATACACAACATATAACATACATAACATAACATGTTATACATAACATCATATCATCTTAAATTAAGGCAAACATGTGGTATTTAACCTTTTGGGATTGGCTCATTTCCCTTAGCATTATGGTTTCCAGTTTGGCCCATTTGGCCACAAAGAGCTGCATTTTGTTTTTTTTTAATAGCTGAGTAGTATTCCATGGAGTAGATGAACCATAGCTTTCTTATCCAATCCTCTGCTGATAGGCATTTTGGTTGCTTCCATGTTTTTGCAATTACTGATTGTGCTGCTATGAGCATAGGAGTGCATGTTGGTTTCTCATAAAAAAGTGTTCTGGATATATTCCTAGGAGTGCTATTGCTGGATCATACGGTATGTTGATTTTGAGTTGTTTGAATGTTCTCCATACTGATTTCCATAGAGGCTTTACCAGCCTGCAGCCCCACCAGCAGTGGAGTAGGGTTCCCTTTGGGGAAGGGTATTGTTATAACTGTGCTTTAGAACTAGCAAAGATCTATTAGCTACATCTTCATGCTTGAAGCTCTTAGCAGTCTCAGGTGGCCTCCTTGGAACTCTTATGAGCACATAAGGGTTATAAGTCTCACAGAGTAATACAATTGCCTTAGACAGTCATCTGCTGAATTCTTAGACCCTGTAATGAGCATAAAAATTGCCACTGTGGGTGGGGAAGGCAGACTGTCCAGAATGAGTTCCTGAGGGGGAAAAGAATGATGTCTCTCATGGAACATCCCTGGGGCTTGGATTAGGAAATGCTTGTGAATAAATGGTGAGAAAGAATCTGAACATTTCATTATTTGAATGGCTATGGTCAAAATTGTTTAGATGTTAAAAGTCTAAACTTGTATAGTTCACAATAAACTGCCAATTGTAGCAATAAGCTGCTGCAGACTTGGGAATGCTCAAGTCTCCCCACCTCAAGGGATTGCAAAAATTTGTGTTGGGTTGGGAAATCATGCCTTTAGATGAGGGAAATCCTGGGGTGGGGGGTCTTTGAAAGTCTGGATGCCAGTTTCAAACCAGACCCACAAAGGATTCACCAACAAAGAGTTTGTGACTCTGAGACATTGAACTGGGAGTAGGGGAAATAAAAAGGATAAATGGAGGCCACGGAGTCAAGAATCTCTATACAGTGTGCTAGAGGGCAGGTGGCCAACCTCCTGAATGTGCGCTGTTGGAATTCTTCCACTGGGTATTGTTTCACTCTTGACCTGATGATCTGCAGATGCTCCTGACACAGTACTTAAGTCTTTCTGTGAATCAGGGGGAAGAGGGCTCTTTGAGATTCTGATAACAGTTATGTTCAATCCTGTAAAATATGCCTACCTATGGACACTCTGTACCCAACCCCCTAAATCAAATGACCCCATTACATACCTTCTGTCTCCTACACACTTCTCTGAAAAAGAGATTGTTCTTGTTTGCAAGTGTTTTAAATGTGCCCCAGTGTTCCCACTTTGTGCTGTTTCTGAGATTAATTATCACTGTGCTGTGCAGTTCACACTTCAGGCTGTCTTGGACTGTCTTCTCTTTGGCTCATGGATAGCAAACTCTGACAGCTCCCAGAGAAGGGAAGGATTACTCCACATCTAGTTCCATTATCGAACCACCACCTATTGATTGCTTGCTCTCTATAGAATTGAACATACACCTTAGGTTAGCTTCATCCCTGCAGGTATTCATTAAAAAAGAAAGAGTATGATTTTGATGCTGAGAAATTTTTGCTGAGAAGATTTAGATACCCAGTTCCTATATTTTGGAAAAAATAGGGCCCAGAAAGAAGAGGAGAGGCAAACAATACGATGATTGATGCCTAATGATGTCACTGTGTTCTCTCTCACCTTGTCGTTGTAGGACATGATTAATCAAAGGGACTTGAGTTCCAGCAAACTCTTCCCTCTCCTGATCCTCATTTTCATTTGCTTTACCAGGTTGTTTTAGACATTGATTTCCAAATCGGCACAGTTTTGACCAGTAGAGACCCGGTGTTAAATGAGCCCCTTATTACTTCCCTTCTGTTAGAGCTGTTATGTTTCCCCAGATGGGCTTTTTCCATTCTGAGCTTTTGGTTGGTGTCATTTACCACTGATTCAGTGATTTCAGATTTCCTGCTTTTGGGGACGTGTGTGTGTGGGGGGGGCGGGCGGGGGAAGTTGTGAGGGAGTGGATGGGGTTGGGGGATAAATGAAGAATTGTTGCTTGAGGCCTTCCTCAGAGACCCTTGGGGGTTCTCCCATGAGACTCACAGGACTGTCCCCTGAGTTCACTGTTCCTACTTTTCTGTTTATCAAAAGAACATGAAAACAGATTAGGCACATCATTGCAATGGGAGCTCATTTCTAGTGAAAAGAATTGTATTAGAAAACCTGTTCAAGCATTGCTTCCTAGGATTTCCCCCCAAATCATTTTTTTTTTAACGGAATACTGGACTTAGTTTAAGAAACAAACCCTTGAAAATGTTCACTCGGTTTTATTACTCATATGGCTTTTATGTTGTGTGAAGGACATTTGGAAAGACCTACAAGTGTTCCTCTGTTGCTTTCTTTCTACCCATCTTTCAGATGACCCAGGCCCCAGACCTCTGTGATAGGTGCACAGCTTTTAAACACAAACTGCCTCCTTGTGTTGGATCAATGTAGAACTCGTATGTCAACTTTTTAACCCCTCAGCAGCATTTGCCTTTCTCTGGTATATTTTCCAGTTCACTGCCTAGACTGACCTAGAGTCATTAGTCGGCCATTTTGAGATTTACTTTGCTTCCCCATTGTAGAGACACCACATTTTCCAGTGCTTTTTTCAAATGTTACCTGAATATTCAAATGGCCTCAGAAGTTGATGGAGACATGCAGGATCAGAAATATGAGCTTAGCTTTTTTTTGTAGGGCTTGACCTGCTGACTCAAAAGAGCAGCTGGTGTAGATCCTACAGCTGTCCTCCCTCCTCTGGGCTTGTGAAGCCTGTTAACCCAAGAAGTTAGCAATGGTGGAGCTCTCTGGGAGGAGGAAGACTCCTGAGTGGATTTGCCGCTGAGGCCTTGATGAGGCCCTGCTGAAAAAATAGTGAAAACAAAGCAAACAGAGCTAAAAGATGACTCCATAAGAACAGCAATAATAAAAGTGAGGAGAACTCTTGTGAAGTAAAGCAACCCCCCTGAGCTTCACTACTTCTATCACAATTGGAGGGAAGGATGTAAAGCATAGTTTCTATCCTGAAGCCAGACCCTCTTAGGCTATGGGAAGGACTGCTTCCCTGAAGGTGATGATGCAAGAAGAAGAGGGGATAGTGTGTTTGGCCATGGCCAACCAAGAATCTTTGCTAGAAATTACCCAGTGAGAGTGCCAGTTATTGAGCAACTCTGAATTCTGCCATCATACTTAAATGCTGATCATATTATGACGAGTTAACCTGTATCTCCTGGCTAGAGAGCTGCTCAAAGATAAAGACCTCCTTCTATTTGTCCCTGAATGACCAGAGCCTGGCCTAACATGGGATTTAACGAACCCTGGCTAAATGCTACCATTGGATCCTACCCCTACCAGCATCCATCTCATGCATGTGGTTAATTCTCTTTCTTCTCAGATTTCCCTTTTCTCTGATGGCTCGGAGGCTGGAGGCCATTTCTTAATGTTCCAGACCCTTGAGGAGATGTCTAGGGTTTGCAGGGCAGCCATCATGGCTGACATCGGATGGGAGGCTCCCACCTCATTGGGACTGACTGTACAGTCACATTTACTGCCATAAACTGTGAAGAGTTAGAATTCAGGCAGTTATTACAGAGATCTCTGGTGGGGTGGGTTGAGAGAAATAATTGTTAGTAGACCTTGGTTCTAGTACTGCACTGATTAACTGTGTAGTCTTGAATGAAGTGTGGAATGTGATGACCGCAGTACCTATGCTTTCCACCTCATAGAGTTTTTATTTATTTGTTTTTACTTATTTTTGGAGAGGCAGTGAGATTTATATGGAGAGACAGAATTTCTGTCTACTGATTTGTTCCTTTAATGTCTGCAATGGCTGATGGAGGCCAATCTAGTGGTGGGAAATAGGAACTCAGTCCAAATCTTTCATGTGGATGGCATGGGCCCAACCATGTAAAACGTCACCTGCTGCCTCCTAAATGATATGTTAGTAGGAAACTGAAATTGCGGGTAGGACTAAGACTCAAATGCAGGCACTCTGATGTGGGATGTTGACACTCCTCAGCAGGATCTTAACTGCTAGACCAAATGCTCTCCGTAAAGTCTTTATATTTTTGAATGGTCCATTTTAAAGGAAATATAAGGGGAATATATGCTCAGAATAAGGACAATATGAGACTGGCTGTGGACTGTGTTTTCTGAGGAAGCCTGTCCATTTTGCACACTCTTGTCCATCTTCCTGTGGTTCAGACTGCTTTTTAAAGTTTTGACTTTCACTGCTGGAGTTGAAAGCTTTGCTGGTGGGAAGTCTGACCTTTGCCTACAAATCAGGGAGGGAGTTCACACAGATGCCAGGGGAGGGCAAGCCTTATATTCCTCAGCACTGCAGCAGGAGGCCCATGAGGTATCATTGCAAGGACAGTGTGTGTGTATGTGTGTGTTTATTCTTGGTTTCTAGGCTTCAGTGGGAGTTATTATCTCATTGTTTCCTGTTGGCTTCCCTGAGCCACACCATCAGTTCTGCCAGATGCCCACAACTTCCAGGTCTCTGCTTTGACACAGTATGTGGCTGGGACCCCCACCATGTCCTGAAAACATATGCTTGACCTAGCAAGGCTATCCTACTCCCTTTTTTTTTTTTTTTTTTTGATGAAAGAGGGCCTTCCAGGACACTAGGGCTGGAGGCCTTTCCACTTTCTCAATGGCTTAGATTTTGAAAGTCAATCTTGTTGTGACTTCCTCTGCAGCTTCTCCTGCATGAGATTCAGTGCTCTGTGGCTAAGAACTAAGGCCTGTTGGCTGTCTGCCATTGTGGTTATTGTCCATGGGAATTTGAAATCAGCTGTGGAACATGCTTCTTGTAATAAATGGAGTCCAGAACCCTAACTCTGCCACCACTGTGGCTTGTGGTGAAGCATTGCAGACTGCTGGGACAGAGATTTAGGAGAATTCTGGGTTCAGCCTGGAGAGAGACCTCTTATTTAGGCTGTTGATGAACATTTCATTTCCTAGAAAGCCAAGTACAGAAGACCTAGAAAACAACTTGTGTTTAGCCAGTCAGGTGGTGACATCAAGCCTTCTCCATATCTGCCTCATTTGACACCCAAAGAGTTGGCTATTCAGTAGGGCTGCTTGGATGGTGTCCCATCTTTTGGGGGACAAGTCATAGTCCTCTTTGAGAAATGGGTGGTATCTAAGGCTGATTTCCCTGGAACATGCATGTATATGTTCAGCAATTTGCACTGGAGACTGGTTTCCATCTCAGGGAGGACTATTGAGCCCAAGTCTCTAGAACCACCACATTTTTCTTTCTTTTTTTTGCTGGGAAGCAGATGAGGTTTAATGAAAGTTTAAACACCACTGGCACAGCCCTTTGCAAGAGTATACAACATAGGATTTTGTGTGTGTGTGTGTGTGTATGTGTAAATTCCATTAAAAATAATTTATTTTAGATGATGTTTACATAGTTGATCAGGGTGTGAGTGACTGAGGGTCAGGGGAAAATGGGTGTGATCATTGTTTCCAAGTTTTTCATTTCTTTTTCTTGTATTTGAGAGGAGAGGGAAAACAGGGAGAGAAGCCACACTCAGTATCCCAACTGTCTCAGTATCAACCCAGGGTCCTGATGTGGGACCACCACATCTTGTACACCAGATGGATCACGCAGATCATTTTCCTGCCTGAGACACAGTATCCACTCTCCTGTGAACTATGTTCCTGTACTTTGACTGGTTTGGGTTGCATTCCAAAGCTGAGTGCTCAAATGTTCATCAGATGCTGGAAGAACCTAATCACTTTGCACTAAGGAAAACAGAATACAACTGTGAACATTTTACATGGGCCTTTAGCACTGTGATTTAATTACATCTCACATTACGGTGCACCAGGAGAGTGGTTCTGTGCGTCTGGGTGACAGATGGACAGAATAGGAACAGGAAGGGACCGCAGGGAGTTTAGTGTGTTAAAAATATATAAAGGACGAGCTTGGAAATAAAAAAGACCAGAGCTTGATTCTTGGCTTCATCTCTGATGTGACTTTGCTTTGGAATCCTTGTTTTTCTCATCTGCATAGTGGAGTCTACACTACATGAACTCCCAGCAAGACAACGAATGGTTCACGAATGTGTGCAAATCAATACCTTCTAGGTGTTCCTAGGTGTGACAGTCTGTGACTTGTGAGCCATGTGCTCTCCCGGTTTTTGTGTCAGTCCTGGCAGATGGACTTCCTGGAACTAGTTTGCAGGTCTGTTATTCCTTACTTGGGTTTCCTGGTGTTATGTTCAAGGTTTGGTCATTTGAAAAATATTCATTTCCCCTACACAGAGAGGATTTGTGGATGGGGAGCGGTTGGCAGACAGGCCCCTCCTGTGCAGGAGAAGTGGCTAACTGTGATGCTGTGATGAAAAGCATCACAGTCTGAGGCGTGGCTGTGCACAAGACAGGGTGAGGGCTGCATGGAGTTGTCCAGCCCCCAGCCCTGCTGCCACAGTGGTTGTACACCAAATTAAGGATAGGGCAGAGGGAGGCCACTGAACGCTATTGAGGTGTATAAAATGGTTACACAGAACAGGCCACTGCACATGTGTCTGCAATAGAGCAGGAACAGGTGATGGAGTGGATAGTGGGGTCTGAAGGTTCTCCCAGGTCTGAACCCTTACACTTGTCAACTCACTGCTGCCATCATCACTGCATAGGTTTGTCAGGTCAGGTTTGGCATTCTAGGAATCTGCAGGGGTTCATCTAACTAGGCAGCTATACCTGCCTGTAAGCATAAGAACTGGAACTGGGGGAAGGAAGGATCTGGCCTCAACACTCACCATCATGAACCTTAGCTGGGTCTGGAGGGCATCCTGGTGGGGTGTCTGGAGGATTACTTTGACCAGTTCAAGCAACTCCCCCACTGGGCATGATTTGGATGATCTAGGGGCACGCTGAAACCAGCACCCACTGGTGCACACAAGAACTGGGTCTGAGGAATGGCCTAGTATGCATTCAAGGGGTCACCCCACCTGGGCCACTGTACCTGATGGTATACATGAGAGCCAAGGTTAGGGGTAGGCCTGGCCTGACTGCTATAGCTGCCATAATTCATGGGAACTGGGCTGGGGGATAACCTGGAAGGGTCTCCTGAACACACTGACTGACATGACATACGGTAGGTAGCAGTCTGGCTGCATTACTCACTGAGGAGCACAAGAATGGAAGCTAGTGGCAGGCCAGATTGGGTGACCTGAGAGGGAGTAGACCTCCTTGATTATATGAGTACTTGGGACCAGCAGGATTCTGAATCTCAGGAATCATCCTATTGACATGTGGTCTGACTGTGGAACACATGTTGTAGGACCCAGCCACCCCCATTGCTGACTTCAGAGAAAGGATGAAGAGCAGACCCAAATGTACATGAAAGATAATGCAATTAGTTCCTTTTATCTTGTAGAAGACCTCAAATGTCTCTTTAGAGCATGAAAAGAAAAGCAAGTGACATAAGACTTCAGGCCAAGTTCTACAGAAAGCACCTAGGCTTGTGGACATTCCGAGGCAGACCTGGACAACCTACAGGTTTTAGACCTTCTGGAGAACAAGGAAGAGTCTCTGTGAGGACAGATGGTTTATGTCATCTTATGCAATGACTACTCAAAGAACACCCAGACATTCTTCCCACCTCTGAGTTCTCCAAGCTGGTGTCAAGAGACTATCTTCATTCCCTGCCACTGATGTATTCTGACAAGGAACAGTGTGCCTTCTTTCTCTCCACCTCCTCTGTGGACACATCTCTCTAACTTCTCCTCCCCTCCCTGATCCTCTGTATCTCTACCAGAGGCCCGCATGGATCTGCAATCCCCATCTCCACACTTCTCTAATGAACCTTAAAAAAATTCAACAAGGAACTATTATAACCAGCTCTGGCTTTACTATTTTAGCATGCTCATCAACTGAATTCAGTGTAAAAAGGCACAATTCAGGAAATCCCCATTTCCAAGTACTTCCTCTTGTTCTGTGGATTTAGATACAAAGGTTAGAGGGATCTCAGAAGGGAAAAAAAAAGAAAAAGAAATCTTATTGAACAAATTGGGGTTTCCATTATCCATGTATTATCTAACTAGTCAGTTATGCAGCTACTTGTTTACTGTAGATAATAATAGAGGCTCGCTCTATCTGGAGGATGCTGTTATCATGGGAAGAAAAATACTTGATCTGCTGTTGAAATTTGGAACTCTTTCGTTTTCTTATATCCATTTGTTTACCTGTTCACCCATCTGCTGATCCATCTGTCCGTTCCTCCCTTCCTCCTGCTCTCCTTTGATCAAGTTTTGCTGGGAGGACTCGAAGGTCTCTTTGATGGAGTCAGAGTACAATTTTAAGTTCTCAGACTTTGGAGTCTGGCGGTCTTGGGATTGCAGTTCTAATCTTTATTTTTGGAGGAAACTTCAGTAGATTGCTTGAGTATTTTAGCACCAGTTACCATATCTTGAACATGGAAGTGATTTCCTTTTGAAAGAGTTGGGATTTAGCCTAGCGGTGAGATGCTCACATTATGGTGCCTGGGTTGGATTCTCAGCTCCTGCTCCTGTTTTCAGCTTCCTGCCATTGCAGACCCTGGGGTCAGTGGTGATGACTTGGGTAATTGGGTCCTGCCAGCAATATGGGAGACCTGGGTTATATCACCAGCTCCTGGTTCTGACTCTGGATCAGCCCAGACCATTGAAAACATTTGGTTAGTGAACCAGCAGATAGAAACTCTGTCTTGCTATTCCACTCTGTATCTCCCTGTCTCTTAATAAAAATTGAAAAAATGAGTATCCTTTGTGAGAAGTAAGTGAAGTAATATATATGAAGAATGTTGCCTTAGTTGGGCATGTATGAAATTCTCATAAATGAAACTGGTACAGTATGTGGGTTTAGTAGATGATTATTAACCAGGATGCAACTGCATTGTATCAGTCTAGCAATAAAGATAAAATACCTCCAGAGTGTTTTAATGCCACTTAATTTTCAGAAATTCAATGTAGTCATCAGTTTTAGGCACACTGTTGTATAAATCCATGCCTTGTGATCTCTTGTGTGTATATGGGCATGTAAGCGTAAATCAAGGAATATATGTACATATTCATTGAAATAAATTTGCCCTACATGCTTTTGGGTGATAGAATCTGTGTTCTAAAAGCTATTGCCTCTTTTCATAACACCAGTTTTAAGCTATATAAGACCTTTGGGAATGTACATTTATTTCAGTTCTATGTTTCTTATAGTCTCTGCTATTAGGAGTTCCTTATGTTGTGTGAATCTATAGCATTCCTTGTGAAGGATCAGTAGGTTGACTATTTCTTAATTTCCCTGTTTCTCAAATAGCCTGTTCCTATTATGGTCACATTCAGATTCTCCACATGCATTTTATAGACTTATTATTTTTTTAAAAACTCTCAGCATTGAGACAAGTAAGAACAAAGGAATCCTGACTCCTAGGCAGTACAGGGAAGTTCTTAAGGTCTCAATAAAGAAGACTCTGTCTCTAGTTGGAAACTTTTGTCCTGGCATAGCTGATGTAGGAGTGAAGATCCCAGCTCTGATACCAAACATTTCCCATTGATTTTTACCAGTTTGTGTCTGAGATATATTCTCTTGGGCATCTTTGCAGCAAATCCTAGAAGCCTATCCAGAGGATTACTTAATAACATCTGGAAGCACAGAGAAGAGAGATGACAAAGCAGATAAAGCAAACCCAAGTGGACTGAATAAATCTAGGACATGACATCCCAGACTCCGATCAGGAGTGGATAACGGAGTTGTCAGTTCAACTGTGGGGGTTTGGAAAAATAAGCTAGGGAACAGACCACCCAGGCTGAGAAGTTCATTCTTGTTTCATGATTTGAAGTGTAATGGAAATCCACATTATTTTCTCAGGAGATCATTGACTCCTTTGTGTTTGAGAACAAAGTACTGTGTTAAAATCAACAGCAAAGACTTGCTTCTGCACCCGAGTTGCACAGCATGCGGATGCAACTTCCCTAGGTCTACAGCGTGTTGACAAGAGACAGAACTGAAGACCAGGGAACCTGGGGGTAGTGTCTATTGGAGTCTGTCTTTTAGGCTTCACTGATCAAAGTAGCTTGGCTGTGTCCTTTAATGTCATGATGAGATGGAGAGGGGCCAGAGTTCAAGCAGAGGGAAACAGAGCTGCATCTGAAGGAGTCTTGTTGGCAGCATAAGGAATAACAGTTCCTCCAGTGTTTAGCATGCTAGCTAGAGAGGATGCTAGTGTGAATCTAGGATCTAGCGTGAAACTAGAGAGGATGCTGAGAACGTGTGCAAGGAATCTCATGCAAGAATGTTCACAGCTGCAACACCAAATAACAGAAACGTTGGAATTCACTTACATGTCCATCAAGAGGAGACTGGATAAACAAATTGGGTGAATTCAGGCAATTGGATAAAAGTGATGGAATAATCTAGATCTACAAGTATTATAAAGAGTAATTTCCACCTACACAATGTGGGCCAAATATACAAGCTTAAGAAAATATATGGTACAAAGCCCTGTGGATATAAAGTATAAGAAAATGTGAAAGAGTAAAACAGATTCTACATCCAGCAGGGATTGGTTATAGACAAACTTGCCAAAAATGTTTTAAAAGGTATGGAACAATAAAATCCAGTTCAGTTTAGTGAATCATATTTGAGGAGATGGGAAAGTGGCTGTGACCAGGGAGAGGGGTGAACGTGAGTGTCAAATGTATGAGAGTTCTTCAAAAACATTGTGGAAAATAAATTTAAAAGATATGTTGGTTCAGGTGTAGCCTGTTTAGAAATCCATTCCTGGGCCCGGCGGCGTGGCCTAGTGGCTAAAGTCCTCGCCTTGAACGCCCCGGGATCCCAAATGGGGCGCCGGTTCTAATCCCGGCAGCTCCACTTCCCATCAAGCTCCCTGCTTGTGGCCTGGGAAAGCAGTTGAGAACGGCCCAAAGCTTTGGGACACTGCACCCGCGTGGGAGACCTGGAAGAGGCTCCTGGTTCCCGGCATCGGATCGGCGCGCATCGGCCCGTTGCGGCTCACTTGGGGAGTGAATCATAGGACGGAAGATCTTCCTCTCTGTCTCTCCTCCTCTCTGTATATCTGACTTTGTAATAAAAATAAATCTTTAAAAAAAAATCAGAAAATCCATTCCTAACTTTTCACACCTTTTACCAGGAGGATATGAGGGCCCCTCTTATGAATGCAGTATCCTGTAAGGTGGGCAATAGTTGCACAGGTATTTTGCTATGTTGTTCTTTGTATTTTTTAAGGGGTGGGGTGTAAAGCCTGAAAAATTTTGTGAGAACGTACTTAGCCTCCTTCTATCTATCTATCTATCTATCTATCTATCTATCTATCTATGTATCTACCTACCTATACATCGATATATAGATGTAGGTATATAATGTATTGCAAATCCAGAAGGAGGGAGGAAGGGAGGAGGAGAAGAAGGGAGAGAGAGAGTCTTGCAAGAATAGACATTTAATACATATGTGTTGAAATTAATGGTGGCTGGGAAGGAAAGTAAATAGACTCAGAAAGTAATAAAGAAGGCAAATGAGATAAAAGTAGGCTGGGGAAAAAAGTTAGAAGCCAGCAATGTGTGGAAAATAGCACAAGTGGTGAAGTGGGACTGGGAGCTTGGGAAGTTAGAAGCCAAGTGCAGCTGTGGGACCTGCCAAGTACTCCGCCTCTCTGTCCCGGACAATGGACAGAGCATTCCTGCTACTGGAAGCTCATCCTCTGGATGCTGCCCATTACAGTGCCTTGATAATTCCTTAAAACTTCATTCTTGCAAAGGAGAAAGGGACAATGAATTGGATTCATCCCAAGGAATAACTCCTCAAAAGATAGTGATAATGTGGTCGCGACAAAACCAGTGCACACTATGGAATGCTAGGGTGAGGTTGCCTGTACTGGATTTGACTGCAGCACCCAACCAGCACACGTGAGATCCAGGAAGGGAGGGGCAGAGCCAGCGAGGGGATTAAGGGGCTGGTCCCCTCGCCAGACAGCTACTCCCACTGGAGAGCTTGGGCTGGGATGGGGACAGACCAGACTAAGCAAGGCTGCAACACCTGTGCGTTGCACATGGACTAGATCAGGGAAAAGCCAGGTTGGGCGGATTATTCCTGCTGGTGCAAGCATAAATTAGAGTGGGTGAGGGATGTTTGGGCTTAGCCACAGCATCAACTGGCAGAAGCTGGCACTGGGGACTGATTCTGTCGGGTCAAATCACAGAACCACCCGAAGAGTGCATAAACCAGGACTGAGAGAGACCTGGGAGGGAAATGGTAGGTTCCCCTCTCTTGGGTCACTACTCCCGCGGCAGGGCATGAAAACTTAGACGGGGGCTGGGGTGGCTAGACAGAGAGGCACTCAACAACATCCGTGAGGGCTGGAGAGTTGAGTTGGTTGGATGGAACTAGGCTTTAGTGCCCACTGACAAGTACGGGAGCCAAATAGGATGTGGGACAGACTGGACTAGTCTGCTACACATACTGGCAAACCGGGGAAGGGGGCGGGCCTGGTGGGGGTTATTGTGGGTCGCCCCGACTAGGCTGCAGCTCTCACTGGTTGATGCAAGGGCCAATGTGTGCTGGGCAGAACCAGGCTGGACTGCAACACCCATTGGTTCCAGTGGAAATCAGGACTGGGGGCAGAGCCGGCCCAGCAATTGAAACCACCAGCTGATCGTGGTGATGGACTGTGCCAGGCCTGTGCTTGCTGGAACATACAGGAATCTGGTCTGGGAATACCTCAAAGTTTCTTTGGAGATCACCCCAATCGAACTGCTGGACTCAGAACCCTAGCCAAGAAAAGACAGAGGACAGAACAAGTCAATCAACCACCTCAGCTATATGTTGGCAGCGAAATACTGGGCAAATGAAGACTCTATGATGGACTGTGTCAATCAGTGGACGACCTCATCGAGTGAAACTGGCAGTGATTCATAACTGGAGAACTATTAAAACCATTTGAGCAAGGATCTCAGAACATGCTCCACATCCTGGACTTGGGGTGGGTGGGAAATTGGGTGGGGCTTCTCCGTCAATATCCCCCTTTACCTCAGATACATGATGGAAACAATATGGACATAATACTATTACCCACTTCCCTATAGCCCCTGAACCTTTTTTTTTTTTTTTACCATAATTAACTTTGTAAAGATTGTCAACAAAAATACAATAAAAAATAAGTAAATTAAAAAAAAAAAAGATAGTGATAATGTTCTAAAATGTTGCCACTCCTCCCCGACTCACATTGCTGGCTAAGGGAGACTCTTCAGTTACTTTCCATAAAATTCATTGGGTGATTTTTATTCTAGCTTCCATAATTTCGTCAGTGATCTGCAAGGTGACATACAATTTTGCTAAGGATGTGATCAGTGTTCTGATTAGTGATCGGCTCTATGTTAGCAACTGGCACATGGTGGCATTTGGGAAATCACACCATTTGTCATTATTACTGTTATTATTTTTTTGCTGTGGTGATTTATTCTCTTGGACTCTGAGAGTACAAGTTGGTCTTTTAGAATTAGCAGCCAGGAAAATGTTTATTTTTGATCCCCCAAATCAAAACTCCTTTGATGTTGCTTAGTGGAGGCTGAGTCTGGCAGACAAATACATTTTTAACTGCTGGAGGAGGGCTTTGTGATTGTTCTGTATTTGTTGCTTTAACCATTGGGACTGACCTTCACCGAATAATGTTGGATTAATCAGGCAGAACAGAGCCAGGCTCTCCCCATTCCTTCTACTGAGATGGACTGAGCCAAGGATACACAGCACGTAGATTTCTGGAGCTTGAGAATTTCCTACCTGTGCTTTGAGTTGTTATTTTATTGATTTGAAAATTAATTTCATTTGCCCCCTTCTTCTTCCATGGCTGAAGCTATTAAAGATAGCTTTGAGGAAGGAAATGCAAAATAGCAAGAAATTATTCTGTTTGCTAGTGGACGGGTTTTTTTTTTTTTTTTTTTGCTTTCTAGGTAAAAGAACTGTTGGGGGGGATAATAAAGTTCTGTCTCCCTAATCACATTGTATAGTTTGACATTCTATTTTTGTTGGAAGGTGAAATTAACCAGAGCTGTTTCTAGCCACTTTGTGATTCTTGATCTGGGAGTCCTCGGTAGGGTTTTATATCCTGCTGGAATACAGGTTATTTTAAGAGATCCTCACTGGATTGAGGAAAAAAAATATGTAGCATAATTGTGGTAACTGAACCACGTGTCCTAGATTTTCCAGTGTGTTCCTCAAATTCCTATAGTTTCACTAAAGGTAGTTCGTTTTGCACATATCAGCATAGTTGGGTAAAGGATATACTTGTGTATGTGTGACTATACATACCTAGATAATCTTTTTTTTTTTTTTTTAAGATTTATTCATTTTTATTACAGCCAGATATACACAGAGGAGGAGAGACAGAGAGGAAGATCTTCCGTCCGATGTTTCACTCCCCAAGTGAGCCGCAACGGGCCGATGCGCGCCGATCCGAAGCCGGGAACCTGGAACCTCTTCCGGGTCTCCCACGCGGGTGCAGGGTCCCAATGCATTGGGCCGTCCTCAACTGCTTTCCCAGGCCACAAGCAGGGAGCTGGATGGGAAGTAGAGCTGCCGGGATTAGAACCGGTGCCCATATGGGATCCCGGGGCTTTCAAGGCGAGGACTTTAGCCACTAGGCCACGCCGCCGGGCCCAATACCTAGATAATCTTGCACAGGTAACAGCCCCTTGATATCCACAGTGTGAATTGGTTCCAGCACTGCACACAGATACCAAAATCTGCAGATGCTCAAGTCCTTTGTACTTGTATAAATGGTGTAACACTTGCATAGAACCCACACACATCTCCATCTGCTTTGAACCATCTCTAGATTACTCATAATACCTCATACACTGGAAATGGTAAGAACATGGATGTTAGACTGTGTTATTCAGGGAATATTGACAACAAAACAAAACAAAACCTCTGCACCTGTTCAGGCATAATCTCTCCCCTACCAGTTGCTTAAAATGCTAATGGCCCACTCCTTCCCAAATATTTTTGGTCCAAAGTAGGCTGAATCTGGGATGTGGAACTCATGGAGATGAAGGGCGGCCATTTATTCATTTGATTTGTGGGTTTGTTTGTATGAAATCTTCAATGTGATCTGGTGGATGCAGAATGTGAGGCGCAATTAGTATTGCAACCTTGAGGGTCCTATCAGCCAGGTGACCTTGAGGGAATCCCTGTCTGGCTCTGGGTCTTCCCTGCTTTTCACCACACTGGCTCATACCAGGATCTCCATCACCATGCTGCAGGGAGCTGGTGCCTGGCCCTTGTGGAGCTCTTAGTTCTTATCCTTACTTCTCCCTCTGTTCCATGTTCTAAAGCTTCAGCGTTCATACTGTGGTCTTGTTTGCCTTCTTCCCTAGGTGGCAAGACAGTTTAAGTGCTAGGATGTCTTTGTTGATTTCTATTGCTTAACATTTCTAGGCAGATATGCAATAAAAAATAACCAGAGAACATGGTGGGTATCTTTTTTTTTTTTCTTTTTAAAGGTTTGCTTGAGCCTGGCTCGGTAGCCTTAGTGGCTAATTTTTTGACTTTGCATGTGCCAGGATCCCGTATGAGCACTGGTTTGTGTTCCAGCTGTTCCATTTCCCATCCAGCTTCCTGCTTGTGGCCTGAAAAAGCAGCCGAGGATAGCCCAAGGCCTTGGGACCCTGTACCCGCATTGGAGACCTGAAAGAGGCCTCTGGCTTCTGGCTTTGGATTGGCTCAGCTCTGGTTGTGGTGATCACTTGGGGAGTGAATCAGCAGACAGAAGATCTTTCTGTCTCTCCTTCTCTTTGTACATCTGACTTTCAAAAAAAAAAAATCTTTAAAAAAAAAAAGGATTGCTTATTTGGAAGGCAGAATTAATTATAGAGAGAGGGAAGGAGAGATATCTTCTGTTCACTGGTTCACTCCCTAATTGGCTACAAGCAGCAGGTCTGGGCCAGGCTGAAGCGAGAAACTTCTTGTGGGTACAGGAGCCCAAGTACTTACACCCTCTTTAACTTTTTTCCCAGGTTCATTAGCCAGAGGCTCAACTGAAAGTGGAGTAGCCAGGGCATGAATTGATGCTTCTAAGGGTTGGTATTTTTGTAAAGCCTTGATTTATCCCAGTACAGAATGACTCTGGCCCCCAGGTGCAATGGGTAAAATGTGTACCATACATGTTCATATGTTGGAAAAAAAAAATCCCTACAGTCATCTGCTAATGGATTTGGAGGTGAAGCCTTTGGGAGGTGATTAGACTTAGGTTAGGTCCTCAGGGTCAGATTCCTATGATGGCATTGGTGGTTTTTTTTTTTTTTATAAGAGGGAAGGAGAAAGATCTGAGCTAACACACATGCTGTGTCTCACCACGTGATCCTGTCTGCCAGTAATGACGCAGGAAGAAAACTCGTCAGCTGTTTGTGTCAGGCTCTTAGACTTCCCTGTCTCAAGCACTACAAGCTACATAAACTTCCGCTTTCTTAGATTACCTGAGGGCAGATATTTGTTGTAGATACACAGCACAAAATGTACCTGGACAATAGTGATAATAAGAAGAATTCTTTATGCTTTTTTTATATTTTCCGTTCCAAATGCGTGCAATAGCTGAGGCTGAACCAGACTGAAACCTGGAACCTGGAGCAAAATCTTGCAACTTTTTGCCCATGGGTGTCAGGGACCTTGATGTTTAAGCTATCACCTGTTAGCCCAGGATGGGTAATAGGAGGAATCTGTGACTGGGAGAAGAGCTGGACTTCAAACTTAGCTTGAATCCAGGCACTACAATATGGGATGTAGGTGTGTCAGTTGGTATCTTTTTTAGTTTAAAGATCTATTTTTTTGTTGGAAAGTGAGATATACAGAAGGAAGGAGGGCAGAGAGGGAGATCTTCTGTCCACCGATTCACTCCCCAAGTGGCCACAACGGCTGGAGCCGAGTCTATCTGAGGCCAGGAGCTAGGAGCCTCTTCTGGGTCTCCCACGCGAATACAGGATCCCAAGGCCTTGGCCATTCTCAACTGCTTTCCCAGGCCACAAGCAGAGAGCTTGATGGGAAGCAGCAGTGCCAGGACACAAACCGGCGCCCATATGGCCTCCTGGTGCGTGCAAGGTGAGGACTTCTTCTGCTAGGCTACTGCGCTGGGCCCTTGGTTGGCATCTTAATCTTTGTGCCAGACACTTGGTCCTTCCATTTTATCTTACATGACTAAGTATTGCCTAGGGAACCAGAAAGCAAAGCAAACCAAAATCAAATCAAAGCAAACACACACATACACACACACACACAACACACACGCACGCACACACACACACACACACAGCTCTCAGAGTCAGAGGATCCCAAAAATGCATCACTTCTCGGCCTTTTGGCTAAGATCAAGTGTAGAAATAAATTGCATATGTGTTTACCCTGAAGACTGCTACCTCAGCATGGAGGAACAGGTGGTGTCTCTTTGGCTGTCTTATAAACCCAGGACATGCTGCTGTGAGAGGTGGCCAGGAGGGATCAGAGCTGAGGTTGGGTCTACAGGGGGCTACCCACTTTTGGGAATTGATTCAAGTTGTTTTATAATAATCCACCACAAATCAACAATTACATGGAATGTTTCATATACTGTAGCAGCTGGAAGGCACCTGCTTATCTTTACTGTGCTGTCATTTCAGAATAATCTGATATGGCCAGGTTGCAGGCTAAAGTGTGAAAATGACTCAAAGGAACCAGGATGTGTGTGATTCATGCAGTTTAGTCCAGCTTCTAATTTCTGTGCCTTCAAAGCTAACCAGCATCACAATGCAGTGTTCAAGCTTCAAGTGGAGTTTCTAGGAGAGAAGGATAGTGATATGTTGTGTAAAAAAGGGGTATGTTGAGATGAAATTTGACAACTGTGGAAGAGTCAGGCCTTGCAGGAAAGTAAACAGTTTATAGAAAGGTGTGGTGCTGACATGCGCTTGGTTTGTGTGTTTCTTTTAGAAATGTCAGGGTGGTATTGGTTGGGTACAGAAAAGAAAATGTGCACTCTACAGTGGAAGGTACTATAATTTGAAAGATGAAAGTTAGAATGGAGAGCTGGGGTAGGATCCAGGTTTGGAAAGGCCGTGAGAAAAAGACCAAGGCTGAGCCTTGTTTTGGGAGTTTGTGAGGGAGTGGTTCTCAAGGGATGGGGCTGTTGGAATTTAACTGCCGTGGGCCACAGATTCTTCCCACACATTAGAACTGGTATGAAAATATGGCTATCTAATACTTAATGACAAGGATGGGATCTGAAAGATGAGTTAGAATGGTATTGTCAAAACCTAGATGGCACAGTCTACTACACATCTGGTTGTATGGCTAACTACCATTGTATATATGGTCTGTCATTGACTGGAATGCCATTATGCAGTGTTTGATTGTAGATAAAACATGGGCTTGGGGTGACTGATGCTGGCTGGTTTGGGTTCCTGGCTCCAGGTTGTGCCCTCTGTTTGAGGCTCAATATGTCCATTTGCAAAATGGGAAGAATGATAAGTTCTTCTTACAGAATGGTTCTGAGGAGGAAGGAGATAGTGCATGCAAAATATTTAGGATTTCTATTGCACTGCATGGGCCAAATAAACAGCTGGTACAGCCAAATTCCTGTTAATACTTACTTCATTGGTATGGTGAAAATGGTAGTAATTTTGAAAAGCTAATTTTAAAAAAGATTTAATTATTTTTATTGGAAATATACAGAGAGGAAGAGAGACAGAGAGGAAAATCTTCTGTACGATGATTCACTCCCCAAGTGACCACAACAACTAGAACTGAGTCGATCTGAAGCCAGGAGCTTCTTCTGGGTCTCCCACGTGGGTGCAGGGTCCCAAAGCTTTGGGCTGTCCTTGACTGCTTTCCCTGGGCCACAAGCAGGGAGCTGGATGAGAAGTGGAGCTGCCGGGATTAGAACCGATGCCCATATGGGATCCTGGCGTGTTATAGGTGAGGACTTTAGCCACTAGGCCACCATGCCAGGCCCTGAAAAGCTAAATATTAAAGTCAGTTGGTAATTATTCCATGAATGGAGTGACCTTAAGATACTTTGGGGAGGTTATTGTTGGAAAGTCCCATTCCCATCTCACAGTTTGGCTCTATTTGCTCTTTTTTGAAACACTTTTGTTGGCAGGTGACTCAGCCATTGTGTTTGTAATCCCTCTAAGCTCAGGGTGAGGAAGATTAGATAGTTTTTCTTCTATTGCAGAAGACACACACCAGTAGAATCACACTGACACTGAACTACAACATCTGTCCTGTTAGTACTTACCCCAGATAGCTTTCCTGCATGGTGGGGAGGAGAGTGAGATTGGGCAAGTCTGCACCATGAAGAAGGTGGTGGAAACTTTGAAGGGAGCAGGGTGATTATTTTCTTTTTTCATTCAGCCAAACTTAAGAGTCCTTGAAGATTAAAAATCATTGGAGTAGCTAAGGTGAGACTGGCAAAGTCATGCGCCTCACACTTTGTAGAATGATCCCCAACTAAAAGGATCTACCTTTGGGGGGGCAGCAGCATGACGAGTGAACTTCTCAGCAGAGAACTATATTCCGAGTCAGAGGATAACATCCCCAAATTCAGCTTCCACCTGACCTTCGTATGGGCCGGATGTTCGTGACTCTTTTAAATTGATAACAATGCTGAACTGTAAAGGTTCCTTGGGGGATGTGACTCATGGTTAGTCAGGTGCACACAGATGCTTGGTCCCGCTCTTGTCTTAGTTAGTATGTAGTTATTGTGCTCCAGCTGGAGTGCACACAGCCCAGGGTACAACCTTCATCACTGTAGATGCTTCCAAGGTACCAGATCCTTCCTGTAGATGGTGGCCAATCTTTTCCACAGCCCTGCAAAGCAAGGGTTGCTATTCAAGGTATGCTGAGTGCTTTTACTGACCTTCAAAGCCCAGCCCACAGAGCTGAGCACTGGAGTCTTCAGACTCCTCTGTGCTGCTTTCCATCCACTTTGAGGAGACTGACTCCCTGTCTTTCCAGAAGAAGATGTGCGCTGCTCTCTAGGGTCTTTGGATTGGACTCAGTTGTTTGTTTGCTTGTTTCCTGCTGCATATCCATTTTCCTTCCTCTAGGAGCAACAGCCTTGTCAGCAGGTGGGTCAGTGGAGTAAGCCCCATGCCGGGAGTCCCCATCTTGTAGACCAGGTCTGGCCAGTTTATCACAGTGCTGGTTTCAGAGATGGACACGTGCAAGTGAAGCTGGCCAGACTGGTGTTCACACTGGGATTTTAAATGTCACTGCTGGTAAAGAGGTGATTTATTTTTCTTCAGATGCCTAAAAGGCATACAGATTTGCAACTGGTGGTAAACACCTAAATAAAATAAGAATAGTCTGTCATTTGAAACAAAATATACAGTGAGAACAAGCAAGAGAAAGAGAGAGAGAGAGAGAGAGAGAGAGAGAGAGAGAGAGAGACTGAGACTGACTTAGTCTGATTGTGCCTGAAGTAGGATACAGAATTTTTTTTATTGCGGTTACATGAGTCAAATAAATTATCTTTTTTGTTTTTGCTTGGACTAGTTTGATTCAGTATGTTTTGTCACTTTCAACTTAATAATTTTGAATTATAGATAAAAAAAATCACCCAAAAGTTACACAGTTAAGCTTGTGAGGTTTTTTTGATGACTGTGTCTTTGCATGTCTATGGTATGCTAGCAGGCTGCCTGCTGTCCACGGACCACAGAAACCTTGGGTGGTAGAAGGGCAGAACTTTCACATCTCTAATAGTTGTGGCTTTTGGCCACCCAGATTTAGAAAAGAGAGTCAGAGGGAATGATTAGTTGAGCTTTCCTGAACCTAGATTTCCCAAATAACATCCATTGTTTTTTAAACCTATTTGTGTTTTATAATATTTAACAATTCCCCTCAGCCAATAATGGCCCTCTGGATTCCATAGGAAAAGTACGGAAATGGTCTGTTTTGATGGAAGTCCAGTATTCCCTGAGTGCTACTTTGGGGACATGAAATGTTTCAGGAGGCTATTACAGAGTTGTGAAATGACAGTTGTAGCCCTCGAGCAATTCAGGTTGTACTCCTTCATTTCAGAAGAGGAAAAATTCACAGGTACAAAGAAGTTTTGCTGGGCCTGGAGTAATGGCTCAGTGGCTAAATCCTCACCTTACACCTGCCAGGATCCCATATAGGTCTCAGCTGCTCCACTTCCCATCCGGTTCCCTGCTTGTGGCCTTAGAGAAGCAGTAGAGGATAGCCCAAAGCCTTGGGACCATGCACCTGAGTTTGGATCAGCTCAGCTCCAGCCATTGTGTCCACTCGGGTGTGAATCAGCTGACGGAAAATCTTTTTCTCTGTCTCTCCTTCTCTCTGCAATTCTACGTTTCCCATAAAAATAAATAAATCTTAAAGCAAACAAACAAACAAGCAAGACGTTTTGCTAAGGTTTCCAAGCTAATGTTGTTGTAGGCTGCGATGTACTAACCGAGAGGAGAGGAGACCATCCCTCTGAACACCTCATGAGAACCACACACAGGATTTTTGCTTACTTTTGGGTACAGACTCCCAAACAATACCAGCTAAAGAGGACATAGTTGGTCTCAGTGCTGGAAAGCTCAGGATCAAGGTCTTGCTTCAGGTCAGATCCAGAATTTTGTGGTTCCAACAAAAAGATAAAACAAAACAATAGCTTTTTTTCTCTGTAGTAATTATGCTGCTTTCCTTTGTGATGATTTTCAGTCCCTAATAGCTTCTATCCACAGGGTAGCTTCTGATAGGTTTTAAATGTTCAATACAAAGATGAGGGGATGGGGAATGCAGACCCATGTAGATCATTCGGTAGAGATGGAGACGGTAGGGGTGGGAATGGTTGAGAAATGTGTCTGGGGGTGGGAGAGAGACTGTCCCATGCTGCTGTTTTGTTGCCAGGTTATATTAGTGCCTGGGGATGGAAATGGTTTCTTGTTGCATCTTCAGAGGCTTCAGTGGGGGCAAGAATGTCCTGGAGGTGTTACTTGAATGGTAGATGTGTTACCTTGACACAAAGTGGGGTGTGGATGGCCTTAAGCTAGCTGTGTAGTTGTCTCAATTCTGACCCTCTGCCAACTGATGAATCCTTACAATGATAGGATATTATCCTAAAAAGTGAGTGGTTCCCATGGCTTACATTTTTCAATAACTATAGCAAAATCCCAGGACTCATTGCAGGGTGATTATGAAATCAGTCAGGACACTACTGTTAGCATCATGGGTGTCCTCAAGTCAGTTGAAAGGGGACTGAGAGTGGAAGCAGGGAGGGGCAGGTGAACAGACTGTCACGTGGAGCAGGACTGGCTCCTTGAGAAGAAATAGTAGACGACCAGTCCTTCTACCTTGATCAAGGGTGAATTCTGGAGGAAGCTAGGGCTTTTATTTTAGGAGCCAAGTCCAGGGATTAGTAATATTTAACTGTAGTCCTGCAAGTCATTCTTTCTTGGCCTAACTTTATCTATATAGCCACTGGAGTTCTACTGGGTTGCTGAGATGAGTTTTTTTTTTTTTCCCCCCAGGGGGTGGGGTTGGAGGGAAGGGGAGGAGGGGAAGGAACCGGTTAGATCATCTCTGGTGCCCCTACATCTCTAATTGTCGCCCTCTTGGCTATGTATCTCCACTTTCTGGCTATGACAGGGCACCAGGCCAACCGTATCTCAGACAAATATCTGTATTGTTTGTGGTGTGATTGTGACTTCCTGTCTTCCAATTTAGCTTTCTGCTTTGCTTTTTGCTGTCTGGGTCATTTGATATTACATCTGGCGCTTCCTGTTTTTTAAGCCTCTGGCTATAGTCATCCGACTGTAGAAACCAGGGGTCAACTTCTTCATCAGTGCTGCCGGCTTTAGTCACTTGTTTTGGTATACTAATTGAGATTTGCGTAAGGAAAGCAGGTGTCTGCTCATGTTCTTGGCCCCAGACACTTCCCTCTTGATACATTTTTGTTTTTTCAGATATTGAGACTTTCTCCTGCTGCTGTAGATGTGATGGGAGGTGCGTGACCACAGCAATAAACAGTAGTGGTTCTTTCTCCCCAGCACAGAGCTGCTGATTGCCGGGAGTTGGCCCCTGGCTAGCTGACTCAGCTACCTTCCTGCGATGTCATTTGCCTCCTTTCCCCCATCCTTGGGTTCACTGGCCCTCCCCTTTTCTGTTCACTTCCAAGGAATCAGCTCCAACAACGTGCCTTTAGTCAGGCCAGCTGAACAACTGCTAAATGCAGTTTTGCTTGTTCTCACCAGAGAAAGAGGAACATTACAGTGTCTGAATTTTCACTTCACTTAACCTTTCCACAGAATGGCCTGACCTCAAGGGAAGGTATTTATATTGAGGAGTGGGGCCTTTCGGTTACAGTCTCCCAGTCTCTGTTGGACTTGCCTTATTTTGTTTTTGGTTCAAGTAGAAGAAGGGTGAAAGGTATTTTAGAAAGCAGGGAGATTGTTCAAGCTAAAGGCAATGATACTTTTTTTGGTGAAGGTATCTATAAGGACATAAAATGAGCACTTGAAAGCTGACATCTAGTGCCTTCTGTGTAGGAAACCTGTGCTGAAAAGGAGATCAGCAAAATGCTTATGTAAGCTGGAGGTGCATGGTCCCTTGGATGCTCCAAGCCTGGGGCCAGTCTTCCTAAAGGAAGGGAACATGAGAAGCAGGGACCTAGATACCATGGCCTGAGGTGCTGGTATCCCACACTGGGCTACCTGCTCAAGTCCTGATAGCTCTGCTTCCAATCTAGCTGCTAAGCAGTACATATGGGAAACAGGGGCTAAATCTCTCATTCTACTTTCACCTCTAGCCAAGGCACCACCAAGACTATGAAACCATCTTGGCCTCAAGTGTTTGCGCCAACATTAGCACAGAGTAAGGAAAATCCCCTCCTGGTCTCTGAATTCCCCCTTCATCTGGGTGGTGGCTAGAGGAGGGGCTATGTGGGAATGTATTGAGTCCATCGTGCGAAGCACGTGTGAGATGCACACACTCAGCATCATGCTGAGCTTGGTCCTTCATATTCCTCAGAAAGCCAAGTGCTTATGCTACACACAGAGAGCAAGGCCATTATGACTCTGTGTCACAGTTTAAAATAAGAAGAAACCCACAAAATCCCAAAGCCAAAAAAAAAAAAAACCAAAAAACAAAACAAACAAAAACACCAAAAACCTTGCCTCTCTGCAAACCTTTCAAAGACCTACCTCTTCTCTGAAGCCACATCATGGTTGGCAGGTTGAAGGTTCTGATGAGGAGAGGGAGGGGGCCTATCCAGTGTCACCGCCTTCCAGATCTGAGCTGGGATTAAAACATTTCTGTCTCATTTTAAGTCAAGGTAAGAACTCAGACAAAACAAACGACAAAGAAATACCAGCCTTTCACCCAGACAGGCAGAAGATGTGGTGGGAGTGGTTAGGGTAGCATTCAAAGTCCACTGAGTTACTGAGGTCCCTGCGGTGATGCAGGAAATTCCTTAAGTACCGCTCATTCCTCCTTTCCTGAGGAAGGTATCCACCCTGTGCCTGAACCTCTGCAGGTATAACCGTGGACTTTAGGTTTCTTCTGAAAAGGCAGCAGGTCTGGTCTCTGCCTCTGTCCCTTTCTTCTGCTTCCTCCTCATCCCACCATGCCTGGGTCCGGGACTACTGAAGATGCCACCTGGGAAATACACCTCTAACATGCATTCTCAAAGGTTTAGCTTCTGGATGGCCTGTTCATGGTTACTCTGATGGGAATCTGTAAAACAACAGAGTGGTTAGGGGGGTGAGGAACATGAGCTATGGGTTCAGATCTTGACACAGCCATGTTTAGCTTAGGTTAGGCTTTTCTTGGATTCTTTGTGGAATGAATGATTTGTGTGGTTTCCCAAGAGTGCCTTGTACTCTACCTGGTTCTTATAAGCATCCTGCTTGATAAATACATCCGATTTTCCTAATGTTTTAGGAAAATTCCAGTGATTACCACCACTGCCTCCCACTCCTCTGAGATTTATATGTTTAAAGTTAGAGTGACAGAGTGGCAGCAGGAAGAGGGTTTCCATCTGCTGGATCACTCCCCAAATGACTACAATGGTCAAGGCTGCATCTGTCTGAAATCAGGAGCCAGGAGCTCTGTCCTGGTCTCCTGTGGGGGTGTCAGGGGTCGAAGCACCTGGGACGTAACCTCTGCTTTTGCAGGCATATTAGGATGGATTTGGATGGAAAGCAGAGCAACTGGGACTCAAATTGACACTTTGAAATGAGATGTTGCTGCTACTGGCACTATACCACAAAACCACCCTCTACTACTTCTGATAATCACAGATAATAAAATTTTAGACACTTTTTCCTTTAAAAACTATTTGTATGTAAGTTAGTGTTATAGTGAAGTCTCTGAAATGACGCGGAGGTTCACATTCTAGATTAAACATTTCTTCTAACTTTATCTATTTTTAATTTTTAAGATGTATTTATTTTTATTGGAAAGGCAGATCAAATTATGGAGAGGAGGAGAGACTGAAAGAAAGGTCTTTCATCTGCTGGGTCACTCCCCAAATGGCTGCAATAGCCAGAGCTGATTCCATCCAAAGCAGGAATCCAGGAGCTTCCTCTAGGTCTCCTGCACAGGTGCAAAGGCTCAGCTTGTGAGAACCGGGATCCTGTATGGGTTCTGGTTCATATCCTGACTACTCCACTTCCCATTCAGCTCCCTATTTGTGACTTAGGAAAGTAGTAGAGGATGGCCCAAAGCCTTGGGACCCTTACCAATTAAAAAAAAATGTATGTACCAAGACTCAGAGACAGCTGGTTGGGGAAACCTGTCCTCCGGTCTGGGAATTCACCATCCAGCAAATGCTCCAAGGCACAGAAACCAAGACAGAGGATGCTGGTGGGGGAATGCTGCCCCATCATTTGTAGTTGACCTCAATGACCTCTAAATCCTGCAGGATTTTCTTCTTCCCAGGAGCCCTATATACAAAATTGCTACCAGCTGGACAGCTCCTCGAGGGCGGGGACACTCTTATGCTTGCTGTGACATACTGGTGTGTACACCGGTGATACCAGGTATCTAGTAGGTGTCCAGTAAGTATTTGTTGGATTCATCAATTCATTTGTTCATTCACTCATCCCTTCCTAGAGTTCCTGTAGGTGCATGGTGTTTCCTGAGACTGTGCATGCAGCTCTACAGAAGTCTGGGGGGAATCTCCACACTGAGAAGAGAGGTACTGCGATAGGCATTGTGGAAATGGTTCTGCTTGGGACTCTTGCATCCTGTGACAGAGTGCTGCCTCAAGTGCTATCAATTCTGTTTCTAATCCAGCTTCTTGCTGGTGTGTCTGGGGAGGCAGCACATAGTGGCCCAGATCCTTGCCTCTCTTCCACCTCTGTGGGAGACCTTGATGTGGCTCCTGGCTCTTTGCTTCTTGCCTGGGTCTGGCTCACACATTTCGCCTGGCTATTGTGAATATCTGGGTATCTGGGGAGTGGGAAGTGAACCAGAAGATAAAAACATCTTCTCCCTGCCCCTCCCCCCAGCCCTGTAGCTTTGCCTTTCATGTAAATAAATAAATCGTAAACAAAAAGAGGCACTCTCAGCTTTGTGGTCCAACAGACCACCTGCAGGCAGTGACCTGTAACGCGCTCTGGAGGTTAGAAATGATGTCACATTAGAATGAAGGTGACTGTTAGAGCAGGGGTGTGCCTATTCCTCTGGGAAGTATACCTGGTGCCAGAGAGACACCAGGCTGGGCTGAGCTTTTGGGCAGAAGAGAGAGGGAGAGAGATGGCTGGCACAGGTTCATCATTAAAGCAGTGGTTGACCTCTTGGTGGCCCAAGGGAGGCTCCGCAGACCTCAGTCCTCCTCAGCTGGCCCATGGAGCCCCACGCAGAGAGCCCCATCCATCATGGGAGTCCCTGGGGGAGGGCCCAGGGCACTTTTCTGTGAGTGGGTTATGGGGCTCTGTTTTCAGCACCGATCTTGTCAGATTCAAGCTGTCAACTGCACAGACCCTGAAAGCCTGTCACAGACCCCAGGGGACCAGCGTGTGGCGGGCGACCTTGAAGGGGGCTTTGCACAGTGTGGGGCTGTGGTGATAAGAGGGACCAATGGGAGGAAGCCACCAGGCTGCCAGGCCATTGTGCTCCTCCCGCGGGACATCTGGGCAGCTGCCTGGGATGTGTCCACATTCCCTCCTCTCCCCCCCCCCCATAGCAGCTTGATCGCCTCTCCCTGTCTCCTGTCTCTTACAGCGAAGGTGACAAGGCATGGGAGGGAGAGACTGTGTTGTAGCAAAGATTGGCTCTGTCACCCAAAAGCTGTGGGACCCTGGGCTGGTTATGTCATCTCTGTCAATCTGTTCCCTCAGATTGTTGAGAATATATGATGCTAACCCTGGTGGTGGAGGTGGTGGTATTGGGGGATTTGTCAATGCTGTTCCCATTTTTATAAAACTGAGACACATACTTGCTTAGCTTCCTGGCTGGCTCTCCATCACTTTGGTAGCATTTAAAGTTATAGCTTTTAACTCCAGCATTCCAGGGCCTTTTGAAACATGAGTCGGTAGAGGCTGAGCTGCGGTTGGAGGCCAGTGCTCCTGCGAGATGCTGACATGCTGACGTCTGTCTTCAGTTTCAGGTGGTTTCACATGCATCCAGTCAGCCCCGCCGACCTTGTGTGGGGGCTCCGGGCTCCAAGTTCTTCGGGAGGGCACAAGCAGTTAGGGGAGGGGTAGCTGGAGCCCTGCTGTGATATATTTAGGTCCCAGGGCAGCTGCCCCTGCAAAAGCATGGCTGGTGGTAGCCAGACAGTCAGCAGGGAGGCCTGGGGTTATCGGAGGGCAAGGTCAGATTACTCAAAGGCACAAGTTACACTTCCTGCTGGCCCTTTAAGAAAGGCTCCCCTCCTTGTGAAATATCAGGGTAGAGTGGAAGCCAAGAGAGTGTGGCCGATGCCACTCCCACTCTTGAGGTGCTGACAGTCACGCAATCTCCCATGCATGCCCGCCAGTGACGTAGGAGCTTGTTTGGGTTGGGGCTGTTCTCACAGCTGGCACCACAGGCCATCGCAGCTGGCTGTCTGTACCTCACATCACACCAGTGACCCGGGAGGGCTTGTTTTCCCTCCTCTGGGCGTTGAAGAGTTTAGAGTAGCTGTATGTTTCCCGATCTGTGGTTTTTGGGTAGCATTAACAAAACACACGGTGAATTTAGATCGAGCATAGCAAGGCTATTTTGCATATTTATTTTCGTGCTTACTAGGAAAAATGTGACTGCTGTCTCAAACTTGTGATGTCATAGTTGTTATTGCCTGGGGTAAAGCAAAGTTTGTTTAAATAAAATGAGTCAAAAGGAAAGCTATTCAAATACATATTAATATAGAACAGGGCTGCCTACTCAAAACATAAAGGGAGGATAGGCATTGTGGTATGGAGCGTTAAGCTACTGCTTCAGATGTCTGCATCACTTATCAGAGAACTTGTTCAAGACCAGACTTCCCTGTGCTTTCAATCCAGCTGCCTGCTTATGCTCCTGGGAGGCAATGGATGATGAACCAAGAACTTGGGTTCTTGCCACTCATGTGGGGGATATGATGTAATTCCTGGTTCCTGGTTTCAACCTGGTTTAATCTCTGAGGTTGTGGCCATTTGGAAAGTAAACAAATGGATGCAAGACCCTTCTCTTTTTATTAAACCCCTCACACCCCCTCTTTACTCTGCTTTTCAAATAAATATAAAAATAATTTTTCTTAAAAAGTGGAAGTGCGAAAATAAGAATTGTGTCTAGGTACAGCCACTTGCCATTGCTTGGGACCCCTTGCATATCATATCCGAGTGCCTGATTCAAGCCTTGGCTCTTTGCTTCTGATCAGCTTTCTGATAATGAGCACCTTGGGAGTGGGGGGCAGTGGTTATTGCTTAAGTGTTTGGGTCCCTGTCTCTCATGTGGGATACCCTGACTGAAGTCTGAACCCCTGGCCTGACCCAGCCCTGGCTGTTATGAACATTTGGAGAGTGAACCAGTGGCTGGAAAATCAGTCTCTCTCTCTCTGCCTTACAAATAAAAATAGAAAACTATTTTTAAAAAGAGAATTATGTAATTTAAAATTTGTGGTTAGTCTCATCAAAATATTTTTTTTCAACTTGAGATATCCAAATATTATTTCTACATGTAATCATTAGAAAAAATGAGGAATATGTACATATTTTGGTAATGTTTTCAAAAGCTGGTGTGTATTTTGTATCTGTGTCACATCTCAGTACTACCCAGCCATTGTTCACTGGGTCAATGACTACAGATAACTGGAAGTATAGATCCAGGTGCTATGCAGTTATGGCAGCTCTGTGAAGGCTGAGTGGGTATTTCTGCAGTCTAGAATCTTCTAACTCTGACATCTGTACTTTGCTTGTGCTCAGTTTTGTACCTCACCTAGAACTCCTCTTACTTGCTTTTCAAACTGAAACCCACATGCTTGCCAAGCCACATGCTTTATCAGTTGCCCACAGGAAATTTTATGTGAGAAGAGTGCATTTTGTATGTCTGCTGAATCTTCTGTAAGAAATAAATCAGAGATGTGCCCCTTAGGAAAGCCAATTGGAAGTGTCTCTTGGGTTGGACCCACTACCGTCTGTTTGTCATCGGCTAGCAGCAACTTGTGTGTAGTATTTACGAGTGGTGATCTGTTTTCTCTAATCTATCTGGCAGGTCACCAGAGGGAATGGGACAAGCCCTTCTTGAAGTCTCAGTCCTCACTCACCAGTCATATTCATCTAAGTCATCTAGGCAGTGTCTTCAAAATGCAAATATGATATTAATGCCACTCAATGGAGCATGTTATTCTAATATGCATTCAGGAGCCACCCCTTGGAACCTAGGCCTATAGGCTGCATACTGGTAATGACTTGTTGGAGAACTCCAAGTTGGAATTTTGTAAGCCTTATCATTTCTGGTATAAGTGCTAGAATAGAAAACAATAACATGTTCCACCCTATGGTCATGACTGAACCAACTGGAAATGCTCCTGAATTTACTATGAAGAAAGGAGCACCAACACAACTCTCCGGGCCCTTAACAACTATTATTTGAACAAAAAAGTTTCACCTCCATCTCCCATTTTTTTATTCTTGCCATTTTATCCTCTGTAGTGCCCTCCAGGGACCAATTAATGCCATTTTAATGGAAGTATGAGTCACAAGTAGGAATGAGCTTGTCCTGGATCAGGTTTCCATATATGCATTTGAGTGTATGTGCACGTGTGTGTGTGTGTGTGTGTGTGTGTGTGTGTGTGTGTTTGCATGCATGTGTATGCAGCTCTTGCTCCAGGGGAATCTGCTTGTGTGTAGAATCTCAGACCTCATCCTCCACCTTTGTCTAATAAAGCCCTTGAGACTTACCCATTCCAGATGGATGGGTAAAATGAACTTAATTCATGTTCAGGCGGGTGAGAGGAAGCGGATTTTGAAAACTTAATGAGGTAGACATTATGATCCAAGAGAAAGGAATAGAATCCTTAACAGGGGGAGAGAATTTAGATTCGTAAAAAGGCATACCCTATGTAGTCCTAACATTTTGTTCATGACATTTAAGACAGAATAAACCTGGAGTAAAATGATGAAAATGTATATACAGAACTATTCTATCTGACATGATTTTATTGTATCAAGAGACATACATTTAACTTACTTTAGTGTAGCTATTCATTTTTGTCTGTCTATAATTTACTGTTATTAAAATAGCATCTCTCTTCTATACATTTGTTTTTTGACACAAATGGAAATATTTGACCTTGGATCAAGTTGGGAGAGAGATGATGGAGAGGAATGTCTTTACTAAGCTATCAACAATTTTCTCAAGCTCAAAACACAAAAAAACCCACATATTCCACACCATACATTTAGTATTTGTTGCTCTTTAATGACCTGTTGGAGCAGATATTTTTAGTCCCATTTCCCGGACTAAGACATTGAGATCAACCATGGTAACCTGGCCTATAGTAGCTGGTAGACAGGTGAAGATGAAGCTGACCTGTTTGTTGATGATGCATTGCTGTGCCCTTGGTGGAGACTGACCCCTCTTCCCCAGCATCAGTTCCCATGGTGCTTCATGGGAACTGCAGAATCATCAAATAAATTTGCTTACAATATATCAGCCAGAAACCCATGGGAAGGCAGATAGTGAGCTTCAAGAGATACTGAAGGAGGTAGAGGGAGGGTTAGGGAACTCATAAGGGCTAGCAGCTGGCCTCATCTCAAACCTCAGTCTCAAGCAGAGCAAGTATTTTCTCAAATCCAAGTAGATCTGTAGAGTGGGAAGGGTTCCACTGGTAGGAGCTGAGGGCATATGTAGAAGCTTGCAACTTTGGAAAACAGTAGGGGAGCAGAGGAGTCATCATCCCATACTTTCTCATTTCACGCTTGGCCTCTGTAAATGGGGACTCACCAGTATGCACACAAAGCCTGTGGAAAGGCACCTGGTATTGCAAAAGTCAGCGGTGACCTGGCCTTCAATCCCATCACTGGTACCTGTGGCTCAAGGCTGGTGCCTTGGGTGAGTCAGTTTCTGCAGAAAATGAGTTTTGCCCTCCCTGCTACCAACCAGTAGCAAGTTGATCTAGAGCAATTGAATGTGGTACTTGAGTATAGTGTGGGTGCCCATTTTTGTGACTGGGTATTCATTTTTAAAAATTTACTCATTTTATTTAGAAAGTCATATTGTACATATAAATAAGAGAGAGAGAGAGAGAGAGAGAGAGATCTCCCATCTGTTGGTTCATTCCCCAAATGGCCTCAATGGCTGGAGTTGGGCTGTTTCTAAAGCTGGGAGCCAGGAGCTTCTTCCAGGTCTCTTATATGGGGGCAGGAGCTCAAGTGCTTGGGCTATCTACCTCTGTTTTTCTTGGTCATTAGCAGGGAGCTGAATAAGGAAGTGTAGCACTGGGGAATGAATAGGCACCTATATGGGGTGTCAGTGCCTGCAGGTAGAGGATTAGTCTGTTACACCTTTGCACAGTTCCTGGCTATCAGTTTTTTAAAGATTTATTTATTTTAAAGTCAAAGATACAAACAAAGGGAAAAAACACAGAGAAACATCTTCTGTCTGCTGGTTCATCATACAAATGTTCATGACAGCTGGGATTGGGCTGAAGCCAAGAGGCAGAAGCGTCTGGATCTTTCACATAGGTCCAGGGGTCCGAACACTTAGTCATCCTCTGCTGCTTCCTAAGGCTATTAGGGCATTGGGTTGGAAGTGGGGCAGCTGGGACACAACCATTGCCCATATGAAATGCTGGCATTGCAGGCAGTGGCATTACCTGATGTACCTGACTCCTGAATTGAACGAATTGGGCTCTTTTTTCCATAAGAAATGTGGTTGCTGGTCCTGGATCAGGAGGATTTGTGAGTTGTTTCGTCAAGAGATTAAGAGAGGATTTGTGCTGAGTTTGTTTCCTGTGCTTTCTGAAAGCCCAGTGGTTTGGAGGAAGAGAGCCAGTGAGCTGGTATTTGGTGTCTCCAATGTTCTCTAGCCCCCATTCATTCTCCTCTCTTTCCTATCTTACTCTGTGAAAGCTGGTTCTCAAGGAGTATATTACTGGACCCAACTGGCCACTACTTTTTTGTCTTTCTCTTTTTTTAAGATTTATTTTGATGTTAAAGGCAGAATTATAGAGAAAAGGAGATGGACATGTGTGCGCGCGTGCGCGCACACACACACACACACGGAGAGAGACAGAGAGATCATCCATCTGCTGGTTTACTCCCCTAAATGGCTCTGATGGCCAGAGCTAAGCCAATCTAAAGCCAGGAACCAGGAGCCTCAAGCCTCCTCCATGTCTCCCAAATGGGTGCAGGGGCTTATGGCCTTGAGCTATTTTCTACTGTTTTCTCAGGCCATAAACATGGAGTTGGAACAGCTGGGACTTGAACCTGTGCTCATATGGGATGTCAGTACCAAAGGTGGAAGCCTAGACTGCTATACCACAGTGTTGATCCAAGACAGCTTTCTTCTAATTGGGTTTAACCACTGGGAAAGATCCAAGAGTGGAGGAGAGAGATTGGCTGGAGTATTTTTGTTCCCTAGGTCTTGGGCAACAGCTGTGTTCCTCTGGTCCTACAACTCCCACTGGATGGCCATTCTTCAAGGTCCCAGATTAAACTGGGATGCAGTACTGTTTCCTTCCTGTATTCCATTAGCCATAGGTGTAGGATGGCTTCCTATTGGTGGCTAGGCCCTGAGTGCCTTATCATCCATGATACAGTCCCTCAATCTGGCCCACACCTCTGTCAGACCCTATTCATTAGTCTTCATTTGAGTCATTGTGTGCTTCATACTTTGTTAGCAATAATTACTTATAGTTACTTATAATCAACTGGTAGGAGGTGCTCAAGCAAAAATTTTGAATGAAATGATTCTGTGGTATTTGATAATATCTTATTTAAACATGCCACTGTGTGTAGTGCAAATTGAGTAAAGGGCTCTAAAACTTACTTAATAAGGAATTGGATCAAAAGTGGAGCAGTCGGCACTTGAACCAGTGTCCATATGGGATGCTGCTATGTAGGCAGCAGATTTAACCTGCTATGGCACTATGCCAGCTCAAAGGTGAAGATATTCTATGGTTTACTGTAAGTTCAAGAGGAATTAGAACTGATCAATGGTGTTGAACAGGGCCCACCAGAAATGTAGTATATTTTGGTCATTTTTACTCTCAAAAGGTCAGTATGGTAAGAAATGATCCTTATTAAGGCTTCAGTTTAGAGAATAATTCCAGATACTCTGTTCATATTTTAGGGTCTTTTTCTTTTTGCTTGGTTTTGAAAATCCTGTTCATTTTGGACCAAGGGCTTTATTTTATTATACTTTCATGATATCAGCTAAGACAAAGGAGATCCTGGTTTCTGGTTTGCTGGCCCCTCAAAATGCCATCGTGCAGTCATGACATACTTCTAGGCTTGTCTCTTGGGAGACTCCTTTGGCTGCTGTCCGTAGCTTTTGGCCACAGTTAAAGCAAAGTGAGCTGAAGGGAAAGTTGACTTTGACACTGTGGACCCATTGAGGTTAGAGCGGTTTCCTGTCCCCATTAAGGAGAACCGTATCTGTCACACACACACTGATAGATGATTGCTTCTCAGAGTTTTGCCCAGTGAAAGGGCTGGGAGGGATACAGGATTCCCACACTCTCCTGTGATTCCCAAGGAAATGAGTGATTCCCAGAGAGCTGCAGTGTCTTTAATAGGGGAGGCATATTTTTACACACATGCCTTAAAGTCACTCCATCAATCTGGCTTTGTTTAACTTCTCTGAGAAGTTGTACTATGGGAAGGACTGTTAAATGTTTCCAAAACATGTTTTGAAAAGAAGCCACCAGAAGGAAAAACAATTTGCCAAAAATAAGTCACCCATCCATTGCAATGCTTTGGTTGTTGTTAAAAGAAATGAAAACCCTCAACCCTTAGAACCAAGTGTGTCCTATATTTTATGGCTGGTGGAGCTGAGGGTTTTTATCCGGAATGACATGCGCAGAGTTACTTAGGGCATTCAGAGGTCACAGTGGAGATCGATTGTGCCTAGGTGAACGATGCCAGCAGATGAGTTTCTGGGACCAGGGCACTTGTTCTGCTTCTGGCCATTCTGCCTGGCAGCTGGGACCCCAAATCTGAGCTGATCTCAGCTGCCAGCTGCAAACAGCTGCCTTTGTTTATAGGAAACAGCCTGGACCATTTGCCATCCACTCCAATGTGTTTTGCTCTTGTCTTCCCCTGATTGCAGAATTCTGACCCTGCCCCTGCTCCTGTACCTGGTTTTGGTTACTCCTCGTTGGCAGCTCCTTGGCCTGTCCTTTTGTAATTCAGCCCTCTGCTCTGACTCTCTTCTGTCTGACTTTGTGGTATGAAATCCTCTTCCAGAGCTGGTTCTCTGGATCATCACCATCTGAGCTCATCTACATTCCCCATGCTTCCTGCTGCCTCCATGGGGGGCGTGTGTGTAGTGTGGGGGGAAGGGCTAGCTCCTTCGCTTGGCCCTGAAAACTGTGACTGGCTACCCATGATAAGGGAAATGCAAATTGAAACAATGGAATCACATTTACATCTACCAGATTAGTGAAAATTAATTAAGCCTGATGACAACAGGGCTGGTGAGATGCAGGCGTAAGGGAACTCTGATGGGAGAGCAAGTTGGTCCAGCTGCCTTAGAGAAAAATCAGGTACTGTCTGTGGAAGTCATAAATGTGTTCCTGATTTGAAACACTAGTTTTGTGCCTAGGTACAGACCCTGCAGAAACCATGATACAGGTGTGCAGATTTGTGCTTCTATATGCATATGCAGATATATACACATGCATATACACATGTATTATGTATGTGCACATACAGACACATGATGTAAGTGCACAGATTTGTGTTTGTGAATGCATATGCAAATATATGCATGCATGCATATATGTATATGTGTAGATGCACATAAGATACATGTTGCAGATTTTGTGTGTATTCATATGGGCACACACATGTCATGTGTGTATATACATATAGAGGTTACAGGTGTGATTTACATGTGCATGTATAGATATACACACAGGTATCTGCACACATGTCTACATATTTACATGAATGATATAGATATACGAATTTGTGTGTGAGTACATATAGGTGAATACACACATATACACACATGTATATTCATGTGTTTACATACCTGTACACACATATGGATACATGCACACACAGAAGAGTGTGGATTACACTGAGGAAAGTGTGGGTTACATAGCCTATGAGCTGTAGTCTGTGGAATATGGCACTGGAATTTATTACAGCATCTGAATGTATGGGATACTTATTTTTAAAATCAATACCTATCAATTTAAAAACAATATCCAGTGAGAAAGCAAGTTAAAAGAAAGAGGTATGTTACATATACTCATGTACATATCTGCATATAGTTTCTGTTAAAATGTAAGCAATATGATTTTATGGAGATGCTTGTATTTGAAAGGCAGAGTTAGAGACAGGGAAAGACACAGATAAGTTTTCCATCTGCTGGTTTACTCCACAAATAGCTGCAACTGTGTGGGCTGGGTCAGGCTGAAGCTAGAAGCCAGGAGTTTCTCTGGGTCTCCCACATTGTTCCAAGGGCCCAAGTATTGGTACTATCTTCTCTTGCTTTTCTCAAGAGCATTAGCAGGCAGCTGGATTGGGAGTGGAGCAAACGGGGTTCGAACCCATGGTCATGTGGGATGCCAGCCCTTCAGGCAATGGCTTAACCTCATAAGCTTCAGTGCCAGCCCTGTTCATGCTGATAAAACAAAACAAAATAAAGCAAAACAAAATATGGAGATGATAAAGTCAACTTCAAGTTAATGGTTACCTTGGAGAAGAGGGGACAAAGGATGAAGAAATGGAGTTTTTTGTATCTTGCCATTTTTTATTTGAAATATGGGGAATAGAAAGAGAAGTAGGAGGGACGAGAACAAGAAACCCAGATAAAGCCAGTATTTCAAAAATGCTTAATCTTTGCAATAGTCTCATAAATATCTAGTATATTATTTTCTCTGTTGGTTAGTATGATAGAAATATTTACTATTTGCAATCTTATATCCAAAACACTAAGAAAACTATACCTTAGATCTATTTGTTGAATAAATGATGCTAATTTGAAAATATCTTAGACATTTTCAGATGGGGGACAGGGCCTCTGAGAACATATGGTCAACCTTCTGGTTCCAGTATATCTAGTTCTTCTCTATGGCACCTGCCCTGATATGCATGTATGTATGTATGTACATACGTATGTATATATGTATGCATGCATGTATGTCTCCAAGCACTGAAGCTCATCCTAAATGGAACTCATGGAAAACTATTGCTTATTTTGCAATGAAATTAAGCCTGTCTGCTGGGTTGGCTTCAGGCCACCAGAACCCCCTTTTTGCCCAACCTACTGGTTTTTGAAGCTGCTAGGAATCAGTAGCCCTAAGGCCAGTCTCGATGGAGGAAAGAGGAAGCTAAGAGACTGGAGCCAGCCCTTGGGTGTTCCTCTTTGGATAGGGTGGTTTGTGATTGGACTTGCCAGGACCATTGCTCCATGAAGAGGAAGCTGGGCTGTCAGAATAAAATTCCGTTGATGTGGGGCAAACAATGTCTTGGGCTTGAGCTTTCCCAGGCCTTACTTCCCCAAACGGGGACACATGTGGTGGCCTGGCAGTAGCACCCTGGGATCTTTAAGGGCAGGCTGGCAGAAGGGCAGATCCAAACCACGGACTCAAGGGGACCTTCTAGTGTATCTTTTTCTTGCAGGTGTTTAGTGAAATTAGCTGGCAAGGAGTACCCCTTCCTGGCTCCTTTCTGCTCCAGTCAACTTGGAAAACAAAGTTCAGCACCCAGAAGGCTTCCTTTGATTTTGTTGTATCTTCTTAGTTAAGATACAACAAAACTTTCTTAATTAATAATATACAACAAAACTCAAAGCCCATCTAACAGCTAGAAACATTTTATGGATACAAATGAGAACCCATTATTTCATATTGCAAATAAAATAGCAATTAACTATTTTATTAACTCCTAGGACCACCCTCTTTCTCCCACTCTCCTTGTCCCCCAGTATCTTCCCCCAATACCTTCTCTTTTAGGAGAAAATGGTAAAAGATCTTGGGGCGTGGGGTTAGCTTCTGGATCAGGTTTGAAATTCCTTGAACTTCAGCCTAATCTCTTTCTTTCTTAATGTTTTGGAATGAAAAGGCTGGAGGTCACAGGTACAGGGGGCTAGAGCAGAGAATTCTTGCTTGGTATGGCTTCAGTGAAGTAGGAAAATGGGTTGAGCTTGCAGTAGCTGTGTGCCTGGCTGCTATGGTCCTTGTCTTATTGCTCTTTGGTTGCAGATTCATGTCCAGAGATCATTGATTCTCAACCTTGGCCACATATAGGAATACCTGATAGCTTTAAGAAATTAGATCAAAGTTCAAGGTGTATCCTACACCAACTTAATCAAAATTCCAGGCATCAGTACTCTTTTCTTAAACTCCCTGGTTGATTCCTAGTATGAGAAGCAGTGCTATGCCTAGAAATATTAGGAAGGTGTTTTTAAGGTGTTAGGAAAAAGAATAAATACCAAGATTTCATTACATTAATAAAAACTTAAGAATACTTGAGGGCTTGCTATTGGCCAGGCAGTGTGCAAAATGTTTTCTGTGGATTTTCTAATTAAAATTTCAAAATGACTTGCTGAGATATGTTATTTATTTTATAGAAGAGGAAATTGACCTTTAAATAAGTTAAGGAACTTGCTCAAGGTGATGCAGCAAAAATGTGATTTGAGGGTGCCCTGATTTCAGAGCTGAACTTGGCTTTGGAGGTCTTTGCCAAGGTAGAAAATTTTGCACACACACTTAGAAATGTTTTCAGTAATTATTTCTAAAAAGGCCTTTCCCATCTCATTTCATTTCTTTTCAATTGCTATCCAGTAATTTGAATTCTCACCACAATTCCTGAGCTAAGAGATTATTATCTTTACAGCTGAGTATCATATGGAAGCATGTGAAGCATTAGCATCTGGTGTTTGGATACAAAATTTTAGAGTTGCTGTCCATTTTTTCTTTTTTAAAAAGATTTATGTGTTTACATTTGAAAGGCAGATTTTTATAGAGAGAAGAAGAAGAAAAAGAAGAAGAAGAAGAAGAAGAAAAAGAGAGAGAGAAAGTCTTCCAGTCTTTCATTTGCTGGTTCACCCCCTGAATGGCTGCAATGGCTAGAGCTAAGCTGATCCGAAGCTGGGAGCCAGGAGACTCTTCTGGGCCTTCTGTGTGAGTGAAAGGGCCCAAGACTTAGGCCATCTTCTATTGCCTTCCCAGGCCGTAAGCAGAGAACTAGATTGGAAGTGGAACAGCTGAGACACCAACTGGTACCTATCTGGGATGCTGGTACTTGCAGGTGGAGTGTTAGCTTGCTACATCATGACACTGGCTCACAGAATTGCCATCATTATTGCTCTCAACTGAAAGATGATAAGAACGCTCTAATTTTAGAAGATTTGGAAAGTTGATGAAATTGCTGTTTTTAAGACTGTTGTATATCATGAGAAGGACAAATAAGATCAGGGTTTGTCTTAGTTCTTCCACTTTTGAACTGAGTGATATTTGAACAAGTTACTTCCCCTTGCTGGGCTTCAGTTTCCTCATCTGAAAAATAGGGAAATCAAGCAAAGTGTTTGTTAAGAGTCTTTCTGTCTCTAATTATGGTCTAAAGTGTAATTATCATGGAAGTCTTGGTGTGCTTGAAGTCTTAGTAGGCTGGTTTGTGACCGTTGGTCTATTAATTCATACCTGAGTATCAAATTTGTGGGACCAGTGATGTAACAGGGGATCAATCACCCATCATTAATGAACAAGTCACTTAAGAAGCAAAAAGATAGTCCAGAAACAAATGGAGAATTCACAGTTTATTATGCAATGTAAAAATGGTATATAGATTTTAATTTCATGTGGGGTAAAGTTGAAACACAAAGAATGCCTGCAGAGAAAGTCAACCTCATGCAAGTCCAGACTGGCTATTTGAGACTTGGCATTGCCATGGCCTTGGAGGGACACACTGCTAAATGGAGCTCATGGCATTTGTTTCCATTGTTAAGCTTGTTTAGACCTGGCCCTCTGCCTTGGGCATTCCAAGACCTGACTCAGGAGCTCTGCCCTGAGATGACACCATTCTAAGTGATTGACAGTGTTTTGAAACTCACAGAGGGACTTTTCTTCCCTTGGAAGGTACACTTTGTGTCTTCCACCAAAGCACAGGGAAGGTGATTTGTCCTGGAAAGGTGACTGAGTGAACATGATGTCACAGGCAGAGCAACAGCTATAGAGGGCATGTCCTCAGCCTGGCTTTGGGTATGACAATCCAGTTGCTACTCTCTTTTCCCAATAGCACCCCGGTTCCATTTGAAGCATTTGTCTCTACATTTGTCTGCATTACACCAGTTGGTCCTATAACTGTCCTCCTATGACAAAAATGAAGGTCCCCTCCTAATGAACGGGGACCGTGTTCTGAGAGGCAGGCAGGTGACCTTGGTTTCCTCCATCACACCCTCTCGTGGGACTCTGGGTGGGGACAGAGTGGAGTTAATTTCTACCTGGGAGAGCATTTGGGAGTGGCTATGCAATAGCTTGTGAGACCAAGACTTGCGGGTTCGCTTCTGTTCCAAGCTCGACTGTCCAGCTGGGTCTGGGTTGCTCCTCTGTGCTTTTTATGGCGTTCTTTCCACTTCCAATCTTTCCCCATGAAACAGTCCAGGATCACTGGCTGTGTTTAAAAACCTCAATAGAAACACATGCTAATTGGATGTAGAGAGCTCTCCTTGCCTCCCCACACTGGGTACACCCACTAATGATGTAGCTCCTATCTGTCCAATTGTCTCTCACTGTTCTTGGCAAGTTGTGGGTGAACATACCAACCTTGGAGGCTGTGAGTTTCCTCTGTATGAATTCACCCATTTTCTGTTTGTGCAGGACATCTCTGGTCAGCACATGGAACAGCAATTTCTTCCCGATTTGCTAAACTCTGCCACCCTATGTTTTAATCCAGTGACCTTGAAAAGAATTGTAGGCATTCCCACACTCTTTGAATACATGTCTGTAGAAACTCAGGTTATTTTTCCCCCTTTCGTTTAGTAAAATAAGTAAACTCATTGTGCATGAGTTTCACCTGGGTCACATTTTCAGGGTAACTACATTTCTGAGTTCTTGGAAGTCACCTCACTTCTATTCCTTATGGATTGTGTAGATGCTTAAATCCATCTTGAAATGTTAACAACCTTTAGAAAACTCTTCTGCACATCCTGGTGGTTGTTGTCTTCTCTGCTCAAGTGAGTGCATTAACTGACTGTTCAATACTTACCAGATCCAGAATGGCACAGTACCCTGGGGAAGACAGATAGAGCAGGCACTGTTGTTTTCTTTCAGTGTTTGCAAGTGGAGTGGGGAATTGGGATTTGTCCTCAGGAAATAATTACAGAACAACTCACACATTTTCCTTTGAGGATTCAGTGGTCTATAGCCATGTTTTTAAGCTGTTTAAAAGCCTTAGTTGTTGGGTGCCGTGGTCCATATGATTTAAAAAAAATTATTTATTTGTATTGGAAAAGCATATTTACTAAAAGAAGGAGAGATGAAGAGAAAAGGATCTTCCATCTGCTGGTTCACCCCCCAAATGGCTGCAATGGTTGGAACCGAGCCAATCTGTACTCAGGAGCTAGGAGCATCTGTGTCTTCCACATGGACGCAGGATCCCAACGACTTGAGCCCTTCTCTGCTGCTTTCCCAGGCCATAACCAGGGAGCTGGATTATAAGTGGAGCAGCCAGGACATGCACTGGCACACATATAGAATGCCATTGCTGGTAAGCAGAGGATTAGACTGTTCAGCCACTGTGCCAGGCCTGGGCCAATGTAATTCTTAAAGGGGACTGTGATGAGGAAGAGTGCCACCCACTGTTTTGTAGAATTTCTTTTTTTTTTTTTTTTTTTTTTATGTATAATCCATTTTATTGTATTGTTGTTGACAATCTTTACATAGTTAACTATAGTTGAAGGAAAATCAAGAAAGAGAAGGAAAAAAAAAAAAAAGGTTCAGGGGGATAGGGAGGTGGGCAATGCTATTATGTCCATATTGTTTCCATCATGTATCTGAGGTAAAAGGGGATATTGAGGGAGAAGCCCCACCCGGTTTCCCGCCCACCCCAAGTCCCATATGTGGGGCATGCTCTGAGATATGTGCTCAAGTGGAGTTAATAGTTCTCCAGTTATGAGTCACTGCCAGTTTCGCTCGATGAGGTGGTCCACTGATTGATATGGTCCATCATGAAGTCTCCATTTGTCCCATATTTCGCTGCCAACATGTAGCTGAGATGAATGATTGTCCTATTCTGTCTTCTGTCTTTTCTTGGTTAGAATTCTGAGTCCAGCAGTTCAAGTGGGGAGATCTCCAAAGATACTTTGAGGTATTCCCAGACCAGATTCTTGTATGTTCTAGCAAGCACAGGGCCCGGCACAGTCCATCACCCTGATCAGCTGGTGGTTGCAATTGCTGTGTTGGTTCTGTTTTCAGTCCCGAGTTGCACTGGAACCAATGGGTGTTGCAGTCCAGTCTGGTTCGGCCCTTACATCAACCAGTGGGAGCTGCAGCCTAGTCGGGGCGACCCACAATAACCCCCACCAAGCCTGCCCCCTACCCTGGTTTGCCAATTTGTGTAGCAGAAGACCAGTCTGTCCCCCATCCCATTTGGCTCTGGTACTTGTCAATGGGTATTAAAGCTTAGTTCTATCTAATCGACTCAACCATCCAGCCCTCACAGATGTTGTTGAGTGCCTCTGTCTAGCCATCCCAGCCCCCGTCCTAGTTTTCATGCCCTCCCACGGGAATAGTGACCCAAGAAGGGGGAACCCACTTTTTCCCTCCCAGGTCTCTCTGTCCCGGTTTATGCACTCTTTAGGTGGTCCTGTGATTTGACTCGACAGAATTAGTTCCCAGTGCCAGCTTCTGCCAGCTGATGCTGTGGCCCTGATCTTGTCCACATGCAGCGCACAGGTGTTGTAGCCTTGCTTAGTCGTGTCTGTCTCTATCCCAGCCAACACTCTCCAGTGGGAGTGGTTGTCCAGCGAGGGGACCAGCCCCTTAACCCCCCCGCCAGCTCTGCCCCTCCCTTCCTGGATCTCACGTGTGCTGGATGGGTGTTGCATTCATATCCAGTACAGGCAACCACGCCCTGGCGTTCCAGAATGTGTACTGGTTTTGTCGCAACCAAACCCGGCCCATTCCACACTCTGTTCTGGTGATCGGATTTGCCAGAGGATGACATGAACTGATTCAGCCTGGCCTGCTCCTGACCCATGCCGAATGCATGCCAGTGGGAAACTTTCCATGGCCTATTCTGGGCTGTTTCCAATCATGCTTCTCGCGCTTACCTGCAGGGACTGTGTCCTGCCAGAGGAGTTGCCCAGGCTCCTCCATCAGAACCCCTCCCAATGCCAGATTTTGCGCTTGCCAGGGGGTTCTTGAGCCAACCCTACTCAGTTCACCTCCTGTCCTAGCAGGAACAGTGGCTTTTCCTGGCTGGCTTTCACCCCATTCTGACTCTTGTTGTTGGATGTTTCAGCCCAGCCATGGCTCGTCCATACCCACATACAGCTCACACATGGCTCAGAAGGGGATTGAGACCCAGCCTAGTCAGTCCCACATCTACCCTGTTTCTCCATAACACCAGATGGTGCTGGGATCTGAACCGGCCTGGTGCATCCAATCCCAGCCCACACTAGTGCCTCGGGTGACTGCAACTGTTTCCTAGATAGAACGCAGCCCCCTTTCCAGCACATACACCCCTTGGTGGGAACCTCATCCCAGCTGTGGCTTCCCAGATTGGGACCGTTCCTAGCTGTAAATCACACACCTGCACGTGGTTGCTCCGAGGACCATTAGGTGCCAGCCTGCTACACAAGCCGGAGCTTATCTTTTACTTGATAGGTGTTCAAAGCTCAGCATTGTTAAGGGATTGGAAGTTCTTCAAAGGAAGAGTTACTGGCATTGGGAATCTTTAGGATTGACTCAGATCCCAGAAACAGTGGGGTCACTCTAGAGCTATCTCAGCAGCGATTCAGATGTCCAATACCCCAGAGCTCCCCGGCCGGGCGGCCAGTAGGCACAGCCTGGCGCCAAATGGCGCACTGGCCACCCTGGCCCAGCCCGCCATGAGCCATGGGCACATGGCGGACTGGGTTCGGGATCCGAGCTAGACGTCCTCTCCCGCAGCCCTCGGCTCGCCTCTGGCAGCCGGAAGTTAAATCCTGCAGGCACAAGGTTGCGCCCCTCCCCAATCCCGTTCACCCACCACCCAATGAGGGTGTTGGGTGGGTCCCGGACATGCCCAGTCACGGAGGCCTCCCCCCTCGGCGTACTCACCCCAGAAGGAAGCAGGCCGCACCCAGGCATGTCCGGGCCCAGCCCGCCATGAGCCATGGGCACATGGCGGACTGGGTTCGGGATCCGAGCTAGACGTCCTCTCCCGCAGCCCTCGGCTCGCCTCTGGCAGCCGGAAGTTAAATCCTGCAGGCCCGAGGTTGCGCCCCTCCCCAATCCCGTTCACCCACCACCCAATGAGGGTGTTGGGTGGGTCCCGGACATGCCCAGTCACGGAGGCCTCCCCCCTCGGCGTACTCACCCCAGAAGGAAGCAGGCCGCACCCAGGCATGTCCGGGCCCAGCCCGCCATGAGCCATGGGCACATGGCGGACTGGGTTCGGGATCCGAGCTAGACGTCCTCTCCCGCAGCCCTCGGCTCGCCTCTGGCAGCCGGAAGTTAAATCCTGCAGGCCCGAGGTTGCGCCCCTCCCCAATCCCGTTCACCCACCACCCAATGAGGGTGTTGGGTGGGTCCCGGACATGCCCAGTCACGGAGGCCTCCCCCCTCGGCGTACTCACCCCAGAAGGAAGCAGGCCGCACCCAGGCATGTCCGGGCCCAGCCCGCCATGAGCCATGGGCACATGGCGGACTGGGTTCGGGATCCGAGCTAGACGTCCTCTCCCGCAGCCCTCGGCTCGCCTCTGTTTTGTAGAATTTCAACCCAAATGTCTATGAAGAGTTTAAGAACTCCACAGTCTAATCTGCTGCTGCTGTACATGCTCCTTCCTGATTTTCCCAGACTACAGTCCTGCAATGGTTCTAGACTGTGCTGGGGCCTTTATGCCAAGTCTGCCCTTCCAAAGTGGGGCTCTCCCTGCCCTGTGTGCAGCACCAACACACCCAAGCCGTATCCTGCTATGATTATACACTCCCCAAGATCACATGTTTATGGACTAAAGAGCTGGATTTCACAGTGTCATCTGTAAGTGTAAATCATGGCTTGGATTAACCTGTAGGAACCTTTCCTTTAAAAGTCCAGTGTGTCAGGTCTTTGGGAAATGGGGCATCTCAATTCAGAGAAAGGAAGGAAGAGGACATTTCAGCCATGGGAAGCAACACTGGGCAGGTTAAGGACAGGGTTTATGAAAACTCCATAGGACATGAAAAGTCACAGGAAAGAAGTCACAAGGGAGCTTTGAAATGTACCTGAGCCTGGACCCCACTGCATAGCAGATCGGAGTTTCTGGGACATGCCTGGCCTTGGTGTTCATAAAGCTCCCTGTTGAGTGTCATGTGAAGACAGGCCTGAGGACAGACAGTTTGGGGACTGTTGAGTCATACAGGAAGGGTAAGGAAAGGCCAGTTTTAAAGAAAGGAGAGGGGGCAGTGTTGTGGAACAGTGTGGTTAAACCACCTTTTGCAATGCCAGCGTCTCTAATAGAATTGTGGGTTTGAGTCCTGGCTGCTTTGCTTTGCAATCCAGCTCTTTGCTAAAGCACTTGGAAAAGCGGTAGAAGATGGTTCAAGTGCTTGGAACGCTGCTACCTATGCAGTTAACCAGAATGGAGTTTCTGGCTCCTGGGTTTGGCTTGGTTTTGCCCTGGCTGTCATAGACATTTAGGAAGTAAATCGGTGGATGAAAGATTTCTTTGTGTCTCCCTCTGTCTCTGTGTCTTTCTTTATTTCAAATAAATAAATCTTAAGAAAGCAATTAGTGGCCAGCATTGTGTCATAGTGGATAAAGTTGCTGCCTATAATTCTGGTAATCCATATATGCACCTGTTCTGGCCCTGGTGCTCCATTTCTGATCCAGCTGCCTGCTAATGTGCCTGGGAAAAGCAGTGGAATACGGCTTAAGTATTGGGTCCCTGCATCCATATGGGAGACAGAAGAAATTCTGTACTCCTGCCTTCAGCCTCATATAGTCCTGCTGGTTGTGACCATTCAGGGAGTGAACCAGCAAATGGAGGATCTCTCCTCCCTCTGTCTCACTCTCTTTCTATAACTCTGCCTTTCAAATGCAAAAAAAAAAAGTAAAAGAAAAAGAATGAAGACTCCTGATACCTTTTTTTAATGTAGGGCCTCGGATCAACAGGGTGCTTTTTATGTTTGTAAACTTTGCTTCGTGGCAGGTTCATCTGGCTCAGATTTAAGCCGAAGGACAGGGTGGAAGGCTTAGAAAATCAGTTGACAGGATGGCCCAAAGGTCCAGGAGAAGGGACAGAAAATGGATGATGAGCGCAAAATATCCTTGGCAGGAAGAGTCTGTGCAACGTGGTTGAATGAGAACATAGGGATGTGGGTTGTACTGGGGTGCAGCAGTGATGACAGCAGTCTCTAGCCATTCCCACAGTGATGCTGGGAACGGCACTCAGTCTCTGCATGCTCACGCCCCCCGCCTGCAGGTTCAGAGCCCATTCCTTTTGATCACACTATCTCCTCGGCTATCACTGGATTGTGTTTCACTCCTTCCTTGGGAAACTTTCTCAGTGCAGAATCCGCAGTGCTGTCATCACTTCCTTTCCACCCACGCTCGCCCCAACTCCAGAGTCTCTCATCCACGCTCAGCTTCTGATGGCTTGTAGGAGTCTTTCCCTTTCCAAAAGCCACTAGCTTGCTTGCTGAGTCTCCTTCTGCACCACCTTTGGCTGCCTTTGTCTCCGGGCATGCTCAGATGTGCTTTGTTCTCCTGGTACAAGATGTTCTGCTACTGACCTGTGTTTCGCCTTCCATCTTTGCCAGGATCATGCAGGACCTATTCTTGGGCTGTGTTCACGTTTTCTCTTTTGGTAACTTCCAGTTCTTCTCCAGATTCTAGTTCTGTTTTTCTAACAAGCAGTTGAGCTGTTCTTTCTGCTTCATCCTCTTCTTTGTTCCAGTGATCAAGATATACAAAGTCCCTCACTGCTGGGAAAGTGCCTTACTAGAGTTTTATCTTCCCTCCCAATTCTGTTTCTTCCTTCTGTACTCCATGAATATGAATCTTGACTCTATTTCTTACTAACTGAAGCCTCAGTTTTCCCAATCTTTACAATGGGGCCAGCAATTCCTTTATCAACAGGGTGTTGTGAATATTAATAAGAAAATCTGAGCCCGGCGCTGTGGCCAAGCGACTAAAGTTCTCAGCTTGAACGCCCCAGGATCCCATATGGGTGCCAGTTCTAATCCCAGTGGCCCCACTTCCCATCCAGCTCCCTGCTTGAGGCCTGGGAAAGCAGTTGAGGACGGACCAAAGCCTTTCGACTCTGTACCCGCATGGGAGATCCAGAAGAGCTCCTGGCTCCCAGCCTCAGATCGGCAAGTACCGGCAGTTGCAGTCACTTGGGGAGTAAATCATCAGACAGAAGATCTTCTTCTCTGTCTCTCCTCCTCTGTATATCTGACTTTGCAATAAAAATAAATAAATCTTAAAAAAAAAAAAAGAAAATCTGTGTGAAAGTACTCTCACTGGCTTCACTTCTTTGGTTAAAAATAGATCTATTTTTTTCATTTTAACCCCTACAGGAAATGTTCCTCAAATAATGTAATGAATAAATTCCAAACACTAGAAAGAGAAGTTGCCTACGTGATACCTGAGTAAATTTTGGGGAAGTGGTAAATTTCAACTGAACTAAATCTGAGTGTCTTACTGCTTGGATTTCTGCCTGAAAATATTTGGAAGGTTGTGAAATGATAAAATCCTAAGGAACATGGGCAGTGATCAGACAGGGATGCAGGTGACTTGCTTAATATGTTCTAGAATCATTGTGAAAATTACTTGGCCTTGAGACCTGAAATATATTTAAGATTATTTGACAATTATGAAGACCAGCTGTCCTCTCTTTAATCCATCTTATTTTTCTTTCTTTTTTTTTTTTTTAAAGATTTATTCATTTTATTACAGTCAGATATACAAAGAGGAGGAGAGACAGAGAGGAAGATCTTCCGTCCGATGATTCACTCCACAAGTGAGCGCAACGGCCGGTGCGCGCCGATCTGAAGCCGGGAAACTGGAACCTCTTCCGGGTCTCCCACGCGGGTACAGGGCCCCAAAGCTTTGGGCCGTCCTCGACTGCTTTCCCAGGCCACAAGCAGGGAGCTGGATGGGAAGTGGAGCTGCCGGGATTAGAACCAGCGCCCATATGGGATCCCGGGGAGTTCAAGGTGAGGACTTTAGCCGCTAGGCCATGCCGCTGGGCCAAATCCATCTTATTTTTTTTAAGATCTATTTATTTATTTGAAAGGCAGAGTAATAGAGTGAGAGGGAGAGGGAGTGAGAGAAAGAGAGAAAGAGAGAGAGAGAAGGAGAGGGAGAGAGAAAGATTGAGAATCTTCTGTTGATTCACTCTCTGACTCTCTGAATGGCTGTAATGACCAATTCTGGTTCAGGTCGCAGCCAAAAGCTTCATCTGGGTCTCCCATGTGGGTGGAAGTGGACAAATACTTGGGTCATCTGCTTATTTTTTTCAGGCCCGTTAGCAGGGCGGTGGATGGAAAGTGGAGCTGCCGGGGCATGAATCAGTGCAGCTACGGGGTGCGACATGGCAGGCTTTACATGCTGCACCACAACACTAGTCCCTAATACAGCATTCTTTTTTTTTTTTTTTTTTCATTTTTATTGAAAAGGCAAGTTTAAAGAGAGAAAGAGAGACAAAGACAAAGATCTTCTATCTACTGGTTCACTCCCTAAGTATCTGACATCTGAAGTAGAACACTAAAAGTACTAGAAGTAGAACTAAAAATTCAGTAGAGAGCTTCATAAACAGAGTCAAATCAAACAGAAGAAAGAGTCCGTGAACTTTAAGATGGATGATTTGAAATTAAATAGTCAGGGGGAGTAAAAAGCAATATGTTAATGAGGGAAGAAAATGTAAGACTTACAGTCATGATTGTCCCAGAAGGTGCAGAGAAAAAGAAAGGCACTGGAAGCTTAAAGAAACAGTGACACCAAAATTTCCCTGATCAAAAGAGGGATGAACAATGAGCCTAGTAAAAGGTTTGTACATTACTCTCAAGTGGGACCTATTCCTGGAATGCAAAAATGGTTCAGCAGATGCAAATTCATACGGTTATCTTGACAAATGCAGACAAAGAACTTGACATAACTCAACACCCACTCCCCCATCCTTGCACTGTAAAAACTCTCGATAAATTGGCTGTAGAAGGACTGTACTTTGACACTAAAAGGCCATGCAAGACAACCCCAGAGCTAACATCGCACACAAAGGTGGAAAAGCGGAAAGATTTCCCACTATGATCAGGAACAAGTCAAGAATACTCTTGGCCATCCCATAAAACATAGTCATGGGAATGCTAGCCTATTTAGCATAAATAAATTAATACACAGCCAGATAAAAGAATTAATGAATGAATAAAGATATTCAAATGGGAAAGGAAGTTCAATATTTTCTGTTTGTGGGTGGTAAGATTTTAAATCATGCCATGCTGCTTAACAGCTGGGATGAATTCTGAGAAATGGATTTTTGTCATTGTGTTAACATTATAGGTTGTACTTACACAAATGAAATAGTATAGCCTAGTTTTCAGTTAGGCTGCCTGGTGTATAGGCAGCAAACCTGTGTAGCTTATAACGTTAGTGAACGCAATTTTTTTTTTTAAGATTTATTTATTTTATTACAAAGTCAGATATACAGAGAGGAGGAGAGACAGAGAGAAAGATCTTCCGTCCAATGATTCACTCTCCAAGTGAGCACAACAGCTGGTGCTGTGCCGATCCGAAGCCAGGAGCCAGGAACCTCTTCCGGGTCTCCCACGCCAGTGTAGAGTCCCAAAGCTTTGGTCCGTCCTCAACTGCTTTCCCAGGTCACAAGCAGGAAATGGATGGGAAGTGGAGCTGCCGGGATTAGAACCGGCGCCCATATGGGATCCTGGGGCATTCAAGGTGAGGACTTTAGCCACTAGGACACGCTGCCAGGCCCGTAATTGTTTTTTTTCTTTAAAGATACATTATTTACTCCATTGAACAAATAAATAATTTCAAATAAATATTTGAAATACAAATATTATTTGACAAGAATGAAGCCACCTTATCTAGTCAGTCTTCTAAAAAGGTGGCAGGTGCATTTTGATATCAAGCACGTAGGCCCAATATTTGCTGGGCTCCCCCAGAAGCAGAAAGAGGTAAAGTCTCCTCTGAGAAGATTATAAATAGCCTGCATGAGAACACTGGGGATCAAAAGAGGGGAGTCCCACAGCAATGTGGAAGACGAAGAACAGGCTGGGTAGTCGCCTCAACCACCTGATGCTCCTCCATGTTCGTTAGTTGTGCAGGTCATCACGGACCAGTCGTGCGGACTGCAGGAGTCTGAAATCTCATAGTTGAACCACATTCTGTTTACATTCTTCCGGGAGATGCCCTCCCTTGTCCTCATTCTTTCGAATCATGTAATCTAAATTAGGTGCAATAGCCTCAAAAAGACTAAATTGATCTAAAGCACTGTATGACAATTCTTGTATGCAACATAAGATACTTATGAGACAGCACAGTATCAGGAAATCTAAGTCTGAATAATGACCACAGTGACTGCTGATTGGTAGCTTTCCAGGTGCCTTTTCTTTTTATGAACCAGGATTTCTTTCTTTATTTTATGATACAGTTCCATAGGCTCGTGATATTTCCCTTATCCCAGCCCCAATTCCCCACCCCCCTAGTTTCTCTATATGATTACTAAAGTATAGTTCTTCATACACAGTTGTTATGGGGTGCAGCCAGTGATAGCCAGCACCCATTGACAGTGGGCAAATGAAATTTGGCTGTGTTCTGTACCCTGTGTCCTTAAGGTGAGTCCTAACAGCAATGGAATGTTAATTCCATCCTCAACCACTTTCCCCACATCCTAAATTAGCCAGGATATTCAAAGTCCAATTAGTCTAGGTGTTTTAGCTACAAGCCCAGTTCCTGTTCCTGCCATCCCAACGAGCACTAATCAATTCCTTAGCCCACAACACCTAGGTATTCGCTCCTGCCCACCTGTGACTCACCTATCAACAGAGAGGGGACGGTATTGTGTTGTTGTGTAACCACTCCCCTCACAAGCCGCTTTAAAAGGCCTATAAAGCAGGGACTCTCACTCTCTTTCTGACCAGGTGTTTTATTACGCTAGCACCTCGACTCTTGGCTGACCCAGGACAGGTAATCCCCCGAGCATGGTCCCTGCGTACTGCTTAAATGAGGCAATGGTTATAATAATGTTGTTTCTGCTTTGTGTACTATCTGGAGTTCCAAGAGGGGTGAGGTCAAGCAGTAGTAGAATGGGGGCAGAAAAGCCAGGGGAAGGTGAATGTCTGCAGCTTTGTGTGTCCAGGTTCTTTGTAAGTGTGTCCCAGTTATTTGTTGCATGTCTCTTAGGATAACTTATATTGCTGGGGAAGCTGGGACATAGGTCTTCAGCTTAATGGATGGACTTAAGGATGATGACCATTTGTTTCTTTTGGAATTATGATTGGTTGAGTTGACGTATGGACTTGTGATTTGCTATTGTGCTCTATTATCACCAAGCTTGGTTAATAAAGACTCCTTAATAAGCCTTAGCCATGTCTGGTATGATCTTGCCCGCACCCTGCAACACAGTCATATGTCCATCATTGCAGGCATGGACAATGGCAGAGAGTCCAGCATCCTATTGTCAAGATATAGTAAACAGTTTCATTGTAAGTTCATCTTTATCTGGAAGCAGAAATGCATACTGTATTGTATCCTCACATCTGGATGTTAGTCTCCATTTCACAGCTACTGTACATCCCCTTAAATGCAGTCATAATATAAGATCAACAATAGGAAGAAAAATAGAAATTTACAATGTCATGAAGTTGAAGAACATGTTACTAGGTATGACAGTCTCCATTACACAGGTATTATACATCCCCTTAAATGAACAGCCACAAAACAAAATCAACATCAGGAAGAAAAAAGAAATTAACAACACCATGAAGTTAAGTAACATGCTACTAAATGCCTAACGCGTAGCTGAAGAAATGAAAATCAAGAACCTTCTTGAAGAAAATGATGCTACTGTATGATCTATGAGTCATTGAATGATTTAATCAGAAGGAAATGTTTTGAAGAGATGCTACTAACAAAGACAATTGAGCTTAAGCCAATTACATTCAGGGTTAGTATGTATGGGTGGTACTTTGGTCCTGTCATTTTGGAATGAGTTGTTCATTGGTTTAGTCTTCTGTTGTCATTTTAGTGGGATGTTCTTCCCATTTTCCTTTGGTTTTGGTGGGTGGTATTCCTCTTCTCCGTCAAGAGAACATCTTGAAGTATCATTTGTAGGGCAGGTTTGGAAGAGGCAAATCCTTGTAACTTTTCTTGACTGTGGAAGAATTTTATTTCATTTTCAAAGACAAAAGAAAGCTTTGCTGGATATGTTATCCCAGGCCGAAAATTTTTTTCTTTTAGAATCTAGAATATGTCACTCCATTCTCTTCTGGCCTATAGAGTTTCCTGTGAGAGGCTTCCTGTGAGTTTAATTGGCATTCCTTTATGTGTCAGTTAATTTTTTTCACATGCACATTTTTTTTATTAGTTATTTTGCATTATGTGACAGTTTCATAGGCTCTGGGAATCCCCCCACCCCCACATGCACATTTAAGGATCTTTTCCTTATGTTCAATTGAAGAGAGCTTGATGATCATGTGTCTTGATGAAGATCGTTTTTGATCAGGCCTGTTGGGAGTTCTGTGCCCCTCCTGGATATTGTTTCCCAATTCTTTCTCTAGATTAAGGAAATTTTCCCTTATTATTTCATTAAATATATTGTAAAACCAGTCTCTCTTTCTGCACCTTCTGGGACTCCCATACCTCTTATATTTGGCCTCTTAGTAGTGTCTTTCAATTCTTGAATACTTTTTGACCTGATCCAGCTCTGCTTCCAGCTTTTTGTTTGTTTCCCCTGGTGACAGGAAATATCTTCCAGTTCTGAGATTCTTTCTTCTGCTTTCTTCATTCTATTTTGGAAACTCTCCATTGTACTTTTAATTTGCTCTACTGTGTTCTTAATTTCTGATATATCAGCCTTGATTTGCTTTATTGTTGCTATTTCTTGTGTAACAATTTTCTTACGTTTTTTGAATTCTTATATGTGCTTCTCATTGTTGATCAGAAGCTTTAAAATGAGTTTTTTGAATTCTATGTCCCCCATTTTCTTGATGTCTTCCTCAGTTAACGCTGAGGTTGGCATAGGGTTTTGCTGCTTTGCAGGGGAGTTTTCAGTAATATTCATTGTGCCTTTGTGTCTTCTTTTGCTCTTGATCATTGCACTTCTAGTTATCGGATTCTTCTCCTTGGGGCAGCTTTCTAAGCTGTGTCACCCACCGGTCTACAGTTTGTTTTTACTTATTGCCATTGGCACGCAACTTTTTGCTTGCAGCCACTTGTGCCACTTCCTCCAGCAAGTTCCAGGTCTGGGTTCATATGTTAGATTTCCATCTTGGTCTCCACAGCCCCAACTCATGGCTCATCATGCTCCACCTCCTGTGCTATTGTGCTAAGGTTGCACTGTTATCTGTACAACCTTTCTCCCACTTCTGGTTGGAGCAGGTCCCAGGATTAGGGAGACACCTGGTGCCCTATATAGTTAAGTTGTTGTTGGTGTTGATCTTGCCAGAACCTGTTGGACGCTAGATCTGGTTGCCACATGGACCTATTTTGACCCATACGATGCCATAGTCGGTATTATTTTCCTATGGGACCAGTGCAATCCACGGAACTCAGTGAGTTCTCACGAGTTCAGCACATGCGCAGTTCACTGTTGTCCCCTGCAGCACTAAAGCTTTTGCCACGGTGTACAAAACGGCTCCTGAAGTACCACTACTAGAGTTCTTGATCTGCTGGCCTTCAGGTCTGAGGGCTACCCAGACCTGTCTTGGATGGAACCTGTAGAATGCCACGTTGCTGCAGTTCACTGAGTCAGAAATGAGTTCACTCCCAGCTCAGTGTATGCTCAGTCCTTTCCCTTGTCTTTACCTGCTTAGGCAAAATGGCACCCAATTCGGCTCTAGGTGGCTGACTGGGCTGTGAAATCCACGCTGTTCTTGCACTTCCTGTCTGGGATCTGCTGCTCTGTCTCTGCTCCTGGTCAAATCAAACAGACCAGCGGGACGGACAGTTCTTTGTCTGGCTTCACCTCCCAAGCTCGCATTGAAAGTCCCTTCGCACCTGGTTGCTGGTGGAATTCTGGCTGCTGGTGGAGTTGAGATTGCCGTTAGCTGAATGCCGCTGGAGTATCAGTCATTGTAACACCACACCATTGTTTTTGCTGCTTTCCCGGTACCCTTCTGCTGTTGTTCTGTCCTCTCCTATTTCCTGGAATGTGTCCTCTCTGCTTCATCCTGATTAAATGTTTCTCTATGCGTTTAAATGTGTTCTTACCCTATTCTGCCATCTTGATTCTCTTATGAACGGGATTGTAAAACTGTAGTAAATCTTGTGTATCTAAACATGTACTGTTACTAAATGATGAGAACTCAGCTCCATTTTAGTTTTCATAACGTTTTATTTAAAAACATTATTTCAAAGATTGTTTTATTTTATTTAAAAGACAGAGTTACTGAGAGGAAGGGAGACAGAGAAAGAGGTCTACTATTCACTGATCCACTCAGCAAATGGCCACAATGCCTGGAGCTGTGTCAGTCCCAAGACAGGAGCTTCTTTTGGGTCTCCCACATAGATGTAGGGTTCCAAGGAGTTGAGCAATCCTCCACTGCTTTTTATGCCAGAGGAGGGAACTAGATTGGAAGTGAAGCAACCAGAACACAAACCAGTGCTACAGGTGGAGGCTTAGCTTACTTTGCCATGGCACTGCCCCTTAAAAATTTTTGATTACCGTGCAATACTTAACATATCTTACTGTGCAATATTTTAACACATGTATGTGGAGTAAACGAGTGAATACAGCAACTAGCCTTTTGATTTCCTTTTCTTTTTTTGTTTTTAAAGATTTATGTATTTGTTTGAAATGCAGAGGTAGGGAAAGAGAAAAGTAGAGACAGAAGGAGAGATCTTTCCATTTGCTGATTCAGTCTCCAGATGGTGGTAACAACTGGGGTTGGGCCAAACCGAAGTCAAGAGTCTCATCCAGGTCTCCTACATGGGTGCTGAGGCTTAAATACTTGAGCTATTTTTACAGGCACATTAACAGGGAACTGGATCAGAGGTGGAACAACTGGGACTTGAGCAGCACCTCCCATGAGATGCCGGTGTTGCACACAGTGTTAACCTGTTGTGCCATAATGCCAGCTCCATTTGCTTGTCTTTGTGCCTGGAGCCTGAAAGTTTCTCTTTTCCAGTTATTTATGCGATATGTGATACGTGATTGTGAACTATAGTTGTCCTACTGTGCTATGAGATGCAGGAAATGGTAATTTCTGTTTGACTCTGTTGGTACTTGTTTTCCAACCTCTCTCCAACCCCCATCCCTGCTCCTTCCATCCTCTACAAGTCATTGTTCAAACTTCAGATTGACATTCTTTCCTTTTCTTTTTGATTTCTACATATGGGAGTGAATGTACAAAATCTGTGCTTTTTTGTTTTTGGCTAATTTCACTTAGTATAATGATTTCCAGTCCCATCCGTTTTGCTGCAAGTGTCACAATTTCCCTCTTTTTGTGGCTGAATGGTATTCCATTGTGGATATATGCCACATTTTCTTGATTAATCTATTTATTGATGGGTATTTAGGTTGTTTACATTGTTTAATATTGGAAATAATTCTTTAATGGAGTGCAGGGATCCCCTGTAGGCCTATTTGACACCATTCTGGTTAATTCTGAATAGTTGAGTAATACGCTAGATCTATTTTTGGTTTCTTGACATCTATAATGTTGCATTCATATCAACTGAATATAAGGGCTTTATTTTCCCTGCATTCTTTCTAATATCTATTGTTTTTTGTCTTTTGCTAATAGCTGTTCTAACTGAGGTTGTAAAATATCTCATTGTGGTTTTCATTTGTATTTCCCTGGTGGCTAGAGATATGGAGTACTTTTAAAAAATGTATTTGTTGGCCATTTGTGTTTCCTTTATGTTTATCATGTATCTTTGCTCATTTTAAAACTGATTATTTATTTTATTATTATTGAATTTTTGAGTTCCATATATATGTATATATAGTCTGGATGTTAATCTTTTTTGGGATGTATTGTCTGTAAATATTTTCTTTCATTCTACCAATTGCCTCTTTATTCTGTAGATGATTTCTTTCATAGCACTGAAGCTTCTTAGTTCGATGTAGTCCCATTTGTCTAGTTCTGCTTTTGTTGCTTTTTGTGCTGTTGAAATCTTATTTGAAAAAAATCATTACCCATGTCAATGTCTTGAAATGTTCCTCTCTGTTTTGCCTCTTAAAAATTTTATTGTTTGGGCCGATATAGGTTGTAGGTGAACCATACAGTGATTTAAACTGCTGGGCCATGGCATACTCCCCTCAGCTGTATTTTAAAATTTGACTTCTTGAGATCTTAATTTTCATAATTTCTGTTTATTTCTCTTATAATATCTCTGTCTTTGCTGAATTTCTTATTCATATCAAACATTGTCCAATTTCATCCACCTGTTTGTATTCGCTAGATGCTTTGAGCTCCCTTATAGTCACTCTTGATTCTTTATTAGACCTCTCATCATTTCTCCTGTGGAGTCTGTCACTAAAGCAATTCAGTATCTCTTTGAGGGCATTCCTATTCTTCTACATTAGTATTTATTTATTTATAAAATAAATTTATTTATTAAAAGTAGTAAAACTAAGTAGTTCATCTGATGCATAAATAGTTTTCATAGTAAAAGGCTTTTCCAGAATATGTGATTTTTGTTTGTTTGCTATGTTATTTTGGCTTTATTTCTAGTAGATTGCTATAGGTTAGCACATCTTAAGATGGTTATTACTAAAATAAATATAAATAAATGGAGTTATACTTGCTCAAAGGAATTGAAAGCGGGATCTAGCTGCATTATCTGTGCTCCATGTCCATTGCAGCCTTATTCCCAACAGGTAAGACCCTATCAATGGTGGTATCCACCCCAACTAATGATAGAGTATTATTCAGCTTTAGGAACGAATGAAATCATTCTGTTTGTAATAACATGGATGGACTTGGAAGGCGTTACGTTCAAAGAAACAGGCCAGACACAGGGGAACAAATACTGTATGATATCTTTTTAAGTGGAATCTAGAGCAATAACTCACAGAAGTAGAGTAAAATGTTGGTTGTTGGGGACTGGGGACAGTTAAAGGTTACAACCTTTCAGCTCTGCCAGGTCAGTATGGTCTGCACATGCGGTGCCTGCTGTACAGCAGAGTGCCTGCAGTGAATGACACGGCGTCATCTGCTTGGAATTTGATGACAGTAGATCTTGTGTTAAGTGTTCTTTCCAGAAAACAAATATGCCAATCATACACCCAATCATCATAATGAAGAGACTGGCAGAAGGAGAAGGGGCTTTGGGAGATGCTTACAGCCTTGATGGTTTCATAGGTGCACACTTGTCATCCTAAACTCACAGAGATGTCTGTCTTAAATATCCATTGTTCTTATGTGTCAATCCTACCTAAAAAAGGCGATTTAAAACCTAAAATTCCAACAAAAATACAGTTCACAGACTCTTGTGAAGTGTTTGTAACTTCCCCAAGAACTTCCACAGTGTTTTCTTCATCACAGAGCTGTGGAAAAGAAAGATTTACCGTATGTACTTTTAAGGGAAAATCAAACCAAATAAAAGCAGTCAGACAGAAAATGAATGCTGGGATTCATTCCCAGGCCTTCTGGTCATCGGTTCAAGTTTTATTCTGCAGCCTTAAGAAGGAGATATGGGACCCCATGCTTCTGCAATATGCTTGGCCAGTCCTGTAATACTGGGTCAGTGTATTGTGTGTGAAGGTGCTGGATGTGAGATGCACTGTCCAGAAGTCAAGATCTTCATTTTAGAAAGGTCAGTAACAGCCTCTAGCACTTGATGGCTTCAGGGCCAGGTTTAGCTGCTAAGAGCTGCCTCTGCCAAGGTCAGACCCTTCCAGGACAACCTGTATCAGATGACTGTTCAAGGCAGCTCATGAAAGTCCAACTGCTTTGGCCTCACTTCGGACAGCCTGATGGACATTACTTGATCTATAGTTCTCTGCCAATTTGGCAGAAGCTTTGAGTGGCCTCCATCACCTTTTCATTATCCTTCTCCCAGCTCTGCTTCTACCCACTTCTCACAGGTGCATGCTGCCTCAGCATCTGCTTCCAGAGAACCCAGCTTGAGGCACGACCAACTCTTGTACCTACTGTCAGGGTTTACAGAGATGAGAGGTTGTGGACACATGGTGGGCTGATGTGCTTTGTTTGGTCTTTGCAGATGTGCTTTGTTTGGTCTTTGCAATGCCAAAAAATGAATCCATGTGCAAATATGGGTTATCACACATAATATCTGCATTTCTAATGTTGGTTTAAAAAATCAGATGGTCTGGACACCTTCTTGCACAAGGGGCATTTGATTATGTTTGAACAGTGGCTTTTTCCTTTGGAGGAGAGTGCTTTCCAGCTTGTTGCAGGTGCCAGAACCTTCTACTAACTTGGACCTATCCACCTCCCTCACTCATATGACCTAACAAATACAAATGGTTCAGGGACAGATGTTGTGGGCAGGGGATTCAGCAGCCACATGCCATACCCTCATCCCCTATCAGAGTCCTGGCTGCTAAGCTTCTGATTTAGCTTCCTGTTAATGCATCCTGGGAGGCAGCAGATGCCCCCAACAGCCACATGGAGACTCAAATAAAGTTCCCGGCTCCTAGCTTCAACCTGGCACAATTTTAGCTGTTGTGGTATTTGTGGAACAACCCCATAGATTAAAGATCTCTCATTCTCTGTCACTGTGCCATTCAAAGAGATGAAAATAGACATGTACTTTTAAGACAAATTTCAACAGATGGAAAGATTCTTCCTTAGACTCAGTATCTTATTGATTCTATATGGGGTTGCTGGGAATTGGATTCTTCTTGGTTTAAAGCTGTGAGAATCTTTGCATGGCCATCTGAGGTCCAATGAAGCACTCAGGGCTACCATCACTGCCCAGGCTTGCTTCACTCTCTGTCACTGACCATTCCCAACAAAAACCATTCTCACATCAGACCCCACCCATACCTGGGACAGCACATCTATTTCTCTTTAGAAAGCATGTTATTCTTCCACCATGAAATGCATTGTCATTACTGAATATTCGGAAGGATTGTTCCTGAAAGGCTAACATTTTGCCAAAAATTACTATGTGGCTTAGCGTGCACTTAGTTTAATAGTTTCCCTGTCAAGCCAAATCAGCAGAGGAACAAGTAACTCTTCCAACAGAATCACCCTGCTCCTCTCATCACAAGACACCTGTGGCCTTCTGTGTAAGACTACCAAATGTCCCTTTGCCTCTCCCCCTCCCCAGCGCCTGAATGCCTTCTGCTTCTTTAGGGAGCATCATAATCATGTAGGACGTGATAATTATATAACAAATGGCTTTGAAATTATGATTTAAATTGTGCATTGGCAGGGACTGGTACTCGAGCATAATGAGTTTCATTGATTGTGAAAATGTCTTCTCTGAGCTGATATAATAACTGCCTCTGTCAGTTGCTGCTTGGAATATGGGCCAGCTGGAAGACTGCAAAAACTCACATTGTATGAGTTGCATGCAGAATATGGAAGAGGGCTGGCTCTCTCTGCAGCTTCTGTACCTGGGTGATAAGGATTCCCAGACTAGAACTTTGGCCCCAATGTGAAGATTTGGCAGGATTTCCTGTCTGTGTGGGCAAGGCTGGTACACTGGGGACAGGGCAGGGCTGGAGACCTGCAGGCTCCCAGCCAGCAGTCTCCTGGGCCCCAGGAACTGGAGAGCACCTGAGTCCTTTAGGCCCCTGGTTCCCTGCCTTCTCCCCACCTGCCTCTCCCATCTGGAGCAGGGTACATGCACCGGAGAGGCTGTGTGCTGTGCTACATCCACACATTGTCTTGAAGGCCCAGCCCTGCGGGATGGAGGAAACAGGCAGCATGCTGGGTAATTACCATGACATGGAGCCAGAGCAGGCAGGGGCAGACTGGTATGTTCTAAGGCACAGGAGTATTAGGGGAAGCTGAACCCCTCAGTCCACCAACTGGCTATTCTCACACCCAGAACACCTGGGCTGAGCAACACAGGAGCTACCTGATGGATTCTTAGCAGCCAGGGGGCATTCATGGTTTCCCAGAAGGGCCTCAAGGAAACCTTGACAAGTCAAGGTCATGTCTCTGGGCACCCTGGACCCCTTTAGTTGAAGTATGGATGAGCATCTCCTATATGGGACCAAATAGTAAATTTTTTATGCCTTGTAGACCCCAGCTTTGTCAATAAGCCTTGGTTGTTGAGCAGTTCTGAACAGATGTAACAGCCACCCAAGCTCATGGGTAGTCAAACCCCAGGTCACTGGCTAGATTTGGCTCCAAAGTCATGACCCTGTGTAACACAGCCCATAACGGCATGGGATTTCTTTGCTTTCCTTACTGCAGTTATGCAGTTCTAATGGTGGGGAACCCACAGTGAACCTCAGATCTTAGCAGTCCCATTGAACAAATGTACGGCTACTGAAAGCTGCAGGATGCCTCCTAACTTCTAAACAATTCCATGGCCATTGTCGCTTAGATCTCTTAATGCCCATAGTGCCTGCAGAATGTCTTGGCCCTTAGCCCTTGCTGCCTAACTACAGTAAGAATCTTCTTATAAATACCAGGGCTGTTGTCCTGTGTCTCCTCCATCACCTACCCATCCACCTGCTCCAAGAGGGCCTTGAAAGTGAGAACAGTGATGCCACTTGATCTTCTGCTGGAACATAGCCTGTGACACATGCAGCAAGCAAGCAATGCCTGGATTGAGAGGATGCTTCATACTCCCTCTGAGTTTCTGTCTTTTTCTTTTCTCTGTTGTAGAATAACAAGCAGCAGAGAAAAATGAGCTATTGTATACTTTGTGGAGCCCACGGCAGAGCATGACCACATGAGTTTGCTCAGACCATTCTCTTGAATCTGCTTGTTTCTCTGATTGAGCCCTGTAACAAGCTTTGTGATTTGCTTGCAAAGGGAATGTGGTTGCTTTTGGCTGGGAGGACACCAGAACCTCCCTGAGCTAGCTATGGCTCCAGCCTGGGCACAGGATCCTCAGATCTGTGGCTGCTCAGGTTTCTGGGATTGTTGATGAAAAAAGTCAAGGTTTGTATTGGAATCAGAGGCCTGAACTGCTCCTTACCGAAGCCACCTATTTGGATCCAGGTGTATGTAATTAATTTCATCCTGTGCTTGCAGAAGTGTTTGTTTTGAGCCTAAGCCACACGGTTTTTAAAAACTAAGGATCGTGCTAGCTAGCTGGAGTGGGGAGGAGCTAGCTAGCACGATCCAGGCGGGGGCCCAACCAGCTTGGCCCCGGGCCGCCATGCGGCCCGGGTGCGAGGGTCCCTGCCACGATTCCAGCCTAACACAGCCAAGCTTTCCACCACCTGCGCAGGTACATGGGGTGCGAGGCTCTCGGGCGGCCAGTGCGCCATTTGGCGCCAGGCTTCGCCTGCTGGCCGCCCGGCCAGGAAGTTCTGGAATTTGGTTTCTCTGATATGCTGCATGAGACGCTCCGTGCTGAACCCACAGTACTCTGAGAATATGTATTAGTCCTTAAGCTTTTCAAAGGCATTTAATCTTCCTCTGAAGAACCTGTAGTCACTTTATAGTGCCGATCGCCAACATCAGCTCACTTAAAAGGCAAAATTCCGGGCTTTTCCAGCAGGATGCCCCATTACCTGATAGGATGAGGGATCAGCAGAGGGGTCACAGAAGGCATTACTGTGACACTGACTGGCATTCAAGAACCATACTCGGGGCTAGAATGTGTAAGGCATACGTGGACCAATGCCCTGACACTCTGACCCCATTGGACGGTTTAGAAGGGCCGGTGGAGTCTATGCAGGAGGCATGACAGTCTATAGGACGCTCTGGGCTGACCAGAGCAACCTCTGGCATAGTTAACACTGGCTGGCAACAGGCCTGGTTGGAGAGCGTGGTGGAGGCCTTGGCTGCGTGGAGCCTACCACTAAGGGGCACAGGAACTGGAGGGAGGCTGAGTTCTGGTCGGGTCACAGTTGTAATCCCTTGGCACAAATATCAATTCGGCTTTGACGCACCATGCCGGATTAGACCACAGCACAGTTTGGTGCTCTGGAGGACCAGGATAGACGTTGGACGGGCTCGGCTAGGCCTCAACCCCATCTGAGCCATGTATGAGATATGCGTGGGTATGGATGAGCCGTGGCTGGGCTGAAACTCTCAACAGCAGGAACCAGAATGGATTGAAGAGCGGAGCTGGCTGAAGGACCTGCTGGAATGCGTGAACCCGACACCATGAAGGAGTCGGAGGGAGGAACCTGAACAGATCCTCTGACAGGACACTGACTCTACAAATAAACGCAAGAAGCATGGAGGTAAATAACCCAGAAGAGGCTTTGGAATGTGACCCACTGGAATACACTTGGCTCGGGTTGGGGCAGACCAGGCTGAGTCAGTTCACGTCATCCACTGGCAAGCCCAAGTGCTGAAACTGTGTGGGGGCCTGGCCGTGTTTGGTTGCGGAAAAAAAAAAAAAAAAAAAAAAAAAAAAAAAAAAAAAAAAACAGTACAAAACACAAAAAGCCAAGGTGAAATGGCCTGTGCTAGCAGGGAATGCAACACCCGACCAGCACTCCTCCCACTGGTTTAGGTGAGGGACAAGAGTGTGATGGGCAGAGCCGGGGAGAGATGCGATACTCATTGGTTCCAATAGAGGTCGGGGCTCAGAAGAGAACCAACCCAGGGGTTAAAACCATCAGCTGATCGGAGTGATGGACGTTGGCGGGCACTGTGCTTACTAGGAGTACATGTAGGAGCCTGGACTGGGAATGCCTCAAAGTTTTTTTTAGGGGGATTCCCCTGAACAAAATGGAGGAATCAAAGCATTAATCAAAAAAAGATGGAAAATGGAGTAGATGAATCAACCACCTCAGCTTTATGCTTGCAGCGGAAAACTGGACAAGGGGAAACCCTAAGACGGTCTATGTCAATCAGTGGACTCTGCACCAGCCTCATCATACCTGGACTGTTGCTGATGATATGTTGGAGCTTCTAATTGATCGAGGTGACGCTCTGCTGGCTCTGCCTACAAACCTGAGAGGGCCTCCCTAAGAGGCGGTTGAACTTGAACTGGACAAGTGGGATGCTGGACTCTGTATGATGTAAACTTTTAATTAGCGAATCTCAACGGAACTTGAGCTGTGGTTATGCATCAAGGTGAAGGAATTCATGATGGGGGAAGGGTTTGGGATGAAGGGGGGGGAATCCCAGTACCTATGAAATTGTGTCATGTAATGCAATGTAATTAATGAATAAATGAATATTTAAAAAAAAAATAAAATAAAATAAAATAAAAACTAAGGATCGGGCCCGGCGGCGTGGCCTAGCGGCTAAAGTCCTCGCCTTGAACTCCCCGGGATCCCATATGGGCGCCGGTTCTGGTCCCGGCAGCTCCGCTTCCCATCCAGCTCCCTGCTTGTGGCCTGGGAAAGCAGTTGAGGACGGCCCAATGCATTGGGACCCTGCACCCGTGTGGGAGACCTGGAAGAGATTCCTGGTCCCGGCTTCGGATCGGCGCGTACCGGCCCGTTGTGGCTCACTTGGGGAGTGAAACATCGGACGGAAGATCTTCCTCTCTGTCTCTCCTCCTCTCTGTATATCTGGCTTTCCAATAAACAATAAAATCTTTAAAAAAAAAATGAAAAAAACTAAGGATCTTTTGTTTTCTTCTAGGGGACTTAAGGAGCTCTTCCAGACGCTAGCTATGGAAATCATTGGGTCAACTGTATTGAATAACTAGCATTGTGCTACAGAGTTGGTTAACTATCTTGTTATTAAAAATCAAGTTATGTCTCCTCTTTTCCAGTTCTCAGTATATTGGGTTTTATCTTTACATCAGTTGTCTTCATTTGTGCAAAATGGCTGCCATAGTTCCAGGTATCACACAACTGTGATAATACCAAAGGAGAGAAACCAGACTCTTTGTCTTTATGCATTCCTCTGATCCAAAAGGAAAATTCTTTCCAGAGACTTATTTATTGAGAGAGTTCTTACTGAGATTCCTTCATTTTTCATTAGCTGTAATCAGTCATGTCCCATGCCCATGCCTATGCCTAAATGAGTCTCGTGACAGGTTAGATCAGTTGTGTTTCATCTTTTAGGACTGGGGCCGGGCTGAAGAGTGCGGTCACCTTGCCACAATGGGGGAAGTGAGGGGAAGCACCCATCAAAGTGTAAGCAAATGACACATTCCCAATTCTCCTCTCTTTGAGACATTGAGGGACTCAGTACCCTACTGCTCTAAAACAGAAGGCTGCTCCTTAAGAAACCCCAGGGCAATATTTGGAGGCACTTTGTTTTGGTCCCATTTTGCTTTTAGAATGAAGCCACTATGAGTATGGGTCTGCCTGTTCTCATCCCATCCTTGGCTTTGATGAACAGTTTTGACAGCCATTTAAAAAAATATTTAGTTCATTGCTTTGAAAGTCAGAATTACACACACACACACACACACACACACACACACAGAGAGAAAGAGAGAGAGAGAGAGAGAGAGAGAGAGATTCCATGCCCTGATTCACTGCCTAAATGGCTGCAACAGCCAAAAGCTGGACCAGGCTGAAGCCAGGAACCTGAAACTCCACCTGGCTTTCCCATGAGTGGCATAGAGCCAAGTGCTTGGGCCATCTTCCACTGCCTTCCCAAGTGCTCAGGTGCATTTGCAGGGATGGATTGGAAGCAGAACAGCAGGGACTCCAACGGGTGCCCCAATATGGGATGCCTGTGTCATAGGTGGTAATCTAAACAGCTGTGCCACAATGCTGCCTCCTATAGCAGTTGTTTTCTCAGCACCTATTAGGTGCCAGGCTATACATATGGCTTCCAATCAGTTATACATTGGGAGGGATGTATTAGACAGCTGGAACCCATAGATGTCCAGTAGCTATTGTTCAGTGCTTGGTCTGTGGCTGAGCCAGGAGTCAGCAAGCACTTGCTTAGCATCTGCTTTGCTCCAGGCAGGTGCTAACGATGCCAAGGAGAATCAAATCTGGACCTATTATCTGGGAACACACTGCCTGTTCCTTCTGGAACATCTTCTCTGAGAAGTGGATGTTCATCCCTTGTCCCTGCTGGAAAACATTGTTGATTGGGTAAGGAAATGAGGCTCTGTCTTAGTCTTCTGCCATGAAGCTCAGGGAGCCTAAAGCAATGCTGAATGACCTTGCCAGGGAAAGGGGGATTAGAACTAGCTTTGGTGATAGATTCTCTGTGTTCAAATCCCAGGTCAACCACCTATTGGCTGGGTGTCCATGGGCAAGATCCTTGCCCTCCCTGTGCCTACTTTGTGGGCTGCCATTAGGTTACGTGGAAGAGATCTTGTCAAGGCACAGAACCCAGTCAAAATTAGCAGTCACAGTGACCAACTTGAATTACCCTTGAAAGAACTTTTTGTATCAGTAAAGATGATCAGAGGCACAGCTTCCTAACTCCTTCAGTTGCTTGGCATCCCACTCCCTTGCATAGATTGGCGCTTCAGTGTCACAGATCACGGTTTGTGACTCCAGATGGCAACAGGCATGTCTAGGTGCTGGATACTCACCCTCAAGTGTGAATGGCAAACGTGGCGCCAGCTTTTGTTGAAGCTGTGATTTCCTGTTGAGTGCCAGCTGCAGAGGATGGGGCTGGGGGAAGGCAGTGCTTGGCGGCTGCTTTGGGGACCTTAGCCCATCCTTTGGCTCCTCCAGGCTGTTTACAAATGTTGTTTCCTGTGCTCAGAGTTCCTGTAAACCCACTTCCCAACTCCCCTGCCAAGACAGAGTGGGCCAGAAAGCCATCAGGGAAAGCCTGTGCTAACTCTCACCTGCTGTCACAGGATTGTGCCGGGCCACTGGGAAGTCCCCTAGCCTCGATTTCCTTTCCTGTGAACTGGGTGGGACCCACCAGTCTGCACCCTCATTAAAAAATCCCCTTACAGTTGCAGTGGTGGCAAAACAGAGGTGGGTGTCTGAGAGACGAGTCAGTACAGAGTTGCCAGCCAAGGCAGCCAGCCTCAGAAAGATGCAGGCTTTGCTGTATGTGCAGCCCTGGCCATGGCTCATCCATCCAGAAAATCATGCTGGGATGTTGCTGCCTATGGGACCAAGGAGCCCCATGGATCCTAGGGACACACCATTATTGTTATGAAGTGCTGTTAAGAACAAGACGGGGGCCCCCGGCAGCGTGACCTAGTGGCTAAAATCCTCGCCTTGAATGCCCCGGGATCCCATAAGGGCGCTGGTTCTAATCACGGCAGCTCCACTTCCCATCCAGCTCCCTGCTCGTGGCCTGGGAAAGCAGTTGAGGACGGCCCAAAGCTTTGGGACCCTGCACCCGCGTGGGAGACCTGGAAGAGGTTCCTGGTTCCTGGCATTGGATTGGTGCGCACCGGCCCGTTGCTGCTCACTTGGGGAGTGAAACATCGGACGGAAGATCTTTCTCTCTGTCTCTCCTCGTCTCTGTATATCCGGCTTTCCAATAATAATAAATCTTAAAAAAAGAAAAAAAAAGAACAAGACAGAAGCTTCGAGAGCCTTGATTGAATTGAAAAAACAAGCTTCACACAAGCATTTTTCCTCGTTCTGGTGTCACGGAAGGGTAGCTCTCAGTGGAGAAAGGGGGAAGGTCAAGGAGCCGAGGCGAGAGTACACAGGAGGGTATGAAAAGCAAACAACCCCCTGTGAATGGCCTACTTTTTTTCTTGCTGTCACAAAGGGAACACTGCAAGAGATGGGTGCTGGGGTACAGGTGTCACTCAGGTGCACCAGTTGCTGTCTTTCTCGCAGGAGCACCTGTGCGCTTACCAGGGAGTACCTTACCCAGAGTCTTCTGGGGGTTAGCCAGGAGGGTATTTGCCCCAGGTTCTTGCTGGGCCTGTCCCAGCCCCTTCCGCTCACTTTTGTCTCTCAGAAGTTTACTGCTTTTTTGTGCTTGACTTCAGCAAAGCCAGCTCTCAGGGCTGAGACCAAGCTCAGGGATCTGGCTTCGCGTTTTGATCTTCTCACTTCCACACCCACGCCCCAGTTGGATGAGAGACCTGTGGCTTGTCCCTTTGTACTATAGGTCTTCCCGATGGTGTGGGGGTCTCTTTCTGATATCCTGTTGGGGAAGCCCAGCCTCCAAGCCTGGGCTTGCTTGTGACATGGGCCAGTTCTGATCTTGATGCCTTCACCTCTGACTCTGCCCCACTCACTCATCTCCCAGTAGTCCAAGATTTGCTTCCCTGCCCCCCATTTATCTTATGAAAAATCTCTCAGGAACCAAGCTGTCCTTCATTTCAGGGGTTGCCTCCTGCTGAGAGCCTTCCTTGATGGCTGCCACCTTTCTCAAAATGAATTACCTTCTTTAGCCCTCCTCTACTCCATATTCTATCACACATTGAAACTTCCCCTATCCAGTACTGTTCACACTTTGTTTCATTTTCCCTTTCCCAAAAATGAGTCTCGAGAGATCATGAAGAAAAACATTGTCACACCTCCAGGTGTGGTCCTAACATATAGCATGATGCCAAGTCCGTAGTCCAGTAAATTACTGATTTCCTGTCTGTAGCTCTTGGATACTCCCAGGGTTTGCCTACATGCGTTTCAAGCTATCCAGGTTGGTAGAAGGAGGGAGAGGTGGGCAGGGGAAAAAGAGATGGCCCTGCTGTTCGTTCTGCCACTGCTGTTCATCCTTAGGATATTTCCAGACCCCACCCAGTCTTTGTCCAGAGCAAGTTTACTTTCATTTGGTTTATACCAGTGCATTGGGTGTCTCTTAACTACAGTGCATATCCCCCATGTCAAATACATAATACAATGTAACATCAATATACAGATAAGCGCATATATATATATATAAAACAGATGATGAATAATATGACATCTATATAAACACACACATAAAGATATTCTTGTCAAAAGATTCTATTCAAAAAAGAAATGGATAATCAAGGGCTTGAGCTTTTTAACCAAGGTCTTGTGTCTCCTAGGGGCATTTGCTTTTGAAGTCATTATTAGTTACTACTGTGACAATGAGTGTTTTGTTCCAGTTGAAGGAGTTTCAGGTTTTTACCTAGCTGGTGGAAGCATGACTTTTGTTGGAGAGTAGCTTCTTCCTGCAGTATTGTACCTACCGCCTCCACATCAGCACTTGTTGACTGCTATTGAGGAATGAAGAAGCAATTGGGTTCTCTGAGGCCACAAACCTGCTATTATCGTTAATCTCCCAGAATTTGTCATGGCTCTTTTGTGCTCTATCTGCCTGGTGGGGGCCACAATGCATCCTGGCCTGTTGGATGGCAGGCACGTGTCAGCTCCTGCCTGGATTTCTTGTGAGTTGCCTTCCCTTCTGAGCACCCAGGTGGGCAGTGTGCCCATCTCACTGCCTCCTGTATTGTTAGCTGAACTCCCAGAGGGGTTCATAGAGGACCACTGGTCCTGCTGCAGGAGGCCACAGCATAGACTCATCCAAAGCTCAAAGCCAATCTTCTCAGCTTTGTCTGCAGTTGGGATTTCCTGGGCAGTTTTTACTATCTCAGTTCCCGAATGAATTACATTGGATTTTCTGGCTGATGAAATGTCTGCAATTTCTAAAGCTTCCCAAGTGGTTTCCATGTGATCCAAGGTTGAGAACCATGTTTGAAATCAAAGGGTTATGGGCAGTCAGAGTTCAAGGGCATTCTGAACATCCATCCTGTTGTGGCAGACTAATCCACTTGGGTGTTTAATCCTAAACTGACTCAGAAACTCTTTGCCAATCTCCTGCAAGTTGTGTTTTCATTTTCTGAGAAGGGACATAAAAAAGTTTACATGCGATTTCTGCACAGAATTCTAATTTTCTTTAAAGAAGATTTATTTATTTAACTTGAAGGTCAGAGTTACGGAGAGAAGGGCACACACACGCACACAAACACACACAGATATTCTATCTGCTGATTCATTTCCCAAATGGCCTCAATGGCTAGAGCTGGGCTGGTCTGAAGCCAGGAGCCAGGAGCCAGGAGCCAGGAGCTTTTTCTGGGTTTTGCATATGACTTTAGGGGCCCAAGGATTTGGGCCAACCTCCTCTACTTTTCCACGGCATTAGCAGGGAGCTGGACAAGAACCAGCATCTATATCGGATGCTGCTACTGCAAATGGTGGGTAAGCGTGCTATGCCACTGCACCAGCCCAAGAATGATCCTTTTTTAAAGAGAAACTTCTGGCTGTCCATTCCAAGTTGCAACATCATACCCTTCCACACCATGGTTTCCTATCTCTTTTCCTTCCTTATGCTTTCTTTGTAGTCTTTATCACCATCTGTATGAGGATCCTTAAGTTGCACATGGCGGCAAAGTTCTTCAAAGCCTGATCTAGGACCATCTTGGCTTTAGATACCCTGAATGCGATCCAGGAATTTGCATGCTTAGAAGTACCCCAGGTTTCTTTTTAACACAGAAGCTTGAGAGACAGTGGCCTGTGTCCCTTGATTCCTTTGCTAATGTAAAAGATTGTGTTTGAAAGAGAAAGCATCAGAGGAGAGAGAGAGAGAGAGAGAGAGAGAGAGAGAGAGAGAGAGGGAGGGAGGAAGGGAAAGAGGGAGAGGAGAGAGAGAGAGAGAAAGTCCCATTTTAAAAAAATTTTCTCTTCAAATGTCCACAATGACTGGGCTGAGGCTAAAGCAGGTGGTAGGTAGGGTCTGAGCCTCCTGAGCAGGTGGCTTGAGTCATCACTTATAGCTTCCAGACTTCCAATTTGCATCAGCAGGAAGCTGGAGTCAGGAGCCACACCCAGACCCTTGGGTGTGGGACTTAGGTACCCTTAGCAGCATCATAACTACCAAGCCAAACTCCTACCCCAGTGTCAAGATTCTTGATTCACAATGTGCAGGATCAAATCTGTTGCTGTTATTCCTGGAGCTGCAGCCAGATCCTATTGGAGATGGGAATCCACACACCCCCCACCTCAACCTACCAAGGTCTTGGGTTGAATCACAAATGTTCCAAAGAGACCCTAGGCATTTTCCAAATTACTGTTAGGTGTGTGCGAATGGGATTATCTCATTGATGTGTGTGGAGGGACTTAGACTAAGACTCACAATCTGTGAAAAGGTCATCCCCTTTCTATTCCAGTCATGATGCATGGAATTTCATCACTGGTAGTTCTTAAACTGACACCCACCTCTAGGGATGAGTAACAAAGACCATGAGCAATGAGCATATTTGATCTCATGTCTCTGTTCCAAGTTGTCCTTTGGTTTCCTCTGGTCTAAAGGGGGAAGGAAGGTTTTTAAGTTGCCAAAAGACATTTGATGATCTGGCCAAGGTCCACTGTTCCAGCTTTCTTTCCCCCACTCCAGCAGGGCTAGCATGCATGCAGCTGCTGGAGTGTCCTGTGCTGTCCTGTCCCTGAAATCCTCTGAATGGGTCATAATATCTGTGTACACAGATCACCCCTACCCCCAAACTCTCCAGCCATTCTTCACATCACTCAGCTTCCAAGCCAAGTTCACTTGGCACCAACTGTGTCACAGGGATCAGCCTATAATTCTTGTGAGCCCTCTGCTCACCTCTGCTGCCACTTCCCTGCCTTGATTGCCTGGACTTGCTAACAAAGCACCGTACTACCTCCCAGTTCTGTGGGCCAGGGATCTGGAGTGAGAGGCCATCAGGGCTGTTCTTCCTGCACAGCCTGAAGGGAAAGCATCTCCTTTGCCTTGCCCTAGTTTCTATTCAGGGCTGGCTATCTATGGCGTGCCATTGCATCATTCTAGCCTCTGCCTGTCTTGTCACTTTGCCTCTTTCCTCTGAGTCTTCACACAGGCATCTTCCTACCGGGATGTCAGCTGTATTGGAATAGGGGCATTTCCTGATGACCTCGTTTTCTTGAATCACATCTCTGGTGACCCTGCTTCCAAGTAACATCCCACTGTGGGATACAGTTACCAGAATATCTTCCGGGTTGAGGTGGGGTAGAGGGATGGAAAGGTCTATATTTCAGTTCAGTGTGCTTCATTCACACTGACCCAGGCTTGGCAAGTGACAATTTAGGGAGCTGAGATATATATGATTTTTTTAAAAAATTATTTATTTTTATTGGAAAGACAGACTTACAGAAAAAAGGAGAGACAAAGAGAAAAGACCCTCTATCTACTGATTCACTCCTTAAGTGGCTGCAATGGCTGGAGCTGAGTCAATCCAAAGACAGGATCCAGGAGCCTCTTCTGGGTCTCCCATGCAGGTGCAGATTCCCAAGGCTTTGGGCCATCCTCAGCTGCTTTCCCAGGCCACAAGCAAGGAGCTGGATGGGAAGTAGAGCAATTGGGACATGAACTGGCACCCAAATGGAATCTTGGCCCATGCAAGGCGAGGATTTAGCTTCTGAGCCATCATGCCAGTCCTGATATATTTTAATTTAAAATAAACGTTGAATATTTTTAATAGAACAAGTATGTCACAGATGTTGCATGGAAACAATTTTTTAAATCTCCCATCCAATATTTGGGGCATATTTGCAGTATAAAAGCCTGATGTTTATTTGAAATTCAAATTTCACTGGAAAGCCTGCAACCTATTTGGCAACATTTAGTCCTGCTGTTCCTTGAGCACACCACTCATACACTGACCTTAGGGCCTTTTGTTACCTGTTTAAAATGCTCTTTCCCTGTCAGGGGTGAGGACCATCTAGCCGGTTGGCTGTGTAAGGTCCTTGGAATCATTTGGTCTAGCCCTGCCTAGGGACAATTGTAGGTGGTACTTGAAATGAAATAAATCTGTAGTCAGCTATTTTTAAAAAGTTTCATTTTATGTATGTGAAAGAGTTATAGAGAGAGAGAAGGAAAGATGGAGATGGGGCACTGAAAGATAGAGAGGAGAAAGAAGAAGAGAGAGGTCTTGCATGTATTGGTTCACTCCCTGAATTGCCACAAAAGTCAGGGCTGGGCCAGCCTGAAGCCAGAAGCTTCTTCCAGGTCTCCCAAGTGGGTACAGGAGCCCAAGTGCTTGGGCCAGTTTTTACTGTTTTGCCAGGTATATTAGCAATGAATTGGATTGGAAATGGAGCAACTGGGACTCTAATTAATGTCCACATGGGATGCTGGCATTTCAGGCAGCAGTTAGCCCACAACACCACAATATAGGCCCCTAAGTTAATTTTTTTTCAGGCTGGTTTTTAGGTTAATAATTTTGTATGGCCTGTTATAAATATCCAAATGGCCTTAGGCAGAAAGTGCTCCCCCACTCTTGATCTTGGATGTTCATTTCTTGGTTACCCTCAGCAAGTCCTTTCTTCCCACCTCTTCTTCTATACTCACTTTTCCCATCCTTTCTTGCTCTAATTTTTCCCTTTATAGCTTACCCTTAAAGTATGTTTCATATGTACCCAGGTGTATGCAGTTACACATAGGCATGCAGTCATATTTCTTCTTATCTCTTCTTCCTGTAAGCTGTATGTTTTAGCTACTGATCATATTCACTGTCAACTCCAGGAGAATTTAATCTTGATGTTTGTTTTCACTGCTGTCTTTCCAGGGCCTCAAACAGTGTGTGACCTATGTTTGACAGTCAGTAAATATTTATTGAATGGGCAAAGAAATATACAAACCCTTTTGCTCAAATACCAAAATAGGCAGATTTCAGTTTTGCCTGCTTGGGCTCTCCACCGCTTTCAGGAGAAACAGCACCCCTCTCTCCTTCTCTCAGTGTGACTGATTGGGAAAGGTCCTGCCCCTTAATCCCAGATCCAGTGGTGGAGCGACCTCTAGGCATCAGTGAATTCTATCCACTTGATTTTGGTGGCTGGTTCAGGGATGGTTGCAGACCAAAGTCAGGTAATAGGAATCTGAGCTCTGTAAAAAAAAAAACTTAGACGGAAGCTTCCTGCCTGGTGTTTCTGGTGTAGGGTCAGGGGAGAGGAGAAACAAAACCTGGAGTGGCTGGCTGCTCACGGCCATCTCACCACCATGAGAAGCGCGGAGATTAGCACCTGGCCACAGAAGATCACAAAGGCTTACCCTGGTGGGCCTTGAAGGGACCATGTCCTCCTCGTGCCATTTTTGGCCCAGCCAGTGCAATCAGGTCCCTGGAGCTAGTTGCGGTCAAGGTTTCAGGCCCTTGGCCAGCCAGGCTCCTACCTGTAACCTGAAAGACCAGCCTGGACACCTCCATTCAGAGATCTCCCTAATTCCAGGGCATGTGGCTAAGGCTGTCTCCAAGTGTCTCTGCAGAAACCTGCTCATGGGAAGCAGGTGGCACCTTGAAGGCACTTTTCCTCACTCTGTCTCAAGAACCCTTCTCCCAGACTCCTTCCCAACAGAGCCACAAAATAGGGGGTAGGGTGAGATTTCCCCACTTGCATTAATTCATCTGACCTTCCCAGATGCTGCACCAAGGGGTAAACAAGCTCTGGGGAGCCTGGGCTTTCTCCCGTTTAGCCTCTTGCTGGCTTAGACTGTTGGGGCAAGTGATGGTTTAATGGTTACTTTTGGCTTGACGTTTTCTCCTCTGCATCAGCACTTGACAGCTCCCTGAAGTCTTAGCTTACAGGGTGCTTGGGAGTGGAGCCACCCAGAGAAGACCGGGCTGAAGGCAAAGGGTAGACAGAGACTCCCTAACGATAGTCACTCCTTAAGTCTTGCTGTGCTGGACACCAGGGCGGCACCTGCACCTTTATGTTGAGAAGTTTAAGCTGCCCCGGATGTGCTTTATCCTGGCCCTGTGCCTTGAGCTCTCTCTCTGTCTCTGTCTCTGTCTCTGTCTGTCTGTCTGTCTGTCTGTCTCTCTCTCTCTCTCTCTCTCTCTCTCTCTCTCTCTGTGTGCATCCTCGGGGATGCCCCCAGGGAGTGCGAGGAACTTCTCTTCCTGTTCCTTCATTGGGACCTCCATTGCTCCACATACCTCCCTCCCCAAGGAACATTGGCTCTTTGGGAAACCAGAGCATGTGACTTGTTTCTTTCTCTCTATTCAGAGTATCTCCACCCTTGAAATGCACCTCCTTTGGACTGTTCCAACACAGGATCATAGACTAGTGTACACAACAGCAGAAATCAGTTTCTCACAGTTCTGAAGTTTGGGAAACCCAAGATGAAAGCTCCAACATATTTAGAATATGGTGGGATGGGGGGTGCACTTTACTACTGATGGACAGCCATGTCTTCACTGTAACCTCAAGTGGGGAATCATGACAAACACATTCAGGCTTTCTTATAAGGATCCTAAGCCCTTTTCTGAGTGCTCCACCTCTGACCAAATCACTTTACAAAGTCCCTTCTTCCTCCACTTTTTAATATTGCCAGGAGGTTGTAGAATCCAATGGAGGAATTTTGAGAAATAATAGTGTTTAAGACCATAACAATCTCTTCACACAGAATCAAATAAAAAATCCTGTTCATTGGGAGCTTAACACACACACACACACACACACACACACACACACAACCAAACAAACCCTAAAATAGGTTATTTATTACATGAATCATTCAGTGAGGTTATTACAAGTAGGTTATAAAGTCTTCTTCCTATTTTAAGAATAATCATTCAATTATTTCATGTTTACTTCTCAGGTATTAGGGGGTCAAAAACCTTGTATCTGGGGCCTAGCACAGTAGCCTAGTGGCTAAAGTCCTCACCTTGCATGTGTCAGGATCCTGTATAGGTGCTGGTTCCTGTCCCGGCTGCTCCACTTCCTTTCCAGCTCCCTGCTTGTGGCCTAGCAAAACAGTAGAGTATGGCCCAAAGCCTTGGGACCCTGCACCCACGTGGGAGACCCGGAAGAGGTTCCTGGTTCCCGGCTTCGGATCGGCGCACACCAGCCTGTTGTGGTCACTTGGGGAGTGAAACATCGGATGGAAGATCTTCCTCTCTGTCTCTCCTCCTCTCTGTATATCCGGCTTTCCAATAATAATAAAATCTTTTTTAAAAAAAGTTTTTCTTTCTTTCTTTTTAGATCTATTTATTTTTGTTGGAAAGGCAGATCTACAGAGAGAAGGAGAGACAGAGAGGAAGATCTTCCATCCACTGGCTCACTCCCCAAGTGGCTGCAATGGCTGGAGCTGAGCCAGTCCAAAGCCAGGAGATTCTTCCAGGTCTCCCATGCAGGTACAGGGTCCCAAGGCTTTGGGCCATCCTCGACGGCCTTTCCCAGGCCACAAGCAGGAAGCTGGATGGGAAGTAGAGCTGCCGGGATTAGAACCAGCGCCCATATGGGATCCTGGGGCTTTCAAGGCGAGGACTTTAGCCTCTAGGTCACGCCACCGGGCCCAAGAAAAACTTTTGTATGTTCTGCCACATGATTCATGTAACAAGAATCTGAACACTGTCAGAATCAGAATGTCAGGCTTCTGTTCAGCAGGGAGAGGCACCTGGCCATCGCTGGGTCTACAGAAATTCTGGAAATTCAGTCAAGCAAATTTTGGAGATACCTGGATTCTCTGGTATTAGGCTCCACTCAGGGTGACTGACATTGCCCTCTTAGTCATTTCCTTCCTTCCTTCCTTCCTTCCTTCCTTCCTTCCTTCCTTCCTTCCTTCCTTCCTTCTTTTTTCTCTTTCTCTCTTGTGTTTCTTTTCATGGAAGTCAGGGTGTATTTGCCTAAGCGGCCTCCTGCATACCTTTTGCCAGGAAAATTTACGGGGTCCACAGTCCATTCCACAGTTTGTAGTATTCTGTCCCTCTCGGTTGACCATAGTGGCAATGCTTAAGCCAATACAAGTCTTTTAAAAAAACTTGTGGGTCTCCTGTGAATGTCCTTGGGGTTTATTCTGGGAGGAAAAGCCCATATCCACAGGTTGCTATGAGCCCAGTCTCCTGGCATTAGTGCAGGTAGAGACGGCTAGGCCAGATGTCCCAGAGGGTGCCAAGGACTTTCCACATATGAACTCCAAACCTGCTGTCCTGGTACCTGTCCCAGAAAAGGTTTGCACTGCCAACTACATGCCCAACGCAGTTGCAACCACAATGCACATGCAAAATCACCATGATGAATCTGAGGGGGTCCCTTTGGAGAAAGAAAATAGGTGGCACCCTTATTCCAGAAAAGTCCTGCCTTACTTCCAGGGTTCCCCCCTCCCATAATATCATCAATATTCCACTTCCTAATAAGCTAGAAGAAAAGCCGCCTTAGAGCCGTGAGGCAGAAGCCCTTTCCTCTGGAAGCCTGCGCACTCTCTCCACGTTTGTTTCCCCTGCAGTGCCCCCTGCTTGTACGCTCCATTCACTTCTAACCCTGATGCATGCTGGAGTTCTTTCATGCAGTGACATTAAGATGCCTGGCACAGTTCCATCTTGGACTGCTGCTCAGGCTGCTGGGGGTTCAACCCCTCAACTTCCCAGGAGGCCCCAGGATTTGCTGGCGAGGATTTGTGAGGCACTCCCTAATTCTTGTTAAGTGGCCTTTTATGGGACTCCTGAGGCAGAGATTCTGGCCTTTCTGAGGTTGCCACAGAAGGTCTGTGTTCATACTCTCAGCTTCACCTTTAGGTTGTATGTTCCTGGCAGGGTTCTGCATTTGGTATTTAAATAGAAATCATTTCTTTCTTTTCTAAAAAAGATTTATTTATTTTATTGGAAAGGCAGATTTACAGAGAGGAGGAGGGGCAGAGAGAAAGATCTTCTGTCCATTGATTCATTCCCCAAGTGGCCGCAGCGACTAGAGCTGAGCTAGTCCGAAGCCAGGAGCCTGGAGCTTCTTCTGGGTCTCCCATGCGGGTGCAGGGGCCCAGGGCTTTGGGCGATCCTCGACTGCTTTCCTAGGCCACAGACAAGGAGATGGATGGGAATTGGATTGCCAAGACACGAACCTCTGTCTATATGGGATCCTGGTGCATGCAAGGTGAGGATTTTAGCCACTAGGCTACTGCGCCGGGCCCAGAAACCATTTATTAGTTATAGCATTGCTGACTCACTAGAAAACCTGAACATTTGCAAAGCTGGGCATTTCTTTCCCTCTCCTATAGTAGTTTTTAAACTTACCTTCACCTCCCCTCTCTCTTTCCCTCTCCTCCTCTCCCCTCTCCTACCTTCCCCCTCTTCCCCTCTCCTCTCCCCTCTTCTTTCCTCGTCTCTCCTTCTTTCCTCGCTTCTTCCCTCCCTGTCTTCTCGTTCGTCTCTGTGTCCTTTCTCTTAATTTCTTTGTTTCCGCCTTCATTTTACAATGAGTAGCAAATAGAGGCTGTGTAGCACCCTTACCGCTTTGGAAAAACTCCTGACCTAGTTCCCTGGAATAATTTCTATTTTCCACATAGCTGCAAGTGCCAATGCTGTTGAAGTTTCTGCCAGCATGCTGAAAACTCCCTCTTCTTCCAATTTCCAGTGGGTGGAATACTCCCATTTCCACACAATCCCTCACTGGCTGGTCCCCTGAGTCAGGTGCTTTACTGAGACTCTGCTCAAAAACATTTAAGCTTTCTCTCTTATGCTCTCAAAGTTTCCCTCAGCCTCTGCTCCCTGTCGGCTTCAAAGTTCCACGTTTTGGTATCTGTCACAGCAATATCCACTTCCAGGTACTCGAATCTTTCATCATCTTACCCACAGAGGCACAGTGTGTTTAAGAAATATAATTTTGTTTATGCAGAATTCTTACAGAGTATACTGTTTCCTCAATGGCATTGTTTTGTGTTCTGCTTTCTGATGTTTTTTCTACCATCATTACACTTTCAGGATCAATATGTGGTGTTAGGACAGTCTGTTGCTTTGAATTGGGTGTTGCATCATGCAGCGTGTCCTATCCTCCTGTGTTTTATCTGTCTGATCCCTCAGAGAGGAGGACCAAGTTTGCCTCCTCAAGATCCATGAGAGATAATGTTGTCATGGATCTCATGTGTGTAAATGGCCCATTTACACACGAACCTCTGTGACAATGCCTTTAGATAAACGTGCATACCCCGAACTGGGCTTGATAATGTACAGGTCATAGATATAGTTAGTTTGACTAGGGAATACCAAATATCTTCATTCCTATCAGCCATGTAAAGACTCTTACATCCTACATCTGGGCCCCAAAGCTTGCGATAAGTATTCAGAATTAAAGGTTTTTTTCCTGATAGGTGGGAGGGTCTATTCTTTCATTAACACTTTGACTTTCACTTTTTCTGCTAGTGGTTTGAGCATCTTTCCATATACTGTTGATTTGCTCTGCCCCCACACTGCTTGCTTAGATCCTTGTTTGAATGCTCTTTAAAATACAACACCATATAGAATTCCCCTGTATTCTCTGCTGCTCCCGGAACACGACTGGATATTGATTGATGATTGATGAGAAGGTCAATGTGGCTTTGTTATTTGAGCTTCTGGATTTGGAGGCCTACTTTTTTCTACACACCCCGAGGTGTTGCTTTCATTCATTCAGAACACATTTATCAAAAGACTTCCCTATGCCAAGTCTGTCTGTGCAACTCTCCCTTCCGGCAAAGCCCAAATGACCTATCAGTCACTTTATCAATTGACAGAAGAATGAAGCTGGTTGCGTGTCACCTGCCCTCACACAAACTCCAGTAACATTTTAAATGCCCTTTTATGGACTTTAACGTTCTGTGATCCTCTGATTCTACCTTATTGACTAATTGATTGTTTTTCCTGGTGGTATTGCTTTTAACTCTATGTGTCCAAAGATAGGCAAGACTCGTGGAATCTTATGCATTGATTGTAGATCCAAGCAGTCTTTTATTCTGTTTCTCTGCTTGTGAGGAACATGCTCACATTCACAGTGTGTGATGATTCTAAGAAATATGAGTTCAACAGCCAAGAAGTAAACTTTTGTCACTGTGCCTTACCAAGGTTACCAATCTCATCAATGTGATATTCATCTGTATTCCAGAGGAAGGGAAGGGGTCTCAGCCCAAAGTCTGCATACATCCACTCACCTCTGGGAAGGTTTAGGTGCCGAGAGAGAGAGAGAGAGAGAAAGAGAGAGAGGGAGAGAAATGCCCTTAAATTGGCTGCATCAACAAGGGCTGAGCCAGGCTGAATCCAGGCACAAGGAACTTCACTCAGGTTTTCCACATGGACTCAGGGGCCAAAACATTTGAATCCTCTTCTACTGCCTTTCCCAGGTCATTAGCAAGAAGTTTTGAAGTGGAGTAATGGAGGACATGGACCAATATGTGGTGCAATTACTGATAGGTTATGCCGGCATTGTAGGCAACACCTTTACTTGCTACATCATAATGGCAGTCCCAATAAGTGGCATTTTATTCATTAAATATTCACTAGGGCCCGGCGGCGTGGCCTAGTGGCTAAAGTCCTCGCCTTGAATATGCCAGGATTCCATATGGGTGCCGGTTCTAATCCCGGCAGCTCCACTTCCCATCCAGCTCCCTGCTGTGGCCTGGGAAAGCAGTTGAGGACGGCCCAAAGCCTTGGGTTCCTGTACCCGTGTGGGAGACCTGGAGGAGGTTCCAGGTTCCTGACTTTGGATTGGCGCAGCACTGGCCGTTGTGGTCACTTGGGGAGTGAATCATCGGATGGAAGATCTTCCTCTCTGTCTCTTCTCCTCTATGTATATCCGCCTTTCCAATAAAAATGTAAATAAATATTTTTAAAAAAAAGAAAAAATATTCAATAGACAATTATTGATTGTATATGAATGACTAAAAGAAAAACAATTGAGTATGTGCTTGCCAAACACTATGCCAAAGCAATGCAGGTACATAGATGGATAATGTTGTTTAATTGTAAAATGTTTGGAAAATTCAGAGCAGGGCTTCATACCTCGGAAGAATGAGTCTCAGATAACTGGGGAACAATCTTTGTATAGCATTCATCTCTATCATCTCATAGAGTCCTTCTGTTCTTGATTTCCGGGTGTGACTTGTGTAGTATTTTGATTACTACCAACAGATTTCTCTCTCTCTCTCTCTGTGTCTCTTTCTGCCTCCCTGTGTATGTTGAGGTGGAGAGAAGTATGGATGCAGAGGCATGTGATGCTGTTTGACTTGTGCCTGCCTCACTCTAGCCTGACGTCAGCGCAGGAACACTGAAAACCATTTGTCCATCAGTCAGAGGGGCTTGGCCAAGATAGCTGGGGTATCTGTGTGGCCATCTGGACTACAGTGCAGACACACAAGTGAACTTTGCATTATTGGACTCTTGACTTCCTGTTTCAGTGAGCCAGCAACTAAACAAGTCTGAGTCAGTCCAAGAATTATCTCTCAATTGCAGCACAAAATCCATGTCAGTTTTCAACTTCTTGGTCAAGTCAAGAAAACTTGGTTCAAGTTCTGTCCACAGGGTCAGGGTGTAAGACAGCCTCAGACATTCACATTTGCTAGGAGAAGGCACTGTAATATCCTCATATCCTTTTGTGTCTGACCCTGTGGGAAAGTAATAACGTGACTTCTACATGGCCGGCAGCCTGGAACAGAGCTGGGAAGTATGCTAAACTTGATGTTATGCATTCCGTGGAAAAATAAACACATATTTCTTTGTTTTCATTTTTAAAAATGTACTCTTTATCACAAAGTTTCTTGGTGAAGAATTGCTTAGTAATTGGGTCTTTGAGCAAATGAATCAAATCTATATTCTTTTGAGCAAATATCTGTGGAGTTTTCCTTCATTTTTGTAGCTGTGTACTTTGCGTAGTGAAGTTTGATAGGCAACAATCATCTATGAAATGTTTTCATTTAAATTCCATGGGACCGGCTTCTTTTGCCTTTACTTCCTCTTTGGTGTTGGAGGTACTTGCTGAAAAACCACATTTTGAACATCATTGAAGTTTACAGCTCTTGTTTTGTGATTCTCTTAATAGATTCCTGGAGCATTCAACTTGAGTGTGATTGTTAATGCTTAGCTACTTATAAACAGGATCTAGGCCCATGAGTGTCCCGTATGTTTTTTTTTATAAGATTATGTGTGTTTTTCCATTATATACCAGACTAGTTAGTAATAGGCAGATTTTGATGACTACTATCACTAATACGATAATTGAGTGATGTGAAGACAATTAGGAGAGTAGGGAAGCTGGTACAGGAGCAGAACAGCAACTATTTTAGGCTTTATAGATCATATTGACTTTGTCATAACTACTTAACTCTGCCTTCACATTGACAGCACAGCTATACAGAATACATAAGTGAATGAGTGTGGCTGGATTCCCATAAAGCTTTATTTATAAAAACAGTCAACAGTCCAGATTTAGCCTATGGACCATTAATTTGGAACTCCTCAATTACAGCAGATGATAGAAGCAAATGGGTTAGCTATGAAAATTATCTAGCGGTCCTAATGTATTTAAAAGCCTCATTTTAAAGCTGTCTCAATGTATATGGGGCATCTGTGTCTGGTTCTATTTTGTGAGCTTAAGCTTGTAGGTAGAGTGAGTGAGAGGGTAGCGTGAGAATGCTTGTAAGAGATACTTGATGATCAGAAGCCCTAAATGGCATTTACCCTCTCACTTAAAAAAAAAGTACTGTTTAATTTCACTTTATTTGAAAGGAAGAGAGAGAGAAGAGAGATCTTCCACTTGCTGTTTCACTCCCCAAATGAGTCATGGCAAAGCCAGGAACCCAGGATTCTACCATGTTCTCCCATATCAGTGGCAGGGACCCAAATATTTGAGCCATTATGTGCTGTTTTCCAGGGTATAACTTAGCAAGAAAATTGTTCTGAAGCAGAGGAACTCTGATATGGGGATCCTAAATGATGAATTAGTAGCTTCACCACAGATCTATCTACCCTCTCCCCAATACTTTTTTTGAAAAGATTTATTTTATTTTTATTGCAAAGTCAGATGTACAGAGAGGAGGAGAGGCAGAGAAGATCTTCCATCCGATGATTCACTCCCCAAGTGACCACAACGGCTGGTGCTGTGCTGATCCGAAGCCAGGAGCCAAGAACTTCCTCTGGGTCTCCCATGCGGGTGCAGGGTCCCAAGGCTTTGGGCCGTCCTCGACTGTTTTCCCAGGCCACAAGCAGGGAGTTGGATGGGAAGTGGGGCTGCTGAAATTAGAACCGGTGCCCGTATGGGATCCTGGTGCGTTCAAGGTGAAGACTTTAGCTGCTAGGCCACGCCGCTGGACCCCTCTTCCCAATATTTTAAAAAATGTCTACTTTAAAGATTTGAAAGGGAAAGTGAGGAGAGGGGATAGAGAAATTGAGAGATTGGTTTTCTACCTGTTGATTTACTTCCCAAATGCTTGGAAGAGTAAGGGCTGGACTAGTCCAAAACCACGAGTCAGGAAATTCATCCAGGTCTCCCACATGGGTGACAAGAATCCAAGTATTGGGTCATGTTCTGCTGCTTCCAAGGAGCATTGACAGGAAGCTGGATTGGAGCAAAGAAGCTGGGACTTGAACTGACATTGTGATATAGGATGCAAGCTTCTAAAGCAGTGTGTCATAGTGCCATCACCCTCCAAACACATTTTGTGGCTATTTAAGGAATATAACCTAATATTGTGTAATTCATCCAATTGGCAAAGGGTCACTACAGGGAAGCACATTAGCATATCTATCATCTGGCATAATTTTCCATTTTTGTTTTCTTCTGGTTTCAGTATGAAGAGTAGAAAAAACTACTCAGCAGCACTCCCAAAGGCAGGGCAGTGCCAACAACCCTAGACCGTGTGTTGTGCATCTGATATCCAGACCTGGTTATCCCATGTGTCTGCTACTTTGCATCCTCTGACCTACATCTTCCATTTCCTCTGTTTACTCCTAGTTACCTCTGAATTATTCTTTTTCTCAGAGGTTTGTTTTTATTTGGGGAGGGGGGGAGTGGTGTAGGAGCAAAGTGACCTGAAGATTTTCTACCACAATTTCTTCTCGTAACCTTGCATCTTAACCCCACCTCCTTACATGCTAATCCACCACTCCTGCTTTGTGCTATACACCTGTGTCTTCTTTGTGGTGAAGGAGGATGTGCCATGATGAGAATGTGTACACAGAGCTCCACATGAAGATGCCACGAAACTTTCTCAGTGTTCCTCACATGTGCTAAATCCCAGCAAAACTTCACCCTGTTTGTATGTTCAATTTGGTTACCACACTTCACGCCCCCCCTTCCATCAAACTGATCACTGATCATGGAAGTGGTTCTTTTGGGCCTCTCTTTGGCTCCCTCCTCACAGGCAGCCCTCTATTTCGGTCTTCTTGTGGTAAGTATCTGTCCTTGTGGGTTTGCCTGCATATTTGCCTGCACGTATGCCTGAGAATATATTTATTCTTTTGTGCTCATGACTGCACTTTTGGTATGCCTGTGCTTTACATTCTTATCTCGCAAAAACAAGAGCCTAGAAGAAAAAAACCTGGGAATCGCACTCCTACACTGATTCCACACACACATGAGATCATGTGGTGTTTTTCTTTGGCTGATATCACTTAGTGTAATGTTCTTTAGGTTCTTCATCTTGTGGCAAGTTACAAGACCTCCTTTTTAAAAGGCCGAATAGGGCCCATGCCTTAGCCTAGTGACTAAATCCTTGCCTTTCATGGTCTTGGATCGCATATGGGTGCCAGTTTGTGTCCTGGCTGCTCCACTTCCCATCCAGCTCCCTACTTGTGGCCTAGGAAAACAGTTGAGGATGACCCAAGTCATTGGGACCCTGCACCCATGTAGGTGACCTGGGGGAGGTTCCTGGCTTCAGATCAGCTCAGTTGCAGCCATTGAGGTCACTTGGGGAGTGAACCAGCAGATGGAAGATCTTTCTATTTTTCCTTCTCTCTGTAAATCTGACTTTCCAATTAAAAAAAAAAATCTTTAAAAAAAGGCTGAATAAGACTCCATTGTACATGAACACCATGGTTTCCTTATCTATTTGGCTGACTGTGGACATGTAAGGCTATTTGCATATCTCAGCTGTTAGGAGCAGTGCTTCAGTGAATATGGAGATGCGAATAGCTGTGGTGATTTCATCTCCTTTGGCTATCTATCCCGAAGAGGAACGCTGAGCCATGTGGTGGCTCTCTCTTTACTTTCTTCGGGAACTCCCATGCTATTTTCAATAATGGCTGCAGCAATTCACATCCTTCCAACTGTACACAGGATTCCCTTTTTTCCACACCCTTGCTGACACCTATCTCTTGCCCAGCTGATAGTATCCACAGGGATAGGAAGATAATGTCTCATGGTAGTTTCAACACACATATTGTTGGTGATTAATGAGCACCATTTTTATGTCTTTTGGTCATTTTTAAGAATAGGTTATCTACCACTACAATTTGGTTATTTACTCTGAAAAAGCTTTCCAGTTTGATACAGTTCTGTTTGTTTTCTTTCGCTTTTGTAGGTGGAATTTTTGGTGAGATATCCTCTCATTCTTAAAGTGAAACTTCTCAGGTTAGCTGGACTGCCATCTTAAATATAGAAGGCGCTGGAATGAAAACTAGACACATCCTGATGCATGTGGAGCTTGGGGGTTGTGGGGGACAGAGGGTCATGTTCTAAGGTTGCACGCGGCAGGAACCTTTTTCTCTGGCAGCCTAGAGAGGAACAAGAAGAAAGACCCACAACCCGAAATTCCCCTGAGTGCAAGGTGAATTCTCGAGTTGGAGAGGTCAGCATGTGGATATAGAGTTCCCAATTTAGACAGATGACATTGTTACATCCATTCTAGCGCTGTCTTTGTGACCAGTGGTAGACGTGACCACTCCATTATGTTGTGGACTCCTTACAGGATGCCAGCATCTGTCAAGGCAGCAGTTGTGGTGGGGAGGGAAGAGAGCAAGAGAGTGAGAGAAGCAGACAGGTATTTCAAAGGAAAACAAGACCTGAAAGACCTCCCCTGGCGGAGGGCCATTGATGCATTGATGAATGGACTGGATGCTGCAGTGAAGACTGAATTCCAGTTGTTCTGCTAATTTTAATTATCATTTTTCACTGCTAATTGTAAACTTCCCTGCTATTTAGATTTGTAATCTTATTGCTTATCGTTCTTCCCCCGAGCCTGAGCAAGCACAAGCTGCCCCAGAGTTCCTGGCACTGCCACTGATGTGCCTGTGAATGAGCAGCAGCTGTGAGGTGGAAGAGCGGTTTGTGCCCCAAATGTTTCCAGAGGGCTGACCCAGCACGGGTGTCAGGGCCGTCAATTAGATGGTGGGAGCGGGGACGCGGAGGGCGGCCATGGGGTTGGTAATTACACATTAAGTACAGTTGACCTCCAAGAGCAGGTGGTGGGAGCAAGCGAAACTCCAGGCCCTGTCACTCAGGATTCACTCTTGCTCTTGTGTTAGGCCTGAAGGGGTGCTCATTGGCCTGGAAGAGACAGTCTGCATCATTTTGTTTATAATCAGGCTAATCAGAGAACAATGTATTTAAGGTAGAAGTGTATTTTATTTTCCTTTTAGTTGCTTAAACGTTGTTATCCCTTTAGAAACATATTTATTTATATTATATTATAATATAGAAATGTGCATATGTATATGGGGTCTTCAAAAATTTCGTGGAAATACACATCATGAAACACCTATGCATAGATTTATAAAAAAATTTTGCACCAAGATATGCTTATCATTAATTTCATATTCTATGAGCTTTTGGACAGTAGCTTCTATGTGTGTGTTTATTTCTATACACATACATACACACAAACACATGCGCTCAACAGTGAAAAAATTAGGGTATCTATAGCGTGAGTTCAGTATTAAGTGCTTCTACAGAACCAGGCCTTTGCAACTCTAATATTTCCCTTCTTCAACATTGCCTTCTTTGACATGGGGTCCCATTACTCCTATTTCACAGCTCCAGAAAGAGGGGGGGCAGAAAAGTGAAAAGAAGATACTCAAGGCCCAGATGTGGTCTGGGAACTAACCTGCTGGCTGTGGTTCTCTGAGCTGTGCTTGCTTCCTGTCCCTTTGTCCTTCTGTTTCTCCCTCCTGGTGACCCTGCCCTACTCATGGTCATTAGCACAGCAAGTGAGGGTTGAGTATCTTGTCTCAGCCTTGTGTGCCTGGGCGACTGCAGCCCGGAAGAGCCAATCACACACTTCTTGTGGTAACTGACATGAAGTGCCATGGATACCTGGGATGGACAGAGATCTTGGGAGAAGGTGAAGTTGCTTTGCAATTTTACTGTGGTTGTAAAAATGATGTTATTGTGCTTGAAATCCTTCATTCACGGCCCTGAGCATTTTCTGTTTCCTTTTTTGTCAGGGTCTTTGAAGACCAAGTGCCTGTTCCTTAGGCTGGTGATAATGTTTCAGGTGATAAGAGAAGAAAAAGCATCCAAAACCCCAAAGGTGCCAATTATCCATCCCTTTCATGCTAGCAACTTAGATCCCTTCTTACTGATTTATAGAAAAGTCACTACCCCTTCCCCTCCACAAGCTGGGGGGCTTTGTCTGTGCCAGGTTATCCAGATCAGACTTTTTAATGAGCAAAAATGAAAAAACAAACAGAAAATTGACTTTTTATAGGGACACAAGCCATTTCTCAAAACCTATTAAAGATTCTGTCACCCAAAATATTCCTATCGTGTTGACCTTATTTAGAGGTTTTGTGAAAAATACATCATCATAACAGTGAAGTATGGAGCCCATAGCATTCAATTTCTTGAAGTCATTTATACCTGATAAGGATGCTGGTCAGGCACTCAGAAATGCAGGGGCAACAGAAATGAGACTGTGCCCTTTGGACTGTGGTGCACACAAATGCTTTTCTGAAATATCCTCATATTCTTTGGAAATCAGGCAATTTGGCTCTCTTCCTTGGCTCCGCATGTATTAACGTTCTGATGGGAGGAGGCAAGTAATAAAAACGACAGTTGTGGAGTGTTACTGGTAGTTTAAATTATTTTTATTTATTATTATTATTATTATTATTATTTTGTTTACTGTGAGCTGGGCTTAAATCTGTCTTGAGTATCAAAAGTGCTGGTGCTGCTTATAAGATGAGGACACCAGAAAGCTCAGCCAGTGCTGCTGACTGGGCACATGTCACTTCTTCATCTGTAATTCGCAAACCACATTGAGAACTAGAATGGAATGGGAATTTCAGATCTGGTGGAATTTGGAAGGTTACTTTGATCATTTCCCTGCTTGCCTTGCAAGGTGGAAATATCTGACGACAGTTCCTGTTAGGGTGTAGTGATAAAAGATGTGGTCCCCTAAATGCAATGCCAGTTGGCTAGCTATTCAAAAGAGTCACAGGTCCAGCCTTTGACAATTTGGAGAACCTTTATCAACTTTTCCTTCAATGGAAACAAAAAGGGGACACGGTAATTTTGGTGGTGGAGTGACAGTTGATCAACACCCCTCATTCTGGATGGAGTTACAGATAAAACAACTTTGTCCCATAGCTAAGTCTCCCTCTATTCCTCTATCCATGAAACAATCTTGATTGGCAGGGCAAAGCTTCAAACCGGGAGGCACAATGCCTCTCTGAGCAGCTTTCACTCACACTATGTGAGGAACAAGAAGTAACTTGTAAATCTTGCCCTGTGCTTTTGAGAAAAACCAGCCCAGCCCTTGTTCATCGATGGAGCCCCAGCTAGAAGGAAAGGCACACACAGATGTGCCAAAATAAGCCTAAAAGGCAAAGGACTTCAGAGCTGGAGGCAGTGACTGAAATCCCAACTCAAACCTTGCAAATCTTCAGTGACCAAACAGCAGTCCTCTGTGTGCCTCGGCCGCATTCATGAACAGTCAACAAAGCAGCTGCAGGTGATCTTGGCTGATGCCGCAGAGGCCTCTCATATGGCGAGGCCCTTGCAAACTTATTCACAACCTCATTAAAGCAATTTCAAAATCAATTCTGGATTTGACAAGCCGTCAGTACATTGTTGCCGGCCTGTGATGGGAGTGACATGTTAACAGCAATTAGACTTTTGCACGTGCACATTGGAGCCTGTTCAGCATATTCTTTATTAGAAGAGCCTAAAAAAAGCGTTATTGTAATTATCTAACCTGGGGTGATGGACACATGCTCTATGATCTTTGCCTCTGTCCCAGTCCCCTTGGTGAAATTTTGCCTATTGTCCATAGAGATTAAAAGGAAGTGCTTACCCCAGATGCGATATTGGAATAGCAAAGGTCAGCGCAAAGCTCGTGGTAACCTCCATGTTTTTTAATACAAGTGATAGGAGCAATCAGATTAGCACGAACAGATATTGCTCGTTCTAACAGATGGAGCAGGATTCTTATGCAAATGAAGGAGGACAGGCTAAAATAATTTGGTGGCAACATTCGAGGGGCAGGAGTGGGGATGCAATTGCCCTACGTGGGATTGACCTCCAGCACTGAGACAGTGTGGATGGCCAACGGTAGGCTCCAGTTAAGCAGAGACATGCCAGTCCTTCATCACACAGAAAATGACTTTTTTTTTTTTCTGGTAAAATAGACTGTCCTGTTGAAAGTGGACCCCTTTGTAGTTCTATTGGACAACTGAGGTCCACAGGGTCCTGTTTTCCTCTCTGCTTCAGGAGAGGAAGCAGCATCTACTGAAAAACTGGAGCACATTCTGGTCTTCCGTGGCTCCTACTAGGTAAACGAGATGAAAATGAGCCTCCTCTCTCACTGGATCCCATTTGCTACTGGGCTTTCCCACAGGGAGTCTCCCAGGTGCTCACCAACCATGCCCTCTTGGTCCTATCTTCTGATTAACTGCCATCTGATACATGGCTTTGTGTCCATTGTCGACTGTGAATAAAGCTCATGAATACAACAAGTAAGGATTTTTCATCATTATCATCATTTTGAAGATGGGGAAATGGAGGAATGAAGTTTAGGTATTTGCATAGAACCTTCTAGTCAGTAGGCAGGATGCTAACTCAGACAGTTCGGCTCAGATCTGGGCTGTTACGCTACAACTTCTCTTGAACAGAAGCTGATCGCCACCCAAGCCCCCAAAGTTGTAAAATCATACTGTCACAAGTAAATGTTTGCTGACTGCTTAGCTGATTGACTTCGTGATGGCCAAAGTCAAGCAATGTCTACTGAAATCACTTGTGGTGTGATCTAATCTTCCCCAGCTCCTACTAGGCAATTGAGATGAAAATAAACCTCCAGTCTCACTCCAGTTCCCTGACTTACGCATTCACCTCCGCTGATTTACTTATTTAAAAGTGGAAATAACTCTCAAATTTGCAGCCGGTATCTCCCTTCCCTGCTTTAGGCTTCTCTGTAACACCACTGCTGATACATGTTCTCTTTTATATGTCTATCTCTCCCTTAAAAATGAAATTCCAAAGGGTTTCTACCAATGCTTTATTCATTGCTTGTCCTCCACAGGTAAAGCAATGTCTGCACCAAGTGGTGATCCTGATAACTAATGGGTAAATGAAAGAATTTTGTATTTCAAGCCTCTATGGCATAAGAGACACACTATCTCTGGTTCTGAAACCTCTTCATTGATTTATGTGGGTTTATGATGAGAAATACAGCTTGGAAAAAAAGTGGAAGGAAACTTAGAGCTCCTTGATTATCTTCAGAGCAAGTCCTTGTTTTGGATGACCCCAAGCTGGTGGTGCCGTGAGAACCAAAACTCCTTAACTGAAGGCCTTCGCAACCGACCCGTTATACCTACACGGTGTGACCAGATCTAGCAATTGCTTCCTTAAAGACTTTGTCTGGTCTTGTGTGTCCACTACTTCCCTTCCCCCACTCTACCTCCTGGCCCGCCCCTCCAGCTCCAACTACCTCTCTCCCCATCCTCCAGTTTGAGCTGCTTCTCCATTGGCTGACCCCAGGGTAAGCTTTGGTGGGTTCCTGTTGTTTTTTTGGGAGATTGGGGTGGTGGGCTACTAGCTGTTGCTTTTGAAACAGTCCTGCTCATTGCTGATTTCCTCCGGGCATTTGTTTTTGAAACCAAAACTTCAAAGGCAAGCAGCATTTGAAATTCCTCAGCTAGTCATCTGGTTAGAGAGGCTAGATCCAGACCCTTCAAAAGCCATTTGTTGCTTTCTGAGAGTGCAGAGCAGATAAAACAGGAAGGCACCATTTGGGAGGATGAGAAGCTGACCTGGGGACTTTGAGGGGTGATGTTTCTGTAGAGGTGCTGCTCCGGGCTCATATTTTGATTTGTGATTTCCTAGAGAGTGGCTTTGGGAAGCTGAGGTGTGGAAATTGTCACTGTGTGTATGTGTGTGTAGGTGTTTCTTTTTATCTTTTAGGGTGAAGTGTGAGTAGGCAGAAGAAATTTTTACACTTTCCCTAAAAACTAGTAGAGCTGAGGCTGACATTCCAGAAATCCTTTTGGGGGATGTAAAAAATTCAAAATGAATGCTAAGACATTAGTTTCCCTTTCCCTCTCATTCTCTCACCAGTGTGGTAAGGACTTTCCGGAGTCTATGTGGCTTGAAATATTGCCGCAGAATAAACATAGAAGTAGACATGAGAAATTAGCCATCGATGGTGGTCAGATAGGAAATAGCTCTGCCAAAGTGTAAAACAATGCCATTTTCTCACCTTTTGAAAATGTAGTGACCTTTCATAAAATCATGTTTTTATATTTACATGTAATATGCTTCATATTTTAGGTAACCTAGTATAAATGGGTATTTTTATATTTTTCCATGTTAATTTCCAGTTCAGTAAAGATTCGTGCATGCACATACACATCAAATACACTTTAAATAAAGGCTGTTTTGGTTCCTCAAAATCTGCAGTAGAGGCCCTAGAACCACAAAGTTTGAGAACCACAGTAATGCAACTATGAAAACCCAGTCTGAGGCCCAGGTATTTTGGCTTAGGCAGTAAAATTGCTGCCTGCAGTACCAGTAACTTATATTGGAGCACTGGTTTCAGCCCCAGCTGCTCTGCTTTTGATCTAGCTCCACGTTACTATTCCTGGGAAAGCAACAGAAGATGACTTGAGTCCCTGCTACATGTGGAAGACCTGGATATAGCTCCTGACTCCAGCCTGGCTGATCCCAGGCTATTGTAGCCATTTGAGGAGTGAGCCAGTGGATGAAAGATTTTTCTCTCCCTCCCCCTTTCCTCTCCTTTTCCCTTTTCCAAGATTTCCTCGGTGCTCTACAGCTGTTACATGCAGTTTTAGGGCAAGAAATGAGTGTAAGACAGGACTGCAACCTAGGCCTTATTCTTTCTTTCTTTTCTTTTCTTTTTTTTTTTTTTTAAGATTTATTCATTTTATCTCAGAGCATGCCCCACATCCGGGGCTTGGGGTGGGCGGGAAACCGGGTAGGGCTTCTCCCTCAATATCCCCCTTTACCTCAGATACATGATGGAAACAATGTGGACGTAATAGTATTACCCACTTCCCTATACCCCCTGAACCTTTTTTTTTTTAACCGCAATTAACTATGTAAAGATTGTCAACAACAATACAATAAAATAAAAAAAAAATTTATTCATTTTATTACAGCCAGATATACACAGAGGAGGAGAGACAGAGAGGAAGATCTTCCGTCTGATGTTTCACTCCCCAAGTGAGCCGCAATCGGCAGATACGCGCCGATCCGAAGCCGGGAACCTGGAACCTCTTCCGGGTCTCCCACGCGGGTGCAGTGTCCCAATGAATTGGGCCGTCCTCAACTGCTTTCCCAGGCCACAAGCAGGGAGCTGGATGGGAAGTGGAGCTGCCGGGATTAGAACCAGCGCCCATATGGGATCCCGGGGCGTTCAAGGTGAGGACTTTATCCGCTAGGCCACGCCGCCGGGCCCGGCCTTATTCTTTCTAATGCACAGATCTCTCCCTACTTTACTACGCTGCGAGGGACATTCATGAGAAACCGAAACAACAAAGCTAACATCTTCATTTTCTCTTTTGCTTTGTTAAATTTATCTTTGGTGATGCTTTCGGTGACAGACCTGAAAGAGTAGAAAGAACCCTTTATTTGTATAATTACTGGGTTTAGAAACAGTAAGCTAAGGTCGCTACTGTTGGTAAAGATGACTGCTGTGTTCTCAAGGCTTAACTTAAGGAAGATCTGCTTCCAAGCTTGCTGGGAATGGCTATCAGCAATCATCAGATTCTAGCTGGCCTCCCTCTCGGCCACCAGAGACCTCAGTTCTTTGCCATATGGGTCATTCCACAGGGAAGCTCACAACGTGGAAGCTGGTTTCCTTCAGAGCAACATGTGACAGTGAGAAAAGCCTCACGAGATGGAAACCACAATCTTAGGGCCATCTAATCCTGGTCGTGGCATCTATCAATTTTGCTGTATTCTAATTTTTAGACTAGAGACACTAGGTCCAGCCAACCCCCAAGGGATGAGAATTATATAAAGGTATGAATGCCAGAAGGCAGGGATCAATGGGTATCATACCAAAGGCTGCCTACCACACCTGTCAACCTAGCATTCTTGCTGTGGATCCATATCATCATGTAGTACCTTCCAAATGCAGATAATATGTGTATGCCCTGTGGGTCAGTCTAGAGAAGAGGCTAAGAGCGTGGACTCTGCAGTATACTTTCTTGGGTTTGAATCCCAGCTTTGTCGCTGGCTGGCTGTTGGCCTTGGGCAAGTTATTTTAATGCTCTGTCTCCATTTCCTACCTACAAACTCAGGGTGATGGCAGTTGCTCCTCTTGGAAGTCATGGAGACCTAGTTGGTTCATACCTTAGCATTCTAATGTCAGTACCTGGCATGAATTTAGCACCACGTGAGGACTCACGGTTATTACAGTGTGTTAGCCTGTTATATAGAAGTTATTGTTTATTTCTAACAATGTCCCCACAGAATAGATACATTTATGCATCTGGGAGATTAAGAATTAACGATAAGAGAGTTGCCTACTTGAAAATAATGGACTAACATTCTTTAGCAGTTTTTGTGTTCTTTCTGGCTACAAAAAGGGATATACCATTTAAAGAAAACAGCCATGTGAAAGTCCAGGGAGAATCCAGTAAGGATAGACTTAGTATACTGTTGATATAGTATTATAGTAAAATGCCAGAGCTTTCTGATCATCCCTGTGCGTATCAGTGGGGCTTATGTTAGAATTAAATTTAACTTTGAAAAAAAGTGATTGCTATCCAGAGTGCCTCAAAAATAGCCAGGCACTTAGGTTATACTTGCTTACTGTGTGCTTTTCTCATCTTCTCTATGGTACTTACCTTGCAATTAAATAATCAATAGTTACCCTGTAAGTGGTGAGCATGTTCATGAAATTTGTGACCTGGAAAATCATCCATTACAAGAATGGAGGTGTTAAATGTCTTGGAAATGATCAAAGCCATCAAATTCACACCAGTGGGCAGGTAGGGCTGCCTCCTCCCTTTGGCACATCCATCAAGACATTAAGTTCTGAGGTAGCTGGATAAATTCCCAGACTGTGTGTTGTACCATCTGTGGGACTTTCCTCATGAAAGCTGGAGTTCTAGGCTGGGAACGTCTGCTTACATTCTGAGGCAGGGAGGTACAGCTCTCTGGGACTGCCCATAACAACACATAGCTACTTGCATTTCAGTGGCTGGCTGAGGTCTTGGCTCTTAGCAGAATAGGTACATATCTCCTTGTGATGTCATTCCACGTATAACCTTCAGAGGAGGCAGATATTCACGCAGGCATGGCTTGCTGGAGGGGAAGGCAGACATTGTTATTCTCATGTTTTCCAAAAAGAGATTGTTGATTCCAAAACTATTAATTCAGGAATAAGGAAGAAGGGCAAGCAAGGCTCTTACCTTTTTTTAAGGAACTAGTATTTTAACTGATGATTCACAATGGATACATGTGAATCAGCAAAGGATATTGCTCGGTAATGAGGTCTTGTAACAGTATCTGTGACCATTCAAGTCCAAAATATTCAGAAGGTTAGCTCTCTCCAGGAAAAGTGTAAGGAAAAACTCAAACTCCTCAGTATCCTAATCCAGAGCCATAACATGCTCTTTTCAGTTTCAGATGTAGGAAGGCAGCTTCATGTAGAGAAAGTGGACATCTTGGATGCTGGCTGGAGCCCAGATTTGCCATATCAGCTGTTGGAACCTGAAACAAAGCATGTACTCTCTCTGTAGCTCCGTCTTTCTTCATACAAACTAAGAATAAGAAAACCTATTGAGGGTATTGCTAAGGATTACATGAAGGGCTAGCCTTGTGGTATAACATGTATAGTGCCACTTACGATGCTGGTATCACGCATGGGAGCTGGTTTGTGTCCTGGCTGCTTCCACTTCCAATCCAGTTGCTTGCTAATGGCCTGAGCAAAGCAGCACATAGTGTCTCAGGTGCTTGGGCCTCTGTTATCCATGTGGGAAAACTGGAAGAAGCTCCTGACTCCTCTTGACTTTGACCTGGCCCAACTCAGGGCACTGTGGCCATCTGGAGCGTGAACCAGTGGATGAAAAATCTGTGCATATCTCTCTTTTCTCTCTCTGTAACTCTGACTTTCAAATAAATAAATAGATTATCTTTCAAAAATTTCTATGAAAGCATATGTAGCTACATAGCTGATGCCCAATGAATGTAGGATTCCTTACTTGTCACTGTCCTTCAGAGTCTTCACCAGGCCTTCTAGACCTGCAGGCCCTGTCAAGACAGTATCTGTCTCCCTACCATTTTGTGCCAGTCCCAGTCTGTTTGAAATCCTATATCAAGGCTGCCATTTTTGTCACCACCTCCAGGGAGTCTTCAATCTCTAGTCATAAGAAGTTCTGCCATTTCTCCTTCCTTCATACTCTGATTGCCATTCCATCAGGTTGTCACTAGTTTTTTTTTTTTTTAACTACCAAAATTCCTTGGTGACATGTCCCATTTGACTTATTAGTGCATGAAATCCTTGAACACTTTGCTAAAATAAAGCTTATCTTTCTAGATCCACAACACCTAGCACAGGGCTATACCATACAATGCTTTCAAGATAAACTCAAAGGCAGTAACAGAATGGAGCCTACAAACACAGCATAGGCATCAGGGCTTGCCCAGTCATTAAGACACTTGCATCCGCAATCAGGATGCCTTGGTTCTAGTATTGGCTCTGCTCCTGCTTCCTGCTAATGGGCACCCTGGGAGGTGGCAGGCAATGGCTCCAGTACCTGGGTTCTGCCATCCATCTGAGAGATGTGCCTTGAGTCACCAGCTCTCATCTTTGGCCTGGCTCAGCCCTTGGATGTTGCAAGCATTTGGCGAATGAACCAGCAGTTAGATGCGAGTCTCTTAGTGTCTCTGAAATCTAAAAGAGCAAAGGTGTGGACATAGGCATCACTTGAGTGTTCAAGAGTACAGAGTCAGCCTGGTTGGGAGTGATGGTTTGTGTTGGGATGGTTCCAAGCTTGTCCACTTGGGAGCTTCAAGGCCTGGAGCTGTTCAGTTCCCTTTCCCTTCTCTAGTGCCATGACCCCTTCCCTACACTTGGGTTCACTTGTCCTGCAGTTTGGGCATGTGTTTGAATGTCTCCCAAAGTCCCTTTGTTGAAGTCTTGCTCCACAGGGGGGGTGCCTTTGGAAGTTTGTAGAAACTTGAGGAAGTGAGGCTTAGTAGGGGCTTCTTAAATCACTGAGGATGTGATCTCAAAAAGGATTCTAGTGAGAGGGTTGTTCTAAAAGCCAGATTCTGGGCCCAGTCTCCTGCCTACTTCCTTACTGGGCCATGTGGTTCTTCCTTCCACAAGTACTCAATCATCAGCCGTGGGGCCTTTGCCAGAGTCTCCTTCAAGCTGTCTACAGTTTGAACCTCCAATACTGTAATATGGTAACACATCATTTTCCTCTTTATAAGTCAACTGTTTCGGGTATTTTGTTTTAGTAATAAAAAAAAGGTAACACATACAGATAATTCCTTTTGTGTGTGTGTATGTGTGTGTGTGTGCAGGCATATATGCGCATGCTTACGCATGCATGAATTTGGCTCACTTAAAATTTGCTTTCCTACAGACCAGAAACTCTCTTTCCCACAAAGCTACTTACATCAGCTCTTCAGAGTCAACATTGGGGGCACAATTTTAACTGGGATGGTCAACTTCCATGGAAATACTGTCAGAGAGGTTAGGTGTGCCCGTCTCTGCTGATTAAGAAGCCGATTCTGGCTGGTCCTGCACTGTGTTGGTTGAGCTCCCAGTGCAGTTACCCCCGGACTTCCCAGCATGCACTGGGTCATGGAATGAAAACTCAAGGGATAGGGACAGATCAGCCTGGAGCTCTGCCAAGGAGTGGCATTTCCTCTCCCAGCCAGGATGTTTTGAGGGAAAAACCTAAAGTGTGTCTGAGACTACCAGAGTGGGAAAGGGGGAGGGAACAGGAGAACGCCACTTACATTGGAGCAAGGGAACTGCAGGTGGGCATTCTGTTAGCCAGGCAGAAAGCCTTTGGTGATTTTCACTTTTTGCTCAAGTTTTCACAAGGTGGTTGAGTTTTCAGAAGGGACTCCGGCAATTATTTCCCTCATCATTTAGGTTATACAATCAGGTGGTCTCATAATGCAGCCTGGCGATTCTTTCAATTACTTTAAGAATTTTTACATTTTTACTGATTTCTAGTATTCAACATCAGTTATGCTGAAATTACTGCCTCCATTTTCAAGAAGCAGTTGAGATTCACCTTCTTGCCTGGAGCTACTTTCTGTTTCACTGTCCTCACTGTTTCACCAGAAAGATGGAAGTGCGTGCTGGAACTCAGAACTGGCATCTGCTAAGATGCTACTAGGCAGTGCTACTCCGTCCCCAGAACTCCTGGGAGGCCCAATCCACTTTAGCGACTGTTGTCAGGCGCCATAATTTATCTATCACTCACCCGTGGAAACCCCCAGACCCTGGTGTCTGTGGCACCGCTCCACATTCCCAGAAACTTCTGAGTGCTGCTCCCCTGGCCTGGTATGAGAAACCGCAGGCACACTTTGTTTTTCAGACAACAGTTGGCAGGCCACGTAAGTTTCCCAAGGTGCTGGAGTGGTGAACCCTCATCAAATCTGGTCTGCTTCTGTGTAGGCGGCTGGGTTCATGGAGACAGTTCTGGCAGCAGCACTTTCAAAGGGCCCGAATCTGAGCCCAAGAGACTCTCACATCTCTGCTCCCCCTCCTTTCTCCAGCGTCTCCCAACCCTGCCTTTCTGAAATGCAGACGCCGACAGTGTACCATGCTTCTTTATGTACATGCTTCATCAGGATTTACCTGATGCTTCCTCTAAACGTGTGTATTGCTCTGGTTTCTAAATTTCCATAGAATCATGTGTGTGGGGAAGGGATGCATGGGAGGCTCTGTTGGTCCCTAAAACCCAGATAAGAGCTTGGTGCTTTCTCAGTTCCTTTACAGAGTGATTTCTGCCATCGGTGCTAAAATCAAAGAGGACAGATTGTAGCTGTGAAAACTGGATGAGGGAGAAGTGTGGAGAAGAAATCTTGTCTTCCGTTTTAATTTATCAACTCTATAAGGACCTTGCTGATTTTATTAACTGGAAAAAGAAAAAAAAAGCCCTCCAAACCATTTTTCCTTTGTGCACAGAATGAATTGCTGGTAAGGAGGCTAGGCGTGTGACTTCTGGAGAGGGGCCAGATGGCTTCATAAGTGGATTCTCCCGGTGGCAGGGGCAGAGGTGAGGGCACACAATAAAGACAGGAGGGTATGGGGCTAGATCATCCCGTGAAGACATGAATGGAGAGCAGGGAAGCCAGGCATCTGATTTGGTGTTTAAGGTTAAGTGTAGAAGCTACGAGTACCAGGCTTTCCATCCCCACAGGGAACCTCAGGAGACACGTGCTTTGAGTTCCCATAAACCTCATCTACATAAATCCTCTGGTCTTTTGTTTCCAACTTTCAAAAGTGGTGTGCATTACTCAAGAAAAACCACAAAGCTTTGAGCTGTAGCTGGTTAGCCCGATTTAAGGTCAGCTTTTGCATAGAAGATTCGGAGACAGGAAGTAGATTGGCGTCAAAGCCACCGAGAGGGCACTGAAACAATACCACCCTTCACACTGTCTTCACAAGATGTGCACTGTCATCCGTGGGTGTCTTTTTGTCATGGTTTGTTTGTAAAGTGAGTGCAGCACCTCAGCTTTGCCACTGAGATTCTGTGGTGAAATGCGAAGAACGGGAGAAAATGGGGAGTTTTGCTGTGTGAACTGGAGTTCACCTTAAAAAGGAAGGAAAAATCAGTCTGTATTGTGACTTCCACAGCTAAAGAAAACCAAGTATTGTTCTCTTGTCTCCTGGGGAGTGGTGTCTGTAAGAACAGGTTACTACCCTCCTTCACAAGCTTCAGTAAACAGATCTTCACGACAGCATTGTCAACCCAGTGTCTTTTACAATTTTATGCTCTTAAAGCATCATTCATCTTTGACAGGTTGGCCTGTTACATTTTCAACTATTGAATTTTCATAATCCTTTTGTAAATGAATATGCCTCCCAACTGGCTGTGACTCCTGAGAGAGCTAGGAAATGATCTGCAAAAAGATGATAATTTATGATAATATAAGACAAGGCCAATTGTTCCTCCTGGGTTAAACAGTTGAGAGTTGAACTGAAGTCCAGGGACTTGAATTTCTAATCCATATTATCCAGTGTTAAAATTTTCTGGGTCAGTTCTGTTATTGGTAGAAGTTTCTTCCACTCATAAGGATTAACTGAAGTATGTTAGTCAAATATTTCACATAAGACTATTAAAATTTTTAAATTCTGATAATGCATATTCACAAGTATTTGCTGCTTTTATGTTGACAAGTCATAGTAAGATCAAGGCAAAATTTATAAACAAGATTTACTCATGAATTTTATGTATGGAGTTCTTGGAACTCCGTATTAAATCAAGCATGTTACAAGGCACTTGCATTATATGTTATATCCACACACAATTTTAAGGATTTTTTAGATACTTGATTTTTAAGTTGTAAACTATTTTGTTATTTATAATGTTTATTTGTAATTGGCTGTAATTTCATGGCCATGATTCATATATAAATTGGAAATTCTTTTGTTGACAGAAAAAAACTATTCTACAGATTGTTTTAAATTTGTGATTTTTTTATAAATACTAAATTTAACAGTATCACATCATCATATACTTGTAGACACTGAATTAGCATTTACTTTGATTTTGTGATTTTGTTTGTTTGCATTGTGGAAACAATGAAATTTCCTGATCCTTTAACATTTATATAGATTCTCGAAAATAATTGAGTTCATAGTGTCTGCTGTTTTTAATAACCCTGTTTATAGGGTGCTTTAAAGCTATAAAATGTTTTAAACGTTTGGGATGAGTGTCTGGAATAATGGCTAAGATGCTGTTTGGAATGCCTGTGTTCCGTGTCAGAGTGTCTGGGATTGAATCCTGACTTTTCCCAATTACCACTTCCTGCTAATTCACAGACTAGGAACCAGCAGGTGATGGCTGAGGTATTTGAACCCTGCTACTCATGTGGGAGAACCTGATTGAATTCTTTGCTCTCAGTTTCAGCTTTGCTCAACTCTAGCTTGTGTGGGCATTTGAGGCATGAACAAACAGATGAGAATTTTTTGTCTGCTCACCCCTTTGCTTTTCATTTAAACAAGTAAATACAAATTAAAATTAATAGGACTTTGAGCAACCGATAATATTATATTATTGTTGCTTTCTGTTTGTCATTGCCAATTGTTAGATTACACAGGTTTAACACTGCTAGTGACCTCTTTTGGGAATTCATGTTTCTTGTGCTTAAAAACGTATGCTCTGCTAGATTAGAAATCCTCGTTTTCTTGAGCAGAGGTGAAGAACTTGTTGCAGGGCACTTGGTAAAGATACTGGTGAATCCGAAGTTAATGCCACCACGCAGTCTATTTAGGCCTTTTATAATGATAACCATACTGGCTCCAGTTATTTTGAAGAACTAGAGTTTTTGCAACAAAACAGGGAAAAGGACTGTCTTAAACCAAAAGGATTTCCTGGGGCATTTCTAGAAGGTCCCAAAGGCCAGTGTTAAGTGTGAATGGATAAGTGCAGGAACCCTAGCTAAAGAACAGTAAAATAACTGAGGTCTAAATTCTTTGCATGATGATCTGGGTCCATTGTGGTGTTGAGTGAGGTTATGGGGAACTTAACACCTGTGATGCAGATGGAAGATGAAAAACCCCAGGGCTGGTTGTAGGGTCAGCACGGACCAGATTTTGTAGCACAAAACTTGTGGTTGAAGGCTTGAACGGAGATTTTAGCTGACTGACTACCACACTGAAGGGTTCTGTGATGGTTTTGATTTAAAGCAACATTTGCACAGAGCCGAGCAGTGTAAGGAGTGCACTGAATGAAGCAGCATATGTGCCCTGCTTTCTATCACCTTGGCCCACCTTGCTGATGTCAAGTTTGTCTTGGCTGCTGCTTCTACATGTGTCTCCTGAAGCACCTATGTCAGCTGTGCCTCTCTCTTTCTGCCCTGGGGCTTCCATGTTACAGGCAGACATGTTCAGGGATACAGTAAAAAACCTGAAGTTTGAGGGTATTACTGCCCTATCAGGCAACCTTGATCAAGGGTGGCAGAAGCTTGTGATGAATGCTCGCATTGTCCATCCTTCCACTGCACATCCCTAAGATACATTTTATGCAAATCCCCAGAGTCCCTGGTGAGGTGGGTATTTAGGTATTCACAGTGATACATCCTTGTCCACGCTCTCCCTGTTTCTCTGTTTCATTCATACTAGTACCTCACTCACATTTCCAAGAATCACTTCTGAAACAAAACTACCTGTATACCTTTTGTTGTCTCAAACTCTAAATTTGGTGATGGCCTGCGTTTGCAGTATAGCTACTAAAGACAACAGAGCCCAAAATAAAGCATTGATTTGAATTTCTAGCTGTTCTAATTCTATTCCAGCTCCCTAAAAATGCTCCTGGAAGGACAGCAGAGATGGCCCACGTGCTTGGACTCCTGCCATTCATGTTAAAACCCAGATGAAGTTCTTGGCTTCCTCGCTTTAGCCTGGGCCAGAACTGACCACTGTGGCTGTATGGAGAAGTATACCAGCAAGTGGAAGGTCTCTAACTCCCTCATCATTTTTTGGTCATTCTGTATTTCAAGTTGTTTTTTTTAAAATAAGCTTGTTAAAATGAGAGACACAAATTTCTTCTTGATTCTGAAGCCATTAGATTTTTTTCTTTATAAATTAATGTGTGTGGGAGTAACAATTTTAAGAAATAGTGGTTAGCTTTGAGATTTTCCAACAATATAGAAACTCAATTCTAACCTGACCATGCAAATAGCTAGGCATGGGAACTTGCTCTGCACCAACCTATTCTATCAAAATAGTTTCCAGAGTTTAGATCCAGAACTCACAATTTCTTAATGTTTCTGTATTTAATTCTGTATCATTAGTGCCCGTGATTGGGTTGTTCCAAGTCTATTTTAGGATTGGTATGGAGAATCCACCTGCTCACAAATATTGTTGGGCTAGAGAGGAACGTGTGGGATCCCAAGCTTCCTTTAGGCAGAGAGAGCTAGTGAGGGGCAGATGTGCATGAGGTTTTCCAGAGATCATCTATGCACTATCTCATAACATCTGCTTCATTTATGAGAGATGGCTAATGATTGGGTTCAGCTTGATTTAAGTTCTTTGTAAAATTACTGACTAGCTCCATATTTCAAATTGATGTGGTGTTGCTTCCGACAATTTTTCCCCCTTCCTTTTACAATGATTATCCTCTCTTTTTCATCGGAGAGCCCACTAGTTGTTTCTAAAGTCAGTCAGTCCACACCACAGGGGGAAAGCAGCAGTCACAGTATATCTCCACTCCTTCAAATCTTTCAGAGTAGCTTTTAATATGTGATTTCCATGACACTCATTAGGAATGTCAGCTTACAAATCACCATGAGATGATTCCCTCTTGACTCTGCCTTAAAGCTACTTCCAGAGCATCCTACAAATAATACTGCTTATCCCAAGACCTCATACTTTAAGGTTCCATGAATTTGGCTGGTATTCCTCTCCTTTTGCCAATGATTTCTTAGTGAATTCTTGAGGGTTTGCCCAGCTCCCTCTCCATCCCCAGTTGTTTGGGAAAACCTAAGTCTAGGGCCTAGCATGAAGCATGATAGCATAGTGGTTGAAGTCCTCGCCTTGCACGCGCCAGGATCCCATATGGGCGCCGGTTCTAATCCCGATAGCTCCACTTCCCATCCAGCTGTCTGCCTGTGGCCTGGGAAAGCAGTCAAGGACAGCCCAAAGCCTTTGGACCCTGCACCCACGTGGGAGACCTGGAAGAGCTCCTGGCTCCTGACTTCGGATTGGATCAGCTCTGGCCGTTGTGGCCGCTTGGGGAATGAAACATCGGACAGAAGATCTTCCTCTCTGTCTCTCCTTCTCTCTGTATATCTGCCTTTCCAATAAGAATAAATAAATATTAAAAAAAAAGAAAACCTAAGTCTAGTGATGAGATCTCTGCTTGTATATAACAAATCTGTATTAACACTTTCATTTCTTAGTATCTTTCATAAGCCTCCTCAAAACTGTGCCTGGATTGTCTAGGGCATCCCTCTGGGTCTCCTTGTGGTGACCAATCTTCAAAGACCCATCCTGGCAATGGATTAGGGTTGGTTCTTGGTGACCATGTCAGATTTTAAAGCCATGTTGATGGAACAATGCTCTGATGACAGTAGAATTAATGTTTTTTCTAGCCTTATATTCGACTTTCAAGATCAATGTCATGTGCTCCTTCAGTTCCATCTGGCATGCACAGCCAGGTCTTTTGTTATTATTATTAATTACATTGCATTATGTGACACAGTGTCATAGGCTCTGGGATTCCCCCAACCCCTCCCCGTGCTCTCCCCCTATGGTGGATTCCTCCACCTTGTTGCAGTATTACAGTTCAAATTCAGTCAAGATCCTTTCTTTATGAACATATACCAAGCATAGAGTCCAGCATCTTATTGTCCAGATAAATTCAACAGTTTCTTGGGGAGACCTTCTCTGGTCTGAAGGCAGAGCTGGCAGAATATCATCCCGATCAATTAAAAGCCCCAACATAACATCAACAACAATTTACAACATTATGGAATTAATTGACATGGTATTGAATAACCAATATGTTAAAAAATGCAAGTTCTTAACACATCTTGTGACTACTTCATTGACATTTCAATTTTAGTTTATATACAACCAGCTTCTATACACCTTAAAATGGCTATAGGGTACTATTCAGCTGTCTCGTGTCTATTTTCATTTTAGTATTTAGCAGTTTATAGTGCTGAATCATGATTTTGCTGAACTTGGCAGATTTTAGGATAGTCTAAACAGGCTTATAAAAAGGCATATGTCAACAGTAGAGGTGCAGAACAGTTTTAGGAGGGGTGTGCAGAGAAATCTTCAATACCCTAGTGAGGAGTAACTAATCTTTGTGTCCTACCTAGTAAGGCATATGTGAGACCAGGCTGACCGTTTCCTGTCTGGTTCTTTCTAAGCTTTCCTTGTTGTTCTCTGTCTATCTATTCTAATTTTTGTTTGTTTGGTTTTTTTTTTGGGGGGGGACCTCTGGAGCGACCCTGATGGTCATTCTAAGAAAGGGTGGGGATCCAGTGTTGGAACTAAGTAAGGACCAGAGAAAGCGCCTCTCCCTAGTCCCGAAGGAAGTTTACTGTTCCTTTTCTGTGACTGCTCAGGGCTCCTTACAATCAGGTCTTACAATACTTTGGTTGACTATTGTTATTTCCTCTCATAGCAGACTGCATTGCCTCACTTATGTTGTGCTTAAACTGGTTCAAGTTTATGGACTGGAGTCAGTAAAGGGAGGCAAGGTGACTTTGAGGAAGATATGCACCATATAATAGTGTATCTGTCTTGGGTTAAAGGGAGATTACCTTTTTCTTAGCAATGGAAAATAAATCTGTTCGTCTAAAAGGTGAACAGGATTTGGAGTTTTTCTAGTTCTCAGGTTCAAAATTCCAATATACCAAACCCGGATCACTAGATTCAACCCTTTCTCTGTCAGGATTCTGACTTGGTCATAGAAAATATTGAGGCAGAACCTTTAGGTTTTACTGTAATTGCTCACTCTTATCCTGGGTCTGGCTTTTGGCACAGCCTGCCCTCTGAATGTAGGTAAGAAACATAACCACTGATCAGATTCCAGTTTTGCTCTTTAGGATGTCCTGAAGTTGACACTTGACTAACTTGAACCTCTCCTTTTTTTTTCTTTTCAAGTTGTCCAAAGCCATGAATAAAATCTGGAAGGCTCCACAATTCTCAATATTACCATTGCCCCTGCCGTCTAAGGCCCACTGCTGATGTGTAAGCAAAGCTTCACCATCTACTTGTGTGCTACCCAGGTGGAGCACTGGTGAGCGTCCCAGTGGTTGTGATGTTACTTTCTCCCAGCAGGGTGATTTTTTTAGAATTCTCTGACCTGCTAATGGTCCAATTCAGAAATCCTATTTTAAGGATTTGCTTTTAGAGCACACATTTTGATAGTTGATATCTTAACGCTGATTTTCCCCCAAAAGTGTGAGCCCAAGAAAAGGGCTTGCATCTAGTTGGTTGATTTTTAGGAAGTGAATATATTCAAAAAAATTCAAAGATATATTTATTTTCATTTGAAAGGCAAAGATATAGAGAGAGGAGATGCAGGAATCTTCCATCTGCCAGTTCATTTCCCAACTGGCCACAAAAGCTGGTGCTGGGCCTGTATGAAGTGAGAAGCCAATATCTTCTTCTGGGTCTTACATGTGGGAGCAAGAGTCCAAAGAATTGGGCCATTATCCTCTGCTTCCTTCCCAGGCCATAAGCAGGGAGCTGGATTGGAAGTGGAGCTATTGGGATTCGAACAGGCATGCATATGGAATGTTGGCCCCGCAGGTGCTATGCCATGGTGCTGGCCACATGGGAAGTGAGTCTAAAGAACAGGTATCAGGCCTGGCATGGTAGCCTAGCGGCTAAAGTCCTTGCCTTGCACGTGCTGGGATCCCATCTAGGTACTGGTTTTAATCCTGGAAGCCCTGCCTCACATCCAGCTCCCTGTTTGTGGCCTGGGAAAGCAATCGAGGATGGCCTAAAACCTAGGGATTCTGTGGCAGAAGAGGCTGCTGGATCCTGGCTTAGGATCATCTCAGCTCTGTCCATTGCGGCTGCATGGGGAGTTTATGAATGGATGGAATATCTTCCTCTTGGTCTCTCCTCCTCTCTGTATATCTGACTTTCCAATAAAAAATACATAAATCTTAAAAAAAAGAACAGGTGTCAAGATCTGGAAAGGGTGTAATAGGTACAAGAGAAAATTAGTCCAATGGGAGTCATTAAGTCAATCCATTGATCATCAGTTTGAGAGACTGGGCAATGATCCTTTTTTTTTTTTTTTTAACATTTTATCATTATTACTGCTATCATTTTATGATATAGTTCCATAGGCTCCTGGCATTTCCCTTATTCCCTCCCCAATTCCATCCTCCCACCTAGTTTCTCTATATCATTACTAAAATATAGTTCTTTATACACAGTCATATTTGCCCATCATTGCAGGCATGGACAATGGCAGAGAGTCCAGCATCCTATTGTCAAGATATAGTGAACAGTTTCATTGTAAGTCCATCTTTGTCTGGAAGTAGAAATGCATACTACATTGTATCCTCACATCTGGATGTTAGTCTCCATTTCACAGCTACTGTACATCTCCTTAAATGAAAAGTCATAATACAAAATCAACAATAAAAGGAAAAATAGAAATTTACAATGCCATGAAGTTAAATGACATGTTACTAGATATGACAGTCTCTATTACACAAGCTACTATACATCCCCATAAATGAAAAGCCACAAAACAAAATCAACATCAGGGAGAAAAAAGAAATTAACAATGCCAAGAAGTTAAATAACATGCTACTAAATGACTAACGTGTAGCTGAAGAAATGAAAATCAAGAACCTTCTTGAAGAAAATGATGCTACTGTATGATCTATGAGTCATTGAATGATTTAATCAGAAGGAAGTGTTTTGAAAAGATGAAACTAACAGAAAACAACAAAATCCATGCAATATAGTTTCTGCTGATTTTTGTTGGTGATATGTGTCTCTTCTAGATAACAAATAGATGTTGTTTTGTTTTTTAATGCAGTCTACTAATCTATGATGTTTGATTGAGCTTAAGCCATTTACATTCAGAGTTTAACATGTATGGGTGGTACTTTGGCCCTCTCATTTTAGGAATGGGTTGTTCACTGCTTTAGTCTTCTGTTGTCATTTTAGTGGGATGTTCTTCCCATTTTCCTTTGGTTTTGGTGGGTGGTATTCCTCTTCTCTGTCAAGAGAACATCTTGAAGTATCATTTGTAGGGTAGGTTTGGAAGAGGCAAATCCTTGTAACTTTTCTTTACTGTGGAAGAATTTTATTTCATTTTCAAAGACAAAAGAAAATTTTCCTGGATATGTTATCCTAGGCCAATAATTTTTTTCTTTTAGAATCTGGAATATGTCACTCCATTCTCTTCTGGCCTGTAGAGTTTCCTGTGAGAGATCTCCTGTGAGTTTAATTGGCATTCCTTTATATGTCAATTGATTTTTTTCCCATGCACATTTAAGGATCTTTTCCTTATTTTGGTTTAGGAGAGTTTGATGACAATGTGTCTTAGTGAAGATCGCTTTTGATCAGGCCTGTTGGGAGTTCTGTGCCCCTTCTGGAAGTTGTTTCCCAATTCTTTCTCTAGATTAAGGAAATTTTCCCTTATTATTTCATTAAATACATTTGCAAACTCAGCTTCTCTTTCTGCACATCCTAGGACTTCCATAACTCTTATATTTGGCCTCTTAGTAGTGTCTTTCAATTCTTGAATACTTTTTGACCTGATCCAGCTCTGCTTCCAGCTTTTTGTTTGTTTCCCCCTGGTGACAGGAAATATCTTCCAATTCTGAGATTTTTTCTTCTGCTCGCTTCATTCTATTTTGGAAACTCTCCATTGTACTTTTCATTTGCTCTACTGTGTTCTTAATTTCTGATATATCAGCCTTGATTTGCTTTATTGTTGCTATTTCTTGTGTAACAATTTTCTTAACTTCTTTGAATTCTTGTATGTGCTTCTCATTTTTGATCAGGATCTTTAAAATGAGTTTTTTGAATTCTATGTCCCCCATTTTCTTGATGTCTTCTTCAGTTAACTCTGAGGTTGGCATAGGGTTTTGCTCCTTTGCAGGGGAATTTTCAGTAATATTCATTGTGCCTTGTGTCTTCTTTTGCTCTTGGTCATTGCACTTCTGGTTAGCAGAGTTTTCTCCTTAGGACAGGTTTCTAAGCTGTGTCACCCACAGGTCTACAATGTGATTTTACTTATTGCAGTTGGTACGCAACTGTTTGCTTGCAGCCACTTGTGCTACAATCTCCAGGAAGTTCCTGGTCTGGGTTCATATGTTAGGTTTCCACTGTGGTCTCCACGGCCCCAGCTCTTGGCTCACCATTCTGTACCTCCTGTGATACTGTGCTGAGGCTGCGTCATTGTTTCTGCAACCTTTCTCCCACTTCCGGTTGGAGCAAGTCCCAAGATTAGAGAGACTCCAGGTATCCTATCTAGTTAGGTTGTTGTTGGTGTTGATCTTGTCGGACCCTGTTGGATGTTAGGTCTGGTTGCCACATGGACCTATTTTGACCAGTACGATGCCACAGTCGGTATTATTTTCCTATTGGACCAGTGCAATCCATTGAACTCAGTGAGTTCTCATGAGTTCAGCACATGCGCAGTTCACTGTTGTCCCCTGCAGTCCTAAAGCTGTTGCCACAGTGTACAAAATGGCGCCTGACGTACCACTACTAGAGTTCTTGATCTGTTGGCCATCAGGTCTGAGGGCTACCCAGACCTGTCTTGGGTGAAACCTGTAGAATGCCATGTTGCTGCAGTTCACTGAGTCAGAAATGAGTTCACTCCCAGCTCAGCATATGCTCAGTCCTTTCCCTTGCCTTTGTCTCCTTAGGCAAAATGGCAGCCAATTCGGCTCTAGGGGGCTGACTGGGCTGTGAAATCCACCCTGTTCTCGCACTGCCTGTCTGGGCTCTGCTGCTCTGTCTCTGCTCCTGGTCAAATCAAACAGACCAGCGGGACGGACAGTTCTTTGCTGGCTTTACCTCCCAAGCTTGCGGTGAAAGTCCCTTCGCACCTGGTTGCTGGTGGAGTTCCAGCTGCTGGTGGAGTTGAGATTGCCGTTAGCTGAATGCCACTGGAGTATCATTCACTGCAACACCACACCATTGTTTTCGCTGCTTTCCCGTGTCTGTCAGTCTCCAGGTACCCCTCTGCTGTGGTTCTGTCCTCTCCTATTTCCTTGAATATGTCCTCTCTGCTTCATCCTGATTAAATGTTTTTCTGTCCATTTAAACGTGTCCTTACCCTATTCCACCATCTTGATTCTTCCTTGGGCTTGATCCTAATGGGGTTCCTCTGGGAGATGCATGAGTATTCATCCAACAGACTCACTATGCCTTTCTCTCTTAGTCAGAGATTGCTTCATGGAATATTAATTCCTCACACTCCTGAGCTTATGCACATTTTAGAAACACGTAACAACCGGTGTGATAGTATAGGTATCTCAGGGATAGATGCCAGAGATCCCTGGGTGGTGTGGGGCAGGGAGTTGCTGAATCAAGGTGTTGTTAAGTTATTCCTATACATGGCTTTGCGTCTACATTGGCCCCAGTACAAAACTGGTCGTGAGCACATGAGGCATGGCATGTGAGATTTCCCTGGGGATCCGCCAAGAATTCATCTATTAAGCTGATACCAGAATAGGAGAATAAAAAGCACCTCATTAATTCCTCTATTAGGGATCATGTGTTACTGTTTTTTAAGTGCATATAGAGGGAATATCCCCTTCCCTTCCCTTCCCTTCCCTTCCCTACCCTTCCCTTCCCTTCCCTTCCCTTCCCTTCCCTTCGCTTCCCTTCCCTTCCCTTCCCTTCTCTTCCCTTTCCTTTCCTTTTTTCCTAGCCATTTAAGCTGCAGAGAGTTATAATACTCAAAGGAAAAAAGTTATTTGTATATTCCAAAAGGGGAAAGGTGAATTTTTAAAAAAAGTTGAGAAAGTAAAAAAGCCAACTGTCAAGGGGAAGAAAATCTAACCTTGAATGCTGGCTGGTGCATCCCCAAAAAGAGACCCCAGCCTCTTTGAACTCTTCCTCCTCTGGTCCCCCTATTTGTCTCTCCTGTGCTTTTAACTCATTTCCTCCCACCTTTCCCTGCTCTGCAAGTCCTGGCCTCCTACAGGGTCACTGCTTCTCTCATCTGTGCTCTTGAAGCTGTTCTAGCCATGTCATCACACACCAGCTCTTTGGCTCTGCTGTTTGGTAGCCCTTGCTGTTTTTTCCAATGTTTCCCATGAAGTCAATTCCTGAATTTCACTAATTGAATCATTTAGTCACTGATCTGTGATGTCTTCTATGAGCTGGGCACACTGAAAGAGATATTCTTTTGCAAGACCCAGACTCTGGCCTCAACAAGAGGTGGAGAGATGCAGGGATCAAGTTAGAAAGGTGGCTGATAGAAAGGCTCATCTCTAGCCTGGACCTTTGGGCGGTTTTAGATGGGTGCCCCTGAGTTGGCCAAACACATTGTGTGATCTTGAAGATGATGGTTCTATGAGACATGAAGACACAGAGGAGGTCAGAGGCCCTCAGTGAGAGGCTTGAGCATCACTTCTCAGCTCATGGAAGAAGACAGCAGCATGCAGGGAGAGTCATTGAGCTGCCATGAGAGACTGGAAAAAGGAAGGGAGTAGTTGGAATATGAACTAATCATTTAAAACTCATCCAGCTACATTCCGAAAGAAGGAACGTGCTGGTGCACTCCTTGAAACATTAGTCTAAGGATCAGAGCGATTGAAGTAAGATCTCCATTTTCAGGTTCCACTCTTGTTCTCCTCTCTAACCTTCCTCTCTCACTCCTTGCTGCTTTCCTGCTTAGGTCAAGCTCCCTTCCAGGATTAAAAAAAAAAAAAAAAAGCTTTTGTAAGTTGAACTTGTAAACTGGGGTTAGCCCAGGCATCAGTCCTGCATGTGATTCACAAAGAAACCCTGGGAGGAAAGAGTGATTGAAAGCCATGCAGTCCATGCTCTCCATGCAGGGCACTTTCAGTTCTAGGTCATGAGTTGACATAGCCCAGACCAAGATCCTCAGTTCCCTCCCAGCGAGGCTGTTCTGAACCTGTCTGAGGTTTCTCATCAAGCATTGCAGAAGTTTGTATAGGGCTCACGTTTCTTACAGTGTTCTACGAATTTGGAAATTTTCATGAACTATTTATTTATTTATTTATTTATTTATTACAAAGTCAGATATACTGAGAGGAGGAGAGACAGAGAGGAAGTGGAGCTGCCAGGACTAGAACCAGCAGCCATATGGGATCAAGGCGAGGACCTTAGCCACCAGGCCAGGCCGCCAAGCCCTCATGAACTATTTTGAAAGCACTTGGGCTGATCAGCTTGTCCGGAAGGAGAGAAGTGGCTGCCTGATACGTCACTTGCATTGTTTTTCCCTCTCAAAGTGAGGGAAATTTACATGACCCAGAGCTGAAGTGTACAATTCGGTGACCTTTGATGCATCCACGGCATTGGGTCATATCTAGCTTGGTCCATTGTATTCTCATCCAATGGAAATCCCATCCCCATCCTGCTGTTGCTCTCTCTTCCTCTCTGCTACGGTCCCTCTACTGTGCGCCTCTGCTTTCTGTCTCTGTGGGTGTTAACCCTTCTGGATGTGTCATAAAATATAGTCAGATATTAAGTGACCTTTGTGTCTGGTTTCTGGTGTGTTTCTGAGGTTCACCCAAGTTGTCACATGTGTCGAAACTTTCTTTGTATGACTAAGAGTTCACTGTATGTTGATGGCACATTGTCTCTAGCTATTCAGCCATTCCATCTACTCCTTGCCATCTTATAAGTCCCCAGATGTCTACTGGGACATCTGAAGAAGCAACTTTACGAAGGAGGAGGCAAAAACCCAAAGATGTGATTCCGTAAAGTTGAGACCATCAATTAAATACTGGCTAAGAATTTGTAACTGTAGAACCCTGGACTGCAGTGCAAGATATCTGTTCTTCATCTGACATATTTCCTTACTTAGCCACATATTGCTACCATAGAGATGAGATAAAGAAGCGGAACCTCAACAGAAAGGACACAGTTAGGGCTGAAGGTAGAAACAATGTGTTTGCCACATGGATGCCAGAGACCAGTCTAAGGACAAACTGTCCTGCAGTTTGTCTGGGAGGCGTACCTTCCTTTCCTCCTTTGGGGACCTATTGGGAGGATGTTAAACCAGCTATGATCGTTGTCCCTTTGACTTTGTCCCCCAGAGAATGAACTTCTGAGTGTCAAAACTGAAGCTCACTGGCATATCTTTCTACAAGAATTTTATCCAAAGTCCATCTACCTAAGGGAAGTCTTACAGTGGGGCTGGGATCTGAACCTGTTAATTAAATGTATTTAGTGGGAACTGCGACCAAATCAATAATTACTTTGATCACCTCTGTGTTTAATTTGTTATTCCTCCCACTCTTACCTCTGTGGCTCTGTTGAGTTTTTCCAGCATCACTTCAATACTCCTCTGTCAATATTGCAGTGTAGTGCAGTGGCAAAAGAAAAATGAAGGTCAGAAGACTGGAGATTCAGGCTCAGTTCTTGCCGTGGATAAGTCATTTACCATCTCAGTATTGTATTCTCTAAAGTGAAGGGGGCAGGAATGATCTTTCCCAAGGTGTTCCACATAGACCAAGTCCTGTGAATCATTTGAGAGTGGCTGGAGGAAAGTGTTGATTTCCCCCATATTTCTAGCTGCAATGCTTGGACAAAGAAAATGCAGCTAAGTTCAGGTTCTGAAGTATAGGCACTGAAAGCATAGCGGTTGCATTGGTTGCAAGAATTTGTCTAACATCTTGATTTTAGGTCATAGTTAGTCCTTAAAAATGATTTATTCACTTTTATTTTAGAAACATAGAGATAGCTAGACACAGAGACCCACTGTCTACTGCCTGTAAATGACATGTGCTGGGCCAGGCCAAAGCCAGGAGCCAGGAGCCAGGAGCCAGGAGCCAAGAACTCTACCCATGCCTACCATAATGATGACAAAGATCCAAGTACTTGAGCCATTATTGCTGCCTCCCAGATTCTAGGAGACTGGAATTGGTAGTGGAACAGAGACTTGAACTCAGGCACTCTGATATATGTTCCACATGGTGGCTTATCCATTGCACCAAACACCTGTTCCAGGATGTGGTCAAATTTTATCTGAAAATTCAGAGCTCAAATGAACAGAAATTTCGTTTGTGATTACTGTCGTTGCAGTTGTTAACTGGTATTATTTTACCTTTTTACCATTGTTCCCTGAAGTAGATTTACTTAGCCAAAGACTCTTTACTGCTTGCAATGATTAGGGCACTGATTATCTTTCTGCCAGTTAAGCCCCCAAATGCCGTGAAATACCACCTTCCTGGCTTCACCCCCCAACATGTTGACTTAACAAAGAAGAAATTTAAAATGTCTTTCACAGAACGGGGCAGAAGTTAGTGATGCAGGGCCCAAGGCAACTGTCACTGTCTACACTGTCCTTGCTTTGTTCTGGATGGCTGCTCTGGCTCTCATCCCATCGTAGCCAACATGAAGCAGGAGAGAACACTCATACTTTGCTTAGAAGAACATGATCCAGAAGTGGCAAACATCCTTCTGTTCACATCTCAGTGGCAAGATTTAGTCCCATGGCCACGTGTTAAATTGCAATGAGACGAGCTTGGCTCTGCACCTAATTAAAATTCAAGGACTCATGGTCAAAGAGAGCATGATTATTGGTAGACCAGCTGTGTTCTGCTAGAAGACTCAAGCCCAATTATTTTTTAGTGTGTATGCCAAAGCTTGGCTCTACCAAAATTGCATGAACATGCCAGTTTGGCAGCATTTATTAATAGCCTGTGGTTGTATAAAAATTCCAGACATTGTGGGAATATTGTCGTAGAAGATGTGGAAGACAGTTTAATATCCAGGGAACAGCTAGAATTGGGGACTAATTAAGCCCTGAATTTTGTGGCCCAGCCTCTGCGTATTTTGGAAACCAGGCGACAGGCAGAGTTTTCCTGGAGGAGGTGACTGCTGATGGTGGTATTCGCTCTCTTGACTGTCTCCATGCCTAGGTTAGGGGTCACTATACTCTCCCTTGATCCTCAACTCCTTACCCCTTTGACTGAACTTTTCATTGTAAGCAAATAGCAAAATGGTGGGGTTCTGAAAAGAGTCTTCTTTTCCTGTTCTACTCCGCATGCCAGGGGAGTTGAAGGCTATATTGAAATCATAGGTCTCCCTGCTGTTGAGAGTAAAGGCTTTCACCCTGCCCACAGCAACCCTTAAGGAAAGTGAGGTATTCAAAAGGCTCTTAGGAACCCAATTCCCAAACATCTTTGAGCAGGAAAATTCCCTCCATGGCCTTTATCCTTCACATTGCACAAAGTGAAGAAGGGAAAGAATGAGTGTTGTGGTTGAGTGCATGGCTGCATGAGACGACACTAGAGGATGGTGGGAGACCGCAGGTGTGTCTGAGGTTCTGGCTTATAAAAGACATCTGATCAAAAACTGTGAAGAAGATATTTGTATTTTTCTCCCAGTTCTCCTAGGATTTCCTTCTTGTTGTCATTCTCTGCTGAATTTATGGTCCTCCCTGCCTTTGCTCCTCCAGAACCTATCTTCTTTGGCAACATCTCATATTCCCTGTTCCTCTCTTCTCACTGTGAATGGTATGTGTTCTACTAGATTATTCTATACTTCCTGAAGTTCAGGCCTGCTTTCTTTCCATTCTCCCATTTGTTATTCCAGCTATTTAGGTAGCCTAATTTATTTTAGTTTTTTAATAAAGATGTATGTATGTATTTAAAAGGCAGGATGACATGAAGAGAGGGAAGGAGGGAGTTGGGGAGAGAGAGAATGAGAAGAGGCAAAGGGAAGTGAACTGATAAGAGAGAGAGAGAGATCTTCCGTGGATTTACTTGTTTATTCCCAAATGTCTACATCAGCCAGCCTTGGCCAGGCTGAAGCCAGGAGCGCGAAACTCCACTGAGGTCTCCAAGAGGATGACAGGGACATAAATATTTGATCCATCCTCTGCAGTTCTCTTAGATGCTTTATCAGGAAGTTGAATCAGAAGTGGAGAGCCAGGACTAGAACTGGGCAATGCAATATGAGATATGGGTTTCCCAAGCAGAGGCTGAATCCACAATGCTATAATACCCAGCTCTGGGCAGGCTAATTTAAGTTTAAGTAGTGTTACCTTTTTCCAACTTAACAACATTGTAGAGGAGCAAATATTTGGGAAGAACACCTGGTAGATTTAGCCATCTTGTGTCTTTGATATAATCGTAGAGCTAGCTAGGAGTTAGGGTGTTGTGACACGGTAAGTTAAGCCATGCCTTTTATACCAGCAGCCCACATGAGAGTCAGCTCAAGTCCCAGCTGTTCTGCTTACAGTCCAGCTCTCTGCTAATGTGCCGTGGAAAGCAAAGAAAGCTGGCCCAAGTGCTGGAGCCTCTGCTACCCACGGGGTAGACTAGAATGGAACTCCAGGCTCCTGGTCTTTGCCTGACCCAGCCCAGGCTGATGTGGACATTTGTGGAGTGAACCAGTGGATGGAAAATCTGTCTCTCCCTCTCTCTGTCACACTGCCTTTCAAATAAATCTGTTGTTTTCTAAAAAAAAAAAAAAAAAAAGGTTTATTTATTTTTATTGGAAAGGCAGATTTATAGAGAGAAAGAGACGCAGAGAGATAGATCTTCCATCTGCTGGTTCACTCCCCAAGTGCCTACAATAGCTAGAGTTGAGCTGAGCTGAAGCTAGGAGCCAGGAGTTTCCTTTAGGTCTCCCACACAGATACAGGGTCCCAAGGTTTTGGGCCATTCTCAACTGCTTTCCCAGGCAACAAACAAGGAGCTGGATGGAAAGTGGGGCAGCTGAGACACGAATCAGTGTCCATATGGGATCCCGACATATGCAAGTTGAGTATTTAGCCACAGGGCCATTGCACCGGGCTCTCAAAGAAATGTTAAAAAACAACAACAAAAAACCTGAGAGAGCTAACTAGTGATATTTAGGATAAACACGAAATTGAAAGTGATTGCATTTAGTCCATTGTCACTTCTACCTGGTGCCTGTTCATAGAATGTGAAATAAACCTGCTTTTGTGGTCACAGAGGCCCTGCTGTTTAGCCTGGTACAGAGGGCAGTTTTGGAGCAGATGTGTAGCCTCTGTGAAACATCTGTGCGCTGAGTCTATTTGCTGACCTCCTTGCAGGGTTTCAGTGGTGGCTTCTCGTGTGGTCAGGTCACCGGGAGAGTGGGTGAGATCTGTCTTGTCATCACTTTCACTCTGATTGGCTTCATTCTGCAGCACTTTCAGCAGCCTTTTACAAACGTGGGTCAGCACGGGAAAATCAGTTCCTCTGTCGGAGACCGCTTTCATCTGTTGGTGCAGGAGCTGATCTTGGGAGAAAAATGTACTCCACATCGCATCAACCCAGCAACCACTCCTGATTGTCTCCTGGGCTTTCTCAGTAGGGACTTGCCAGCAGCACTGTGGCAGCAACTAAGAGGTGTGTGGCTTGCTGGGCTTTCAGCCACCCAGCTCCAGGTGTCATCAAACAATCTATCTTAGCGGCACATCCTGGCTGAGTCAGAGCTCCTGGGCAGCAGCTTCACGTTTTGTTTAGAGCAGTGCTGCCCACACAGACTATTAACTCCTATAAACTACTCCACAGGAGGCCTGACTTTTTTTTTTTTTGCAAATAGAAGTTTGTCAACAGCTACTTGCTTTCTCCTTTTTTTTTTTTTTTTTTTTTTTTAAAAAAAAAACTTATCTAAACAGAATTAAGCTGTGGGAGTCCATGAATAAAAGGTTTCTATTACCAAATTATTGACACTCTGCAAGGGGCCTAGGAGAAGTGGAGGAGGATCAACATCACCTGGAATAACCAGGCAGACATTACCCAAGGGATATGTGCTCTTAAGGATGAGAGAGTGTATAGATTTCCACGGCGGCGGGCAGTGTCTGAAAATGATGAAACAGCGTGCTGGAACCGGTGGTGTGGTCATTATTTGAGAAGTCTTGGAGAGACACTAAGTGTGCTTTGGAAAAAACAAAAATAAACAAAAACCCATCAGCTAAAGCTTCTCAGAAACTGGGAGGAAGTTTGTCCCTGAAAGACCCAGAAACCGAACAGTGAAAGCAATAGGGAGCCACCGGATAACAAAATGCACTACATTCGACTAGTTTGTGGTTGGATATGAGGCTGCAGAAAGGTTGCAGACGGCGTCTGGGTTTGCTCTAGGAGTGGGTAGTGGTGGGGTGCTCTAGCTGGGGATGCTAATGAGAAGCCATTCTCTTTCTCAGGTCTGGGTTCTCCATATGGCTCTTGGAAAGGAAAGGTGAAAATGGGTGGGAAGTATGGTGGATTGTTATCAGGGCAGATCAGTTCAAGGGGGTGAGGGATCACTCAGGTAAAGACAAGAGAGAGAGAGGAAGAAAAGGAAGGGAAGAGGGAGGGAGAGAACACAATGCTTTTGGGTGCTGCCTTTGATCTTTGACACTAAATGACTGAAGGGGCTGTTTCTGGAAACCACTCTCCCTTAAGTGTATTCTAAGCAGGGATCCTGGTGTTTTATGGAAGAATTCTGCTTTCAGATGGATCAGAGATGTTTTCTGGCACCCTATTGGGAAATATTTGATACAGCCAGTTTCTTTAGTGCAGCTCTTTCCAGAGCTTTCAGTAAACCCAGGGTGTTATAGAGCAAGTTCCCAGAGGGGGTCGCAATACTCAAGCTCTTGTCACCTTCATTTCTTGGGGAATTAGTTTTCAAGGACCCTTCATGGACTAGGGTCCTGAGAGTTGGAATTTTGAAGTAATGAACTGGGCCCTCCACCCACTCTTTTAGGCAATCCTGAGCAACTTCTGCCTTGGTCCTGTCCTTGACCTTGAAGCAAGGACAAACCCTGTCATCCTGCTTTGGCCAGAGACGGCTCTGAAGACATGGTGCTGTCTCCCTATCCCCTGAGGCGCTCCTTCACTGTCTCACGGCACCTTACCTCTGGTTCTGGCTCCAAGCATTCACTCAGTCCTCAGACTTAGATGTCAACGTGCTTTGAGGTTGGAAGCATCCTGATTTCTCTCCCAGTGTTTGACAGTGTCCTCTGCCTAGCCTTTGCTGCATCCCCCGGCTTTGCCTTTTTGAATTCAGGAGTCTCCAATTACCTTCAAGGGCAAGGATATCCTCCAGTGAAGTCCCTCACCTTGCATAACCCCCCTTGTAGCTCACCACTAGGCAAGTTATTAATTTTTAAAAAAGATTTGTTTATTTTTATTGGAAATGCAGATTTGCAGAGAGAGAAAGAGAGAGAGAGAGAGAGAGAGAGAAAGATTTTCCACCTGCTTATTCACTCTTCAAGTTGCTGCAGCAGCTGGAGCTGAGACAATCTGAAGCCAGGATCCTCTTCTGGCTCTCCCATGCAGTTTCAAGGTCCCAAGGACTTAGGCCATCCTCCACTGCTTTACTAGGCTACAAGCACGGAGCTGATTGGAAAGTGGAGCAGCTGATGATGAACTGATGCTCATTTGAGATTCCAGTGCTTGAAAAGGGAGAATTTAATCAGTTGAGCCTCTGTGCTGTGCCATACCAGGGCAAATCAAAACTCTCATCTCACCTCTTCCTCCTAAGAAAGTAGAGTTGAATGCCACATACCTCTGAGTCTCTTCCAGCATCTTAGCTGCTCGTAGCACCAGGAAGCTTCTCCTGTAGTGACTTAAATGTTGCTTCTAATTGATGACTCAGTTTCTGCTCCTTGTTTTCTTTCAAGGGCGATGAAGATGAATAATGCTGCTGGGCATATTGGGCAGTGATGTGTGGGTGCTGAGGTGGGTAGGGCCATTTGGGCTACCTTTCTGCAGTCTTCCTGAGGGTCACAGTATTCACCTGACATCCTCATTGCCACTCTCCTAGGTGATGCTATTTAAATGATGACAACTCTGAGATCCCCCGCTCCCAGAGAGAAGTCTTTCTGGAGATGCAGCTTTGTGAACCTATGTCCAAGGCACTGAGTCCCCGGGGAAGTCTTAAGGGATTCTGCCCAAGATGTTTTGCAGTTTTCCTGTTTTCTTTTGGAGTCCACGTTGCCCACTTCTTCCCAGTGAAGGTGCTTGTTCTACTTGTTTTATGAAATGTACGTGAACTTATAGCCTGAAAATTTCTCCCACCGACCTAATAGCTTAGGGCAAACAAGAAAAGGAGCTGAAGTATTCCCTGAAGCTTCCCTTGCTTGCTGCTCATGGATTTTGGGAGGAAGAGTTCAGCCACTGTCCGAGTTTAGCCATTGTCCATTTTAAAGGCAAAGTGATAAGGAGAGTCAGGATGAGAGAGATTGATCAATCTTCCATCTGACGGTTCACTCCTGAATGGTCACAATAACTAGACGGACACCAGGTACCAAGAACTGCTGGGGCTCCCAGGCAGGTGCAGGGACACAGGGACCTGGGTCATTCCCCACTGCTTTTCCAAGGCACTTTAGTACGAAGCTGGATCAGAACTGGAACATCCTGGATATGAACCAGTGCCCATGTAAGATAGTTGCTGCAGGTGGCAACATAACTTGCGACACCACAATGTCGCACTTGACAACGGTGTCTTAGATTTACTTTCACTTTCTATAATGGGATTTCTAACCCCTCACCTAGTAGGGTTAAATGGGAACTCATAGTATGGGGGGTACATAAACACGTTTCTGCCATGAAAATTAATAGGAAAAACCAGCAAAAGAAAGATGTAGAAGAAAACATATTTCTAAGAGTTTAATTTATATACCTCATGTGCAATTGCTATATATCATTATAGACATTCTGGGAAATACAGAAAAGTATAAAGAATTAAATTTTGTCTGTGAAGACCAATGGGAAAGATTTTACTGTGCTGTCGGTGCAGAAATGGTTATGTGTTTCTTTAATGATCATTTGGAATTTACAAGAAACAGTGCTCGTCTTTTATCTAACCATGTATCAAACTGCACAAGCTGCTAGAACATTCTGCAATGGCTAATTGTGACATAACTATGTTATGTAACTAACCATGTTTAGTAATAGCCTTTCAACTCTGCTAGGCTTTAAGGATATGCATCTGAGCCAAACAGATGCAACTTACCTACACATCCGCACCATCCCTAGCCATTGTGAGCTGATGACTGTGGACAGGTGTGATGACTTACTGACTGTGTAGCCAAGTTAGCACTTTATGTACGTGTCAGGAAAGCTTGATTACTATAATGTATGTGGATCCTTCCACAATTTCTCCCTTCTCCCTGTTCCGAAGAGGTGAGCCCACGCTGTTGGGACCTTGCTGATTGGATATCCCTAATGGGAAGAGATGTATGTTGACGTGGCTTTTGTGGAAGTGCCTCAGCGTGGTCTCTTGGGGGAGATTGTGGTTGAGATCCCAGAGGAGAAGGGGAGAGGGGCAGGTGGAATGTGAGACAGCCAGCAGCTTCTGCAGAATCGAGAGGCAACAGATGGATCTGGCTCAGAGCAGTTGGGAGAGGGCCTGCCTTCTTCACCCTGGAGCCCTAGGAAGAGAAAAGCTGGAGGCAGACAAGGAGGGAGACTCCAGGTGCCCATGCTGCAACAGCAGCAGAGCTTGGTGAATTCCCACTTTAGGGGAGAAAACAAAGTCACCTGACTCAAGGCAAATAGAGGTCTTGACCGTGAGAATCTGCTTGCTAACTGGTATGGAGGAGGGATGACTCGTGATAGTGACTCTTGGGAGTCTAGAGAGCTGCTCTGAGGTACCTGGATAACACACTGTCCTAGTCCATTTTGTACTCAGCAGGGGATGGCAGATCCCCTGTGTGGCCAGTAAAAGTCATGCTGGGCTCTTATGCTCAGTTCTTCTATCTCAAACTGGAATATTTGCAAAGAACAGAAATTAATGTCTCATAGCTCCAGAGGCTGGGAAGACCAAGATCTGATTGGTGGCAGTTTTGCTGTCTAGTGAGGATCTGGGCTCTGCTTTCCAGATGGGCATCTTAAAGGCTACATCTTGCAGAGCAAAGGAATGCTGTGCCCATATTTGGCACTAGGCAGAAGAACAAAAAGGGACAAGCTGCTTCTATGAAGCTCCTATATTAGGGCATCTGATCCGATTCGTGCTTCACAGCACCCCCTGACTCAGGCACCCCTCTGAGGATTGTCTCCCATATTTGTTAAATTGATACCTGACTTCCGGAGGGTACAAGTTCAAACCATGACACATACTAGTCTTCAATTTTCTTTGTTTTTTCTAAAGAATTATTTTATTATTATTGGAAAGTCAGATATACAGAGAGGAGGAGAGACAGAGGAAGATTCACTCCCCAAGCGGCCTCAATGGCTGGAGCTGAGCCAATCCAAAGCCAGGAGCCAGGAGCCTCTTCTGGGTCTCTCATGTTGGTGCAGGTTCCCATGGTTTTGCGCCATCCATGACTGCTTTCCTGGGCCACAGCAGGGAGCTAGATGTGAAATGGGGCCATCAGGATTAGAACCAGTGCCCTGTTCAATATGAACTCAGCTCAGATGAAATGGTACCACAACAGTAATCACTGAAATAGTCTCTCAGTGAGCCAAAAATAATTTTCTGATTCCCCTTTCTTATACATTCACTGAAGTTCCAGCTCTCCATCTTTTAGGTGCTTTGATACTTACCTGGGATGCATTACCCACTTGGTGCACACATGCTATTATACCAGAGGCAGAATTCTAGTTCCTTATAGTTTGCATCCAGACCAATAGCTCAGTAGGGAATTGCCGATCAGTCTCTGTGCCACCTCTGTGTGTCCAGGTTTAAGGTCTTACTTGGTTCTTATACTTAGTTCATGCAAAAATGGGGAATATGTCTCAACTCATTCAGTCGTTTTTCCTAGTTGCCCCGTGACACCACACTTCTAGTATCTTTAGGCAGACTAACAGGCCATCAGTGTTACCTACCCAATGTATCAACTTCCTGCAGCTGATGGAAGCAATTGCCATAAACATAGAAGCTTCAAACAATTACATTTATCCCTTCACACCTGTAAGGGCCAAAAATGTCAGATGTGAATATCTGCCCGGCCACATTCCCAGCAAAGGCCGTTAGTTTCAGGCACCGTTAGTTTCAGGCTATTCATTGCCTCTGCTAGTAACCTACTTACTGCAAGAGTCTCAGTTGTATCTGCCAAGAGCCCTTTCTCCTAATATGATAAAATTCACATGCATAAAAAAGAATCTAATGTTTTAGATTAGGGCATATGTTTTGAGGGTCATCATTAAATCCCATTACACAATGAAACTGCTTTCTGTTATTTAGGTTATGTGCCTTAACTGATGGTAACATGGGCCACTGATATGTGGGAAATTCTGGATAGTGGCCTCTTAATACATCCTGGTCAAACCCCAACCCAAAAAGTGACTTCATGATAGAGAAACTGATAAGAGTCTGGGGCTCAGCTTAAACTCACACTTGAATTCACGTTTATGTTTCTTGGTGTAATTTGGTATTTATATAGAATTTACAATGGATTTGTCTCATACCATTTGAAAGCGGACTATTTTAAAGTAAATTATGGTATAAGCTAGGACAAAACCCTAGTAATGCTTTACTGTTCATATTCAGGATGGGAGAAAATTATGTGAAAATAATGAAACAACATTTATCTCATCTAGGGTTGTGCTGACGAATTTCTGTCAGTCATCTACCTATATCATAGTAATTCTCACAGCCACACTAAGGTAGAAATGATTCTATATAGTTTATAAGTAAGGAAACTGAGGCCAAGAGATACTATGATTACACTGCTGGAGTGTAGATGGCTGGGACTCAGCCATGTTTCTGTTCAGTGTTGGACCACATGGCTTAGGGCTAGATTGCTCTCTCTAAGAAGATCCAACCTACCTAGATACATTTGCCCCTACTCTTTGGATGCCACTTGCAGTTTCTTAAGCTCTGGAGAAGCACCTTGCTGGAGAGGTAGTGTTCATGAAGAGGCATGTCAAAGTTAGCCAAAGACAGATAAAGGATTGACAAGAGATCTGCCAAGTGTTTTCAGAGTTGCCAGAGACTTGGACAGAAGAGGTTTTCCTGATGGCAGACAGATTCTGAGGCATTCAAAGAATCAGGACTGGCAGCACTGGGTGCCCATAGCAGTACCCGTAGCAGTGCTGGCAGCACTGACTGCCCCTGAGTCTGCAGTGGCTACCCCATTGTCCTGTAAGTCTGACTCTCTACTCACTTGTGGTCTTGGTTGAGTTGCCGATGGATCATCTGTGGGATGGGTTGCATCATTGCCCTTCATTCTTCACTCCTTCCCCCCTCTCCATTTCTACACCCATTTCCATGTGCGCTTTCCCTTCCTCCTCCCTGAAGACAGAGAGGCACCTCATCCCATGGATATTGGGCTTGGACACATTACTTGCTTTGACATTTTGGGCATTAATAGATGTGATGTGAGCAAAAGCTAAAAATGTGCTTCCACAATTGAACTGCTCTGCCACAAGAACATAATATAATTGACTCATAACTCCAAGGGGGAGTAAAGAGTCATAAACAGGATATGGCCTCAACCTGTAATTTGCAACCTGGCCCAGCTAAGACCAACACAGATGAGCAGGTGATAACTATCCACCCATACACGACAAAGACTAGCCAATGTTTGCTTTAAGCCATGCCCCTCTCTGTGAGGATCTACAGTGAAACAGCAATGACTGATTGAAACCTTCTGCCTCTCCCAGTCACCATCTGCACTGTTGCTGTTTCCTCACTGTCTGGAGTTGCCAGCAGCACAGCAGGAGGTAGAGCCTTAGGTGCTAAGTTAGAGCTTGGCTCCTGAGGGGCACGCCCAGGCCCTGGGAAGGGAAGGAAATGGGCCTTTCTTCGTTCTTGCACCATGCAGCAGCCACCCTCTGCTGCAGCCTCCCCATGGGAGGGAGGCCTTGGCCTCTGCCTGAAGCCAGGTCTCCAAAGAGGAACCTACAGATCTGTGCTAACTCCCTCACTATCTAGCCAGCTGGTCCTAGATGGGGACATTTGCAACTTGCATTAAACTGTTGATTTAAACTCACTTGTAGCTTCTTCACCTGCCCACACCCAAGCCTTGGCTTCTAGTGGTCTTGAAGGGGATGACATCATGGTGGAGAAATACTGTGGAGACAAAAAGATGACCCCCCAGCAAAACCCTTGCAGCTTCAGTGATGCAGCTTCGGTGACTGCAGTGGTCTTTCTCTCTGGTGGTAGGGTCATGGAGATTTTAAAAAGTAGCTCCTTGTTCTCCTGTGTGTTTTCTAAAACCCTGCAATTGAAGCTATTTTTCTTGAAGGCAAGAAATAAAGAAGTGTTAATAAAACGAAATAGTTCCTACTCTGTAGGTTGAGTCAGGTGGGATGGAGCAGGGGGATCTCACAGGGCATATGAATGGCCGGTGGTGGCCCCTGAAAGAGAATTCTGCTTCTAACTTTAGCTGGACAGCTTGCAAATGTCTGCTGTCAAGGAAGAGTTGGGGCACTGGGGGCTCAGTGAAGGAGTGTGACCCAACCAGAATCCGTGTATCAGTCCTAGAGGGGATTCTTGCTTTGTGCAGTAAATGAATTTCTGAAAAATGGTGAGAATCACAATTCTAAATCAAAGACCGTTTTACATGTGCCAGGGGAGTTTCCAGCATAAAAGACTCCTATTGTGAAACCTCGAGTAAAGTGAATAATAATCCCTTTCCTTTTTAATCTTTGGCATAAATCCACATTTTCACTTAGGGTATTTGGGTTTCTATGCAAAACCAGATAAGTGTTCTGGAAAAGCCTGTCCCAGGAGTTGTGCCTGGGGTTCAAGGTTGGTGGTATCATCTCTGATAGGAGGGGTGGTCTGGTCAGGATATGAGATGCACTCCTGGTGCTAACAGGAATGAGTGTGTCCCAGTCTTTTCACCTGGAATACTCTCCCTTACATCCAGCATGTGGCTTGCTCTCATTCTCTTCTCTCCTTCTCCCTCTCCCTTCCCAGCTTGTGCTTCACTACCACTTAGCTTCTTTAGAAGTCTTTCCTCCACATCCTTTTAAAAATTGTAACTCTGCCAACCTTCTTACCCTTTGCCTGCTTAAGATTTCTCCATAGTGTTAAATTACCAGTTATCATGGTTTGTTTTCCTGTTTTTGCTTACTGTCTCTCACTTTTATGTAAATCTCACAGGGCCAGAATTTTGGTTTACCTGGCACAGAGTCTGTGCCTTAATACATATCTGTTGAATGAGTGGAATGTATGGCTTTGGGCCTACTCCGTCAATGCTCTGTGTGAATAAAACAGACATGAGCGGCATGGGTAGGCACCCTTCAGCTCTAGGGAGGCAGTAGATGTGGGGTGGGACAGGGGCAGCCTATCTCAGCTCCAGCCAACTCCTGATCCTGTAAAACTGGCTCAATATTGTCTTTTTACAAAAGAAAAGCTAGAACATGAGAAATTTTTAAAGTAAAAATCACCTACTTTTTAATGTTATAATAAAAGCTTATGTCACCAAAACTTTGTGCAGATCTGTGAATCAGAGCTGACAGGTGCGCACCGGGATGTATTCTGGAACTAGATATCCTTCCTCTAAAATTCTCTTGCATTCTAATCTAGTGCAAGAGTCTATGCTACCATTCAGTTATTTCCACCTTTACTGCTGTGGTGGGAAGCATATAGATTCGATCAGAAACCCAATTATTTAACTTATGTTGTAAAAACTGACCCTTCTTGTTTATCTCACCAACCCAACAGGGGGAAATGTTTTTCTTCAAAACCATCAACTGCCTCCTTAATGCCAGAGAAAATGGGCACTCAGTGTGCCCTTATTGATGTAAGGAGCAGGGCAATGAGACTCTAGGCGAATGATTTTTTCAGGTTTGTAGGATGTATGTTTCCTCCATGCAACACAGGGCTCATTGGATGACTTGGAGGGGAGAAACATCATCTGTTTTTTACTCTGTCATGCTAAAATTTCATTTTATGCAACCTATTTTAGCCTCACACAGTGGTTTATGCTTCTTGACTGCTACTAACCGTCCTTAATGCAGGTATTTGGTGATTTGTAAAATGTCTTAGTGAATCCACTGGGATCCTTAAGGACTATGATGGAACTAGGGCTGAAACAAACAGGAAAATGTCCAGCAAATGTAACTGCTCTGGCAAGCGCCAATCCCAGGATCACTGTGATGAATGATGCTCTTTTGCCAATTATATGAGCTGTGACTGGACCCTTTCCTGCTGCAGAGTAAGTTATTTTACAACTGTGATGTGTTAATGTGGGTCAAAGGGACTAATAGGCAGCTGGGCTGCAACATATGGGAGGAAGGGAGAGAGAGCGAGCAGGACATGTGGGCATGTGCTAATACAGAGGTAGAAAGGATGTTGGGGAAAATATAAGTGACAAAGGATAAGAGACCCAAAAGAGCAGTCATCATGGCCAGTAAGGATTCCCATGGAGGAGTGCAGAGTCTTGGTTTTCGATTCATTACAGATGAGGTCTGAGTATCAGCTCCATTCTATCAGCTCTGTGTGCCCATGACCGTTTCCTCAACCTGTCTGAGACTCATTTCCAACATCTGTGAAATTGACTGGACAAGCTTTCCTCACAGAATTGCCAAACAAACAAACAAACAAACAAACAAGTCAGATGAAACCATGTGTGGCACCAAGTACAGCACAGAGAACTCAACACCACCCAAGATGCTGAGCCTTAGAATCTTATGAAATGGCAGTTGGAACTGAGCAAAACCAGGAGTGGAAGCTCTGATGCCAACACAGACAACATGAATGAGTAAGGTAGCCAGATGGCAAAACCACCATAGACTGAAGACTGGAGCCTATTGGCTCTGCTGTGTTCTGAGTTCTTCATTGTGTTCAGCTGTGATTGGACAGATCCCATCACAACTCTCATAGATATGCAATATCTGTTGTGTGATGGTAAGAAAGAGGGACTGTACTCAACTGTCGTATTTGGAGGTGAGATCTTTGGGAAGTCATTACAGCTAAATGAGGCCATGTGTGGGGTGTTGGGGACAGATCCTTATCCACTGGGACTACGGCTTTAAAAGAAGACCCACGTGCTTGAACCCTGCATTTGTGCATCCTTTGGAGACCTGGAAGAAGCTCTTGGCCATCGTGGCCCAGCTCTAGCAGTTGTGACAGTTTGGGGAGTGGACCAGAGATAGGAAGATCTCTTTTTTTCTCTCCCTTGTAAACTCTGCTTTTCAAATAAATAAATAAATAAATAAATAAATAAATTGGGGCAAAATGAAACTTTTCCTATGTGATCCTGTTTATGAGGAAAGAAAATATTTCCCAAGAGTCTTTTAGCAGACCTTTCGCTTCATTGGTCAAAGTGGATTTATGTAGCCCATTGTGGGGCAGGATGGTAAAGCAGCCATGTGGTGTTTGTAGTCTGATATGTGAGGTAGTGTTTGCTTGCAGGGGAAAAAGAGGAAGTCTGGCTGCTAAGAGGCAACAAACGAAGGTAGAACTAGTGTCATCCCCTCCTCCAAGAGCACACTGAAACCCCAGGATCATGAGTGTGGCTTCCAAGGGTGGATATTTCACTTGCTCTTGCATGAAATACTTGTCCTGAGAAGGGTTTAACATATAAACTTCTGCTGTTACAGTAAACAGACATGGGGGATTTTAAGTACTGGCCAATTGCATTAGCAGAAGTGGGTAATGCCATGTCTGACTGGGGAGTTCCTCTTAATCCTTGAGGTCTCAGTGGAGGGGAGGTAGGGATACAGGGTTCTGTGTTTATGGGATCCTTCAGGAGCTGGAGTCAAAAGGAAGATGGTGTTCAAAGAACTTGTTCTACTTCAAACCAAGTTACTCAAATCAATGCCAGCAGGCTGCCCGGTTAGTGGAGTTGAGAATAGGTGTGGGTCCAGAGGAAAACAAGTAATTTTTGCATTTTCCTGTTACTGTTAGGCCTGCTTGAGGCTCCAAAAGTGGTAGTAACCTTCCAGGTTGTCTTGAGGCTGGACTCGTCAATGAAGCCCTCTTATTTGCTGCTGCTGTGTGACTCCTGTTATTTTAAAAAGCAAGTTGGTAAAGTTTCCTAAATCATCTGTTGGATTTGGACTGTTACATCTTTTTCACCTGTGGTGATTTGTTTATTTTTGTCTTTCCTCCTACTTGGTGACCCCTGGGATGATCTTTTGGAATTCTTCCCTGACAGCTTTATACACCACTCTCAATATCAGGAGTTATTCTAAGGGTCTGTACAGATAGTGTGCAGTTAAGGAGCCATTGGTTTGCAAACCTAGCAATTCTGTGGTAGTTTGCTTTTGAAAGAATTCCATGTTCTTAAAATTTAAGTAAGACAGGTCAGTAAGAAAACAAAAATTATTTATAATTGAGGTTGTCAAAGATAACTTTTCCATTTTGGTGAATATGCTAATCTTTTTATTTGGGATGTGTGTGTGTAAAGAATATTATTTTAAAGATGCTTCAAAAATTCATGAAATACATTTATTATGAAAAATACATGGACTTCAAAAAGTTTCAGCACCAAAATAAAACTTGTAATTCTGTTTTCCGACAGCTTTTTGAAATACCCTCTTATGTGATCAGTATTTCCCCCAAAAGATATGTGCGAGAAGGATTCAAAAAATTCATAGGACATTCCCATTATCTTTTCATTCTCTGATGGTCTGGAATTTTTTGTAAACAAAGGTTTTACGTATTTTACTTTTATTTGAAAGGCAGAGTTACAGAGAGAAGGATGGAGAGAAAGTGGGGTGTGGGGAGAGAGAGGGAGAGAGAATCTTCCATTCACAGATCACTCCCCAGATGGCTGCAATGACAGGAGCTAGGCTGATCTGAAGCCAGCATCTTCTTGTGGATCTGCACGTGAGCACAGGGGTCCTAACACTTGGGCTATCCTCTGCTCTTTTCCCAGACCATAACCAGAAAGATGAATCAGAAGTGGAGCAGTGGGACAGGAACTACCACCCATATGGGATGCACTGCAGGTGAAGGGTTAGCCTACTACACCATACCCTCAGGCCCTGGCATGTTCTTTTCGAAGCTCCTCATATGTGTAAACATTATACTTATATACTGCTTGTATACTTACAAAATGGAATCACAGCAGGATACTGTTCTATGAGTTTTAATGATATCTTGAAATTTGTTCCCTTTATAGAAATAAAAAAGAAAAAATTTAGAAGCAAACAAGAAAACTCTGCCAATATTTCATGAATATTTTCCAGAAATATTTTTCACATAGGCATTTAGCTATTGTCTGACAAGATTTCTAAGATGGTTGTGCTATGACATATTCAATTACATGTGCTACTCATGCTGTTATGGCCCAAGAAGCTTATCATAGGCTGATAATAAAACAATTAATCTACTGCAGCCAAACTACTGAGTATAACAGGCCCAGTCTACCTTTAACATGCATAGAACACTGATCTACACTTGCACAGAATCATCCAAAATGGAGGTTATTTTATAATAAGCTGTGGAATATCTCATGAGATTATTATATAGTGCACTGAAAGTGAAAAGTAGAAGAGTGTATGAGTCTGCTTTCACACCATTGTGAAGTAGAAAAATCCCAAGGCAAAGAATCAGAGGTTAGGGACCACTTGCAATATGTATTTATTTTAGAAATTTATATTGTTTCCATTTTGTTCAATTATAAACAATGACATAAGTCACACAGCCTTATGACTAAGTATTTGGGTGCACCGATGATTCTAGTTTAGCCTGACTTCCTTGAAGTAGAGTCTGGTTTGCCAGGAAAATGCTGCTTGGTTTTGGCACAGGATTGAAGAGGAGCAGTGTGTGTGGGACTTGGCTATGTGTTGATTATTTAGGGGTCTTTGTTATAGGTTACACAGTGAGGATGCAATGGATTCTGATGAGGTCACTTTGACAGCCAAAACTCAGGCAACACTAAATTCCAAAGTAAGTTCTGCTAAGTTAATTGTTTGGATTGGCCTTGGCTTTGTACTGTAGGGACAAGAAGAACAAAAATTATCTTACAGAATCAAAGATGAAGTTTTTTTTTTTTCCTGATAATTTCAAGGGTGTGCTAGAAAGGAGAAGGAAGTTATTATAGGAGCAAGAGCTGGAGGATTTACTGCTGTAATAACCTCGTCACATTTTTAGTCACAAGTATAGCTTCTATTTTGTGATTTCAATATTAAAATATAGAATCTGTGAATTGAAGAGGCCAGTCAGTAATTAATAAAATTAAGTGGAAGTGTAGCCAAGGTGGTAGTGAATCCCAGTCCTTATTCTGATTTATGTGGAATGTCTTTCCACAACTCCCCGTCTTTAACCCTTGGCTTCTCTGTGCCCCTGTTCTCTGCCATGTGTCTTATAGTTACTGGTTACTGGTAAGACTATTGGGACATTTAATAAAAATGGCTAAAATTAATGGCTAAAAGTAAGTTGATAATTAGTCTCATTCTTTGACTCAAAGGTCTTAGACCCACATAGGGACAAGTGAGGGAATTAATAGTAATTTTTAAGTTTCTCTTTTTGTCTCTTCAAAACAGTGTGCACGTGCACACACACACACTATCTCTTTAATAAGCAACCCAGATGTGCCTGTATACACATCATTTTGACACCTAGGGCTCTTACTGATTAAGTGAGAGGATTTGACTCCCTGCTTTATGGAGAGTGTGTTTTACTTGAAGGAATGAAACAACCCATTTAGACAGATGGGTTTATAAACTGTGCTTGGTAATCCTGTATGAGTATTGGAACCACCTGGGGAGCACTGGGAATCACTGATACACCCAGGGTCCATCCTGGAGAGTCTAGGGGTGGCTATAGCCCACCAAAAAGCCAGATGTTTTTATTGCACACAGCTTGGGAATTATGGAAACAATCTTTTACATCCACCCCGGAAGCCAGTGACCTCATCTTCCTGGGAAGTGTCCAGGATATGCACTTTGTGGCATCCAGGTATATTCACTTGAGTGACTTTCCTGTGTCTTATGGAAACTCATTTCTAGGACCACTGGGCCTATAGTCTCCTGCCCCTGATTTTCAAGGTGAAGGAAAGGACTGCTCTAACTGCTTTGGTGGCTGCAGATGCTGCTGAAGTTGCACAGCTTAGAGCAGACAGAGTCAGACCCGAGTCTTTATTCTTCTAGCCTGAAGTTCACAACTCCATCCTCTCTCCTCCCAGAAACTGGAAGAGCATCCAGATGGTCAAGCCTTTGGTTACAGGTTTAAGGAACTTAAAGGCAAGCTGCAGAGCCTTTCTCAAGAGAAATCATGTGAAAAACATCCTCCAGGGCCTTCAGACACTTACTTTCTGGGAGGTCTTTTAAGTCATTTCTGTCCCTCTTGCTTTGATTTAGCTACCAGTTCTGAGTGTTGGTGTTGTGCCTTCAGGGGTTTGGAGCAGAGAGGGCTGCGATTGCACTGCAACCCACCCTCCAGCATCCTGTGAGATGGGCTCATTGTCTTCAAGAAGGAATGTTCCCAAAGGAGTTGTGAACTCTGCTCTAAACAGGAGCCTGGCTTGGAATGTTCTTTTCTCCACAAAACACTGAACAGAGAACTAACCCAGTTCAAACTTGATGACTCAATGGATTTAAGGTTCTCACCCTCTGACTAGCCCACAAGTTGCTGCTCCATGATGACTTCTTAAAACTTATTTTACACAAAAAAGGAATGTGGGAGTGGGATGGGTGGTATTAAGGTGAAGTTGCTGCTTGAGATGCTCGTACTGGGAAGCTTGGCTTGAATCCTGGCTGTTGTGCTTTGATTCCAGCTTCCTGATAATGTACACTCTGGAGGGCAACAGGTGATGACTCTACCACCAACATAGGAGATTGGATTGGGTTCTAGGCTGTTGATTGGCTGAGCCCAGTTAGGGAGCAAAGCAGTGGATGGAGATCTCTTTCCCTCTGTCTGCCTTTCAAGTAAATAAGGAAAACGAATACATTTTAAAAAAAAATAAGAACTAGTAGATAATCACTGAAGGGTTTGGTGTGTGCGGAAGATGAGAAATCAAAAAGAGCTTGTAGTCATGTGTAATCATGACAAATACTTACAAACACTTTGTGTTTAATAAGCTTTTCTTTTACTTAATCTGTCCAACAGTCAGCTCCTCTTGAGCAATTCCAGAACCCAAGGTCTTAACCATTATCTTTTCTTGATGCGTTTCTGTTAGACTTCTTTCCAGTGCTTCTACCTGTTGGAACCTCTTGCTACTCCTTGAAGGACAGAGGAATTCAATATCTTGGGGTCTTTGCTGTGCTAGGTTGGACATAAGAATAATTCCCTGTTTACTTATCTCGTTATTCAGGTTCTGATACCAGGGTACAACACCAAAATAATCTCACCCTGTAAGATGTATTGGTCCCCTTAATCCCTAATCCCCAGTACTCCAAACCATGACTGTATCTGGAACTAGGAGGATCAGCCATGATGTGACAGTGTCGCCTCCCAGATTTAGATGTTGAGACCTGATGATCAACATGATAGCATTTAGAAGAGATGGAGGCTTGAAGAAGTGGCTAGATCATAGGGCTCTGTTCTCTCTTATGAGTGTGACTTGGTGCTCTGGTACAGGGGCTTGATGGAGTCCTCCTGTTCCTTTCACCCTGCTACCTTGTGCAGATGTAATGTCCCTCAGCCTTGGGAGGCACAGCATTCAGGGTGCCATTGTGGCACTGGAGACCAGAGTCTTACCAGACAGCCAGAGCTGTCCAGAGCTTGACCTAGAGCTTTCCAGAACTTCCTGAGGCTTTTGGCTGTGTTGCACCCCATCTCATCATTATCCTTGTAATGAGAAGAGGGGATTTGGGCACTCATGGAGACACTGGAGGGATTCTGACACTGAGGGAAAAATGCACCACCTGCAAATCAAGGAGAGAGACCTCAGAAACTGCCAACCTGTTAGTGAGTTGGTCTTCGGCTTCTGACTCTCAGAAATGTGAGAAAATACATTTCAGCTGTATAACCCACTGAACCTGTCATTTTATTGTGGTAGCCTGAGAAAAACACTTTCTCTCTCTCTCTCTCTCTCTCTCTCTCTCTCTCAGGCCTTCCCAACACCTAGAACCACCCCAGGTAGCACTGACTCCCCACCCCCTTCCTTTGTGCTCTTACAAGGTCCCATGTATTGCACTGTCTTCCTGTTGTCCTTTCTGGGCCTTATGTTCCTTGAGAGTCATGCCTGGCTCATTTCTACAGGTGCAGGAGGATCTAGATGGGCTGAGTGCAACTTGGGCTTGGGTCAAAATATGTGAATGAATGAATGAATGAATGAGTGAATGAATGAATGAACAACAGAATGCTTTAAGCTCCTGCTTGATGTCTTAGGTTTCTAAGAAGGGTCCAACAGCTGCATGTGGGAAGATTCATTCACGTATATAGTAGAAGTTCAAGTCAGGGCTGAGGGTCTCCAAAAAAGGAGAATGGTCAGTCAAGACCAAAGCAGTGGTGGGCATCCAGCCCCAACAGCCCTGGATCTCCTCATCCTAGTGACTCACTTGCCTTGGAACAGTCTTGTACCTTGTAGCCTCCCATCCTGGGCCTTCTCCAGCTCTCAGCCCTCCCTTTCACCGCATAGGCCACTTAATCACATGCAGAAGATGTGAATTCCCTGAGGCCCCGTTGTGTGGTCCTTTTCTCAAAGGCTGTCTCTCTACCAGCTTGCTGGAAGTCCCTTTGCAGGATGTGACAGACGGTCTGTCTTTCTCACCCCTCCAGCTGGACAGGCTCAGGGAACAGGCGGGAGTTTTCTGGGAACAGATCAGGGAGGAGGAGCCAGGCAAAGCGACAAAGGCACATGTCTAGTTTCTCTGCCCAAGTTAGGCTCTGAGCTACCTCTAAAGCCATGGAAATAGTGGAAGCAAAGTTGATCTTTGCTATTGGGTAGCACTTAGCAGCCCCCGCCCTGGGGATTGGCTCTGGTGGTGCTTGGCTTTTGTGCGTAAGAAACCCTCTGGGGAAAAGAGTTCTCAGTGAGACAGAAACCAGGCCAACAAGCCTGGCCTCGGATCAAAGCAACAGAGCCACGAGGGTGGGCTGCACTGAGGCTGGTGGATCTAACAACTGGGCGAATGCCATGCCCAGAACTCAAAGGCCCAGTGCAGACTTGGCATGACGCAAGGAAGACAGCACCACCCGCTCACCGTCTGGCCCTTTGGGTGCTCTGGGTCTCCTGCAGTGCTGAGAGCATATCAGTAGCAGGAGTAGCAGGGTATGGGCCCCTACAGAGGCAGAAGTGCTGGGGTGGGGTGCAAGGAGTTGCTGGGAGGCAGCCTCAAGTTCTGCCAGCAGACGTAGGGCTTAGGACAGCGTCAGCATGGCAGTCATGCTTTGCTCTGCTTTCACATCAGAGGGCAGACAACCTGGACCATGTAGAGACACAAAAGACCACTCGTGGTACCAGGGGTTTTTGAGAAGTTCATGGGAAGTATGTATTATATGAAAACTATGCATGGGTTTCAGTTTTTTTACACCAAAATAAACATCTTTTAATCCCATTTTCCGCACTCTTTGAAGTGCTCTCCTAGGAGTCTATTTATACAAAATGTTGAAAATGCGCAAATTCGAAGAGGCAGAAAAATTGAGGACTGGTTGCTGAGTGAGGGGGAGAAGAGAGGAAGGCAGAGTGACAACCAGGGTATTTGGAGTGTCTTGTAGGGATCATGAAAATGTTCTGAAATTAGTGGTGAAGGTTACACAAGCTTGGGAATAAACTAAAATCCTCTGAATTCTACATGTTTACAAAGGTCAGTTTTGGGGCTGGTGCTTGTGGTATAGCACATTAAGCTGCTGCCTGCAGTGCTGGCATTCCAAAAGGGTACCCGTTTGAGTCTTGGGTGCTCCATTTCTGATCCAACTCCCTGCTTATGCACCTGGGAAATTGGTGGAAGATGGCGCAAGTGCTTGGGTCCTTGCACCCACAGGGGAGCCCCAGAGGACGCTTCTGGCTTTGGCCTGGCCCATCCCCAGTCATTGTGGACCTATGGGGAGGAAGCCTAGATGGAAGACCTCTCTCTCTCGCTCGCTCGCTCGCTCTCCTCTCTACTTTGTAATTCTGCCTTTTAAATAAATAAAACAAATATTTCTCTTTTTTTCTTTAAGAAAAGAGTTGGTTTTAGGGCATATGGATCTCTCAATGAAGTTGATTTTTTTCTTTGATGATGAAGAGTCAGAAGCAGAGGGAAAAAGATAAAAATAAAGAACAATATAATATGCAATTTTAAGCATGTAGGCAAGAAATAAACAACAACAGTTGAATGTGAGATGAGGATAGACAAAAAGTGGAACTGACCCAGTGTGTGTGTATGTGTGTGTGTGTGTGTGTGTGTATATAATATGTATTTATATATATAATCTTTATATATATAATCTTTATATATATAATCTTTATATATATATATATATATATACATATATATATATATTCTTTCCATGGCTGTCTGAAACGTTGAACTGAGGGACATCTGAAGCTGCATCTAGACTCAAAAAGAGCAAACAGCACGATCGGTTAGTGATGTTTGCCCCAGCCAGGAAGAGGTATGGCCAGCCAGTGTCTGCCTTCTCTTCCTGAATAAGCTTGGTGATCTCACCCAGCAATCAAATTCCCTGATCTGAGACACTCTCTCGTGCAGCAGGAAGGAAATGGCGGTGGACGGGGGACACTGCAGAAATCTGTGTAAGGAGAGTATAGATGGATCGAGGCTAAGGTCTTTGCACAACCCACTTAGACCTCTACTTGCAAAGGCTTGCACTTGGTCCATTCTCGGAATAGCCAGCTCCCCTAAGAACTTGCTGCCCCAATCAGTTGTTTCCAGATGCTCTACTTCTGATCCATCTTCCTGTTAATATGTCTAGGAAGGTAGAAGATACATGATGATTCAAGCTCTTTGGCCCTGTCACCCATATGGGAGATCTGGATGGAGTTCTGGGCTCCTGGCTTTGGCATCACTCAATGCTGGCTATTGTGGCCATTTGGGGAGTGAATCAGCAAGCAGTCTCTCCTTTCATCTGTCTTCCCACCTCCCCCCTCTCCCCCCCTTTGCTCTGGCTTGCGAGTAAATAAAAAAAAAATTGAATATGTGCATTGCTAGCATTTAGCTCTTCTGGGAGAGGTGGTGGACTTAGCAATTAAGAGCCCTCTTACTTTTCAGAGTGCGTCAAGAGACTTGCTGGGGGCAGCAAAGAAAAATACATTTGTCATTGAAATGACAGCCACAGCAGTCGAAGGCGGTGGAAGCCATTTTTATCTTGTGGCAGCGGAGCTGGCTTTATCCCTTCTGGGAAAAATAATGAATATTAGAGGTACTGTTTGCAAATATGCACCTTCCACTGATTTCTCTCACAGCCCAGCAATTTTTCAATAGGACAGCTTTCTTGGCGACAGTGTAGACAGCCAGAAAATGATAAAATGCAGTATCCAGAGAGAAGCCTGGGGCTCTGTTTGTTTAACAGGGTAATTGGGCATGGGCTGTGAAAGGTCAATCTCAGCAGCCAAGTCGCTGCAGGTGCTGGCCTGGAAGGAGGCTCTTGGCTAAATAATCAGGTCTATAGGCTCCCCTCCCGTCTTGATCTGCTTTCCAACAGGGTACCCTTGCACTCAGATTCACAGCACCCCCTTCCCAACCTTGATTCAAGTGAATCTTGAGCTCACTGATCTACATAAGGCTTTCCAGAAAGAGCCAAATGTGTGAGGGTCATTCAAACAGCCTTTGCTGTTTGAAGCTAAGCCCGCTTTCTCTAACACACGCTAATACATTTAAACCCTGCAGCAGCTAATGAGATCAGACCACGATTAGCTTTCAGTTCTTAAGCAGAATCGATCAGGGATGGTTGCAGGCTAAGGAAAGAGAGTGTCCCCAACCACAGCCCACAGCTTTCTTTTATCTTATTTGTGTTCCTCTCTATCATCTGCAAAAGTGTTTAGGGCCCATCGTTTCTACAAGATAATCTACAGAGTTCCGTAGCAGGTGCTGCCCACATGTTCACTTGAGGCATCCCAGAGTGTTTTCAGAGACTGAGCCTGGGGGGCAGGCACAACATTTAGAGTCTGCTTAGAGCTGAAATGCTTTTAAGAATGGAACACTGGGGCCCAGCGGCGTGACCTAGCGGCTAAAGTCCTCGCCTTGAACGCCCCGGGATCCCATGTGGGCGCCGGTTCTAATCCCGGCAGCTCCACTTCCCATCCAGCTCCCTGCTTGTGGCCTGGGAAAACAGTGGAGGACGGCCCAAAGCTTTGGGACCCTGCACCCGTGTGGGAGACCTGGAAGAGGTTCCAGGTTCCCGGCTTCGGATCGTTGCGGCTCACTTGGGGAGTGAATCATCGGACGGAAGATCCTCCTCTCTGTATATCTGGCTTTGTAATAAAATAAATAAATCTTTAAAAAAAAAAAAAAGAAAGGAACACTGCCTTCTCAGAAGGCCACAAAGTCTGGTGGGAAAAGTCAGACACATAAACTGAGGTTTGTGATTCCTTGGTTCTTACCTTCGCCAATGGTGTCATCAGCTTTGTGAATCTTACAGCTTGCAGAGGCCAACTCCATGGGTAGAGCATGTGGCAGAATAAAAACTTAGTCACTATTACAATCCTGAAGACCACTCCTGACTGGTGCTAAAATAAAGCCATATGAACACAATCATGTTTCTACTGCTCTCACTTGGACCTGCTATTTTAGGACCCAGAACTCTGCTAATCCCTCAAAATGGTTTCCAAACAAGGTGGATCAGCTGCTGCTTTCTCTCTGCCATGCCATGTCAGAGCCAGGTGACAAAATGGGTCTGCTGCAAAAGACTGCTGCAAAGGACCACCTCCCTCCCTGTGGGAAAGCCACCCTGCAACTCTCTGTAGGGGCGTTCAAGGACTTCTTTCCCATTAAACATCTATGTCTGTATGTATAGTGTGTGTGTGTGTGTGTGTGTGTATACATACACACATAACCCACCCTGCAACTCTCTGTGAGGACTTTCAAGGACTCCTTTTCCATTAATAATCTGTGTCTCTATGTATATTATATACATACATAATGTATAATATATAAATTATATTTTATGAATGTTGGTGCAAAGACAAATAGAATCCGGATTAAATTAAATATGAAACATTTTTCTTCAGCTTCAGTTTTGTGACCTAATACCAGCCACTATGAAGTATGCCATCTTGTAGTCTTGAGCAACTGTCACCTCTTTCTGGTTACAAAACATTTCATCACTCCTTAAAGAGACCTTATAACCAAGAAACACACAGGCCTCATTCTTTCTTTCCCTGAGCACAACATTGTTAGGGATCATACATGATAGAGTGTGTATCCCCACGTGATCCATTTAGGGGCTCAATAGTATGCTGCAGTATCATTCATCCCTCAGTGGACATTGAGTAGCTTTTATTGATTGGCTCTTAAGAAGGCATGCTGCTATGAAAATGTGTGCATAATATTTTGTCTGAATAGGTGTGTTTTCTTGGGTATGGATATGGCTGCTCTAAAACTCATGTTGAAATTCCATTGCCATCACAGTAGTGTTGAGAAGTGAGCCTTTTAATAAATGATTAGGTTCTGAGGTTACTGCCTGTAAATGCAAGAGGGCTGTTATCTCAGGAGTAGGGGTTTTATGAAGGACTGTCTTCTCTCTGTCTTCTGCATGGTTACTTGCCTTTTGCCATGTTATGATGCAGCAAGAAGACCCTCACTGGATGAAGCTCCTTGACTTTACCTAGTCAATCTCCAGAACTGTGAGAAAGATTTTTATCCAGTTGGTAACATTCCTAGGAGTGGAATTTCTGAGTCATGTGGTTGACTTAAATTTAACTTTTTTGAGAAACTGCTGTCAATTTTCCAAAGCCATCACATCATTTTACATTCTCACTGGCAATGTATACAATGACTTTCCATTTGTCTACGTCCTTGCTAATACTTGTTATTTATTTATTTAGTTGATTATAATAAAAAAAGATGTATTTATTTGAAAGTTAGAGAGAGAGAGCTCTTTCATCTGTTGGTTCACTTCCCAGATGGCCACAGCAGCCAAAGCTGGACTAGGACAAAGCCAGGAGCTTTGTTGGGTCTCTCACATGTAATGCAGGGGCCCAATGACTTGAATCATCTTCTGCTGCTTTTTCCAGACCATTAGCAGGGAGCTGGGTCAGAACTAAAGCCCTGGGACACAAGCCTGTGCCATATGGGATGCTGGTGTGTACAGGTGGAGTCCTTAGCCACCAAGCCACAACATTGGCTCTTACCTTCTTTAAAGATTTATTTAAATATGTAAAAATAAGAGTGAGAGAGAAAGAGAGATCTTCCATTTGCTGATTCTCTCTCAAAATGACTGAAATGACTGAGGCTGGATCAGTCCAATGCTAGGAGCCAAGAGTTTCATCAGAGTTTCCCAAGTGAGTGCAAGGGTCAAAGCAGTTGAAGATGTGTTCTGTTGCCTTCCCAGGTGCATTAAAGGAGAGCTACAGGGATGCCTCCTATTGTTGTCCTTTGTGTTGCAGCCATTTTGGTGGTTGTGAAGTGACAACTAGAGAGGAGAGGGACCTGTTCAGCATCCTGTGTTGCCCAGTTAGGTTTGGCTGCAAAATCATTTTTACTATCACGGTGTTGTGTGTATCAGACCAAGCATCCTTAGTCTTCAAAGTGACTAGAAGAACAAAGGCATATCAGCAAAGTGGTGCTAGAATGGACCCAGTTTTCCCTCACTCAGAACAGAGAGCTGCTTCTGGGTAGAAAACAGTGCTGGTGGTCTTTGGGAGTGAGGTCTCCTTCCCAGATGGTGGACTGGATGGGATTTCCTCAAGTCCTCTCACATCTCATTTTATATTCTGGACATTTCTTTGATGGCAGAAAGATTCATCAAGGACATAAGTCTGCTTAACACCCCTAGTAGCTGCCACTCAAAGTTTTACACATGGCGATACAGAGATATTTAAGAAATGATGCAAGCTCAACATGCAAACATATTATCTCCATAGCATCCCTTTGATTTTTAATGGCAGAGGCAGGTGCAGGGGTCAGAGGGAATGTAGATAAGGGGCCCTGAACTCTGAAAAAAGGGAGCAAAAGTAAAGTGTTGAAGGTCTTACGGTGATGGTAAGCAGCTTGTCAGGCCTGCTCTGCAGAGGCGGAGCTGGTGGGGTAGGGGTGGTGTTCAGGTCACTTGTCTTGTCTGGGTGGGAGAGAAACAACTTGAAAGTCAAGTAGCATCTTCTGGCTGCACCATCTTAGCCTGTTTGGGAAGGGTCATGCATAGCTGGATGACCATTCTCAGGGGCAGGCTACCTGAACTCATGTGCAAATCCTATGGATATAATCCAAGCCCAGAGACTGTGGCCAAGTGGTAACAGGCAAAATGAGAAAGGCAACCAGTGACTTGGTGAGAAAATAGTGTTCAGAGCCACAAACCATGTTCTGTACCCAATGGAAAATGTGGTACGTACCAGGCTGGTTTTGGTGATTATGCCTCCCCCACACACAGTATGACTACAGATTTTTAGTTATGAGGAAAATATTACAGCCCCAAACAACCATATAATAAAGAACAGCCTACTTTGATTCATCTTTTCCATCTTAGTTTGCATAAATTGCCTTTTTTTTTTTTTTTTGCAGCAGCCTCCAGCTGTGTGGTTTCTGCCCATTTGGGACCCGACAGTTATAAAATAGGTGTGTCTTGTTCCTCAGGCCCATGACAAGCTGCTGTCAGTCCACTTCCCACAGTTTGTATCAGACAGTGGTGCTGCTTACTGTGATGTTGAATGTGTTTTGCTTGTAAAGCATTGTTCTGGTATTCTTTGTTCTGAAGATTCATATTTTCAGTGCTCTGTGCTGGTAGGGAGGTCTGGCAAGTTAGGTTTGAGGGTTTCTGTACAAAAACGCAGGAGATTTCATGATAAGCACCAATGACTCATTAAAATAAGCATTCGTTGAAGCACATTTCAGCCAATATTCATGCTAAGAATTCTGTCTAGCTCTAGAATTTGTGTCTAGGAGCATGTAGGTAATTATATTGAACAGTAAGAGTATGGGACAGTAGAGATATGTGTGAAGCTTTTTAAACTAATTTCTTTTGTATTGCCAATTAATGAAGAGATGACATTTTTTTCTCAAGAACTGTCTAGTAACACTTCTAAAAACAGATGAGATGGCAACTTTCCATATCTTGGATGTTCCCCTCTTAAACTGGGGTTGATGGGTGGGTGCTTAAAGGCTATGAGCAGTTGTGGAAGAATGTCTTCTATTTCCAATAGCAAAGTGACTATGGCTTTCTTCTGGTTTGCGAGTAGTGTCTAATCTTTAACCTGTTTAAATACAGACACAGCACGTGAACCTTGTCTGTCTCTTGTAAAGTCCATAGTTGGTAGAAGAGTTCTAGAGAGGGTGTTGACATTCTCATTTCTCTTTCTCATTGTGCCAGATCCTAGACAGCTGCAGACAGACCTCGTGGATGGTTGAGAGAAAATCCACAGTGACGTAGTCACTAACCAAGGAAAATGGGAGGATCTGTGTCTTAGAGATTCTGAAATGAGCATATGGACTAAGCACGAAAGGTGAGGGAGACTTGAAATTTGGCATTTCGCCTTCTTCCTTTGCTTCTTCCCATCCATTCCTTCCCTTGTCTATATTTGAAATGAGCACCTGCTGTACTGTCACCAACTGCACAAACTGCTGGTTTGTGAGAGAAGCCAGAGCCTGGGGTGCATTTCAAGTCTCAAACAGGGAGACTTTGGGTTACTTTTTCATTATTCTTTTCCATTGCCATGAGTAACTGAGGCTTGGCTCTTTAGGACTTGCTGTTGCAGCCAAAGACCAATGTTTGATCCACAGAGAACCAGGTAGGTGCTCTGAGCGAACACTTTTCTTCTTGAGTGTGGGTGGAAGTTTATGAGTCACTTACGGCAGTGGCTTATGTGTGATTCTGAAAATGTGACCACAAGGATGGACTTGACCACAGATGAGCCATTCCTGGGTGACGATGATAGCCAAGCACTGGGCATTCTTTTGCACGTATCTTTCCAATTGCTACCATTGCTGTAGAATGGGTAGAATTGTCCCCATGGTCCAAGTGAGGACATAAAAGTGGAGTCAGATTAAGTTACTGACTCCAGGTCACATAGAAGGTTACAGAGTTGGGTGGAGAGCCTGAATTATCTCATTTCATTCCACTTGGGCTAGCTCTTGAGAAAACGACTTCTTTTAATAGTCCTCCCAAGTTACTTCTCTTGGTCCTTTGTGCAGAAACTGAAAATGAGAATTACCTGGTATGCTTGTAAATGATTCCAGTAACCTGCTTCAGACCAATTGCATTAGAACCTTAGGGGTAAGGCCACTGTATCCCACATTGCCTTCCTCGTATCCTCCACTGCTCCCCGTTATTGTGGTTGAAAACTGCTGCCTTAGAGAATGTTGGGGGTACCCTCTAGAACCATTCTTCCATCTCTCTGCTCTTGGAGTCTCTGCCCAGAGCTGTTGCCTTCCCCCTTCCTGACTTAGCAGCTGCAGGTGGGACACCTTTGCCTGAGTGTGCTTTCCCAGGTAAGCAGGCAGCCTAAAAACTCCCCCTATTCCTGCTGACCCCCAGCCTGCAGGAGTAATGCTGTGTACTTCCAAGGAATAGAAGTGCTTGATTTTCACTCCCGGGCTTCCCTTTCCCTCATTGATTTTATGTGGGGATAAGCTCTCGGTACTAGCAAAAAATAGTAGCTTGCAAAGACAGTGATTTAAGGTTCTCCCCTGACTTCTTGTTGGTTTAGTAAATCCATAGAACACTTTAGAGTGGAAATCACTTGAATGCTTGCCCAGAAAGGCAGCCATAGGCAGTTTCCAGAAAGAGCAGATAGGGATGTGGAATGGAGCTGTGTTGGTTCTGTTTCTGTCACATGTTAGTTACGTTGTGTTGAGAAGATGGGGAGACTAGGGTGGTGGGGTATCTGAGAGGAGGTTTCTCACTGTCCTAGGTCAGAAACATGTTAATTCCTTAATATAGGTGAGTAAGGCTGGCATTGTGATGCAGCAAGTTTAGCCATTTTCTCATATCACGACGCCGATTCAATTCCTGGCAGTTCTGCTTCTGATGTGGTTTCCTGCCAACGTGCCTGGGAAAGCAGAGGGAGAAGGCCAAAGTATCAAACCCCTGTTACCAGGTTGGGCACCAGGCTCCTGGCTTTATCCTAGCCAGACTGGCTATGTGGGTATTTAGGCAGTGAACCTTCCAGCAGATGGAAACTCTCTTTCTCCCTCTCCTTCTTTACCTTTTTCTCCTTTTGTAGCACTGCTTTTCAAATACATTAGTAAATCTTAAAAAAAAAAAAAAAGGTGAGTAGAGGAATTAATGTAACAGACACATTGTATCTGTCACAAAGTTGAAACAATGCCTATTTTTCTGCCATATTCTTTTAGATTTGCTTAAAGCATGAGAAGTTATGTGCCCATCTGTTGTCTCATGTTTTCCTTCTTTCTCCCTCCTTCATCAAAGATAAATACTCACATGAACTTGATCTGTCATTCTCACATATGTTTCTCTGTTTTTGTTACTAGTGGAGGTATCCATAAATGATAATACTATGACTTTGTTTTCAAATTAACTTTATGTTTCCTTTCCCTCTGTGGCCTTTTTTTTTTTTTGTCTCTTCATAGCTTGAAATTCACTTCTTTTTTCCCAAATTAATTTTATTTCATTAGTTTTACAGTTTTGTTTTTGTACATTGAGGTTTTAAATCCACTTAGAAAGATTAGAAACAATGTTTGTGAGCTGAATAGACATATTTTCAAAGAAGACATACATAACTCCATTAGCCAGTTGGAATTTGAGAAGATGCTCAATGTTTTGAAACATTGAAGCCACAGATACCACCTTAGATTTGTTAGGCAGGCTGTTATCCAAAAGGTGACAGCTAAGAAATATAGGTGAGGATGTGGAAAAAAAGCAAGCCTTGTGCACTGATGGTGAGAAGGGAAGTTGGTACAGTTTTAATGGAGACCAGTATGGAGGATCTTTGTAATTAACAGTAGAACAGGTGGTTGGTTCACTGGTTAAGGTGCTAGCTAAGAAGCCCATACCGTGAATTACAGTACTTAGCTTTGATTCCTGGCTCTGACCCCTAACTCCAGCTCGCTGTTACTGCTGACTCTAAAGGCAGCACTGATGGCTCAGATGGTTGGATTCCTGCCACCCGTGTGGGAGACCTTGGTTGAATTCCTGATTCCTGACTTTGATTCAGCCCTGTCCTGGTTCTCTTTCTCCCTCTTTTGGTCTATTTCTTGAATAGATAAATAAAAATTGAGTTAAGTAGAAAAACCATATCATTCAGCAATCCCACATCTGGGCAAATATATAAAATCAGGTATTTTTAGAAAATATTTATGTGTGTATTTTAAAGGCAGAGTTAAAGAGAAAGGATACACACATCATCATCATCATCACCATCATCTATCTATCTGCTGGACCACTCCCCAAATCACCACAGTGCCCAGTGTTTGGCCAGGAACATCATCTGTGTCTCCCATCTGGGTTACAGGGGCCCCAGCATTTGGACCATTTTCTGCTGCTTTTCCCAGGCCATTAATGGGAACTAGATCGGAAGTTGTGCAGCTGGGATAAAAATTGGCACCCAGTGGGAATGCTTGCATTGCAGGTGGCAGCTTTAACTTCTGTGACCATAATACCCAAATCAGGTATGTTCATCATTCACTATAGGCAAAAAATGAAAACAAGCCAAATGTCCATCAACAGCTGAATTGATAAAGAAAATGTAGTGTATGTATAATGCAATATTATTGAGCCTTTAAAAAGATGGCCATCCTACCATTTAATGTGTGTGTGTGTGTGTGTGTGTGTGTGTGTGTGTGTGTGTGTGTATGATGTGGAAGAAATACAGAAATACAGAATGGAAGGAGACACATACACACACACAGAAATCTTCTGTCTGCTGGGTCACTTATCAAATGGCCACAGTGGTGGTCAGCACTGGCCCAGGCTGATGCCAGAGGCCAGGAACCCCATCCGGACCTCACATGTGAGTGGTAGAGGCCCAAGTATTTGAAATACCATCTTCTGCTTTTCTAGGTACAATAGCAGGGAGCTGGTGCAGATGCAAATCCAGAACTCAATCCAGGGTTCTGACATGAGAAATCATTGTCAGAATCAGCAGCTTAACTAGTTATATCCCTTGGCACCTAGCTGTCACCTGTGACAGAATGGATGGACTGGAGGGCATCATGGCAACTGAAATAAGTCAGCGGAAGGAAGAAAAATACTGTACAACTTTCTTACATTTCTATGTGAGATCTAAAAAGGGTGAGCCCTGGAAACAGAATGGTGGCTGCTGGAGGCTGTAGGGAAAGGAAGAGGGGTTGTCAGAGAGTATAGACTTTCATCATCCAGTGGATAAGTTCTGAGGCTCTATTGTATGCTTGGATGACCACATCAGGTCAGATCTTTGAAGTTTGGTTGGAATATGATCTTAAGTGTCCTCACCATACACAAATAATAGGGTATTTAAGGGAGATGATGATGATGATAAGAGCGTTAACTGACTTGTTTTGATTATTTCATGAATCATTTTGTGCACCTCAGTATGTAGAATGTTCTCAATTACACTTCAATGAATCCAGGAAAAAAATTCCCCATGGGGCCCGGCGGCGTGGCCTAGCGGCTAAAGTCCTCGCCTTGAACGCCCCGGGATCCCATATGGGCGCTGATTCTAATCCCGGCAGCTCCACTTCCCATCCAGCTCCCTGCTTGTGGCCTGGGAAAGCAGTCGAGGACAGCCCAAAGCTTTGGGACCCTGCACCTGTGTGGGAGACCTGGAAGAGGTTCCTGGTTCCCGGCATCGGATCGGCGCAGCACCAGCCCGTTGCGGCTCACTTGGGGAGTGAAACATCGGACGGAAGATCTTCCTCTCTGTCTCTCCTCCTCTCTGTATATCTGGCTTTCCAATAATAAAAAATAAATCTTTAAAAAAAAAATTCCCCATGAGGGGAAATTTATTATTATCCTATGTGATATCTGCTTCTGTAAGTTTCCTTTTACTGAATTATTTTATACTGTTGATTTAATTTGTTGTGATTTTATACTATCCTCAAAAGAGAATGTGGGACATCTCTCTCTTCTTCAAAACAATGCTAGAATATCTCTTCTTCCATAATTTTGTAGAACTTTCTTGCAGGATTAATATTTAGGTGTGTGCTTGTGTGCCTGTGTGATTGTACATGAATACATTTAAAAAAAAACTTTAAGATGCATTTAATGGGGGAGGAGATGGACAGCGAGTGAATTCCCATCTGTTTGTTCACTCCTCAATTGTCTACCTCTGCTGGGGTTGGGTTGGGGCTGGATCGCAAAGCTGAGAATGCTGCCCCATAGGGTAGCAGGAACCCGAGCACTTGAGGCATCCCCCCACCTCCCAGATTCCCCATTAGCAGAAAACTGGACTTGGGATCCAGAGCCAGCTGTTGAACCCAAGTACATCAGTGAGTAAATGAACCACTAGGCTAACAGCCTGCCCCTGATGCGTTTTGATGTATTAGTTTCTTTATTAATGATAGAGCTGTTCAAATGGTATGTATTTTCCCAGATGGCTTTAATAATTTATGTTTTTCTAGGATATTTGATCTTTCCATAGTACTGCATCGTTAAATGTTCCAATATTCATAGTATTATGATTTTTGAAAATCTCCACCACATTTCTGAATAGATTCTTTTTTTTTTTAACATTTCCTCATTGGTAATCATACATATGCCTGGCATTTTAAAATCTATCACTGTTTCACTCTACCTGTCAGAGATTTGTCAATTATTTTTGAAACAATGACTTTTAGTTTTATTCATTTTTATCTTGTTTCTTATATTTTCTAATCTCTCTACTGATCTCAATAATTACATTGTCATTGTGTTTTGATATGAGAGAATTTGCTTTGTTCTTTTCTTGTTTCCTGCCGCTTTTCTAGTTGGATGCATAAATCACTAATACCCTTTCTACATGCATTCTAAATAATTTTCTCTAAGTACTGCCTAAGTTGCGATGTCCATAGATTGATATTTGGGGTCTTCATAATATATAGCTGTAAATTATTGTCTGATATTTATTCAGACTCTTTTCTTGGCTCACAAATTGCTTCTGAATGCGTGAGAATTTGAGGGAATCATCTCTTTCTCATAGGTTTCCACTTCCTTGGTGTTGCTGCAGAGGGCATGGTTATGTGATGTTGGGTTCTGGCATTTGCTACAGTGACTAAAGGCCTATTAATGTCCCGCAGATTCTGTCATTCCTAGATACCACATGCTAGATTTGCATATCTCTGTGACGTCAAGCTTGCTAATCTTGCCCTTACAAACCTCTGTAGACTGCTCATTATCACGTCTTGCCATAGGCTTCTCTTTATTTACCGGATATTGGATGATTTTAAATAGTACATAACATTTCTTATGATTCTGTTTCTAATTGTCGTTCTATTCCTTCAAGCACTTCAAAGTCTAATCTTGCATGTACAATGTGTTCTATCTGTTGTCTTACAGTAGAGGTCTCCTTGTGGATTTCAAAAAATTGAATTGTGAGTTTAGCTAACATTTTTTTTATCATGAATTTCTTGTGGCATTAATAACTTTGCGTTTTCTAAGAACCTCATTGGTTACTGGCCCAGGATCAGTTTTTATGCTAAATTCTTAACTGAGGAATTGAGTAAATGTGAACTTGAAATCTAGTGAGCTTTCTAACTTCTACAGAAGAGGTCCTTACTCTTCTAGAACTCAAAGACAGACTAGGCAACTTGTTTAATTTTGTCCTAATCTGCCTCTTCAGAGTATATATATTTTTAGGTCCAATTTGAGAGCTCTTTTTTTTTTTCAATTGGAAAGTCAGATATACAGAGAGGAGGAGAGACACAGAGGAAGATCTTCTGTCCATTGATTCACTCTGCAAGTGGCCACAATGGCCGGAGCTGAGCCGATCTGAAGCCAGGAGCCTGGAGCCTCTTCCAGGTTGCCCATGTGGGCACAGGGTCCTAAGGCTATGGGCCATCCTCAACTGCTTTCCCAGGCCACAAGCAGGGAGCTGGATGGGAAACTGGGCTGCCTGGATTAGAACCAGTGCCCATATGGGATCCTGGAGCATGCAAGACGAAGACTTTATCAGCTAGGCTATTGCACCAGACCACAATTTGAAAGTTCTTAATTACAACTCTCTACCTTAGTGTGAGTCCAAAAATACCTGTTACATTTAAAAAAAATGAAAAGAGTACATAAAAAAAACTACAAAGCTACTGTTATTAGTTACCACATAATTATAAGATCCTAAGGTACCACTCTGACTATATGCTCCTTTTTGGCACCTGGGTGGTTCCATATATATACACATGTATTTTTAAAATTTATTTATTTTTATTGGAAAGGAAGATTTACAGAGAGAAGAGACAAAAACTGAAAAGTCTTTTATCTTCCAGCTTACTCCCCACATGGTTGCAACAGCTGGAACCCAGCTGATCTAAAACCAGGAGCCAGGAGCTCTTCCAGAACTCGCATGTGAATGCAGGATCCAAGGTTTTGGGACATCCTCCGCTGCTTTCCCATTGTAAGTTAGCATCTGAAAGGGAAGTGAGGCAGCCAGGACATGAACCTGCATCCATATGGTATGTTGGTATTTGTATGCAGAGGATTAGCCGATTGAACCATTACATTACTCTCCCATTATATATACATAATATATATATTTATAAATACATATTTATAAATATATGTTGTATATATATTTATAAATATATGTTATATATTTATATATACTATATATCATATATTCATATATAATATATTCTATATTTATATATATAAATATATATATATTTGTAAATATATACAACATATGTTTATAAATATATATAATATATATGCCTACCTATGTATTTTAAGGACTTTTTTTCATTGAGAAATGGCTAGAAAGGATTAGGTTGTAAAGATTCCAATTGTTCTGTGGTTTGTGTACCAGAGTTACCAATTCCCACAACGTAATGGCACTAGTGGCAAGGTCATCTATGGGGAAAAACTTGACAAGCAGAATGTCCTACAGCTTACAGGTCCCAACAAATTCTGTACCCAACCCAGATTTTATCCACACTGCCAATATTGAATGGTTGGATGGCAAGCACCTGGTCTTTGGCAGGATAAAAGAAGGCATGAAAATTCTGGAAGTCCTAAAGTTCTTTGGGTTAGGGGATGGCAAGACAGCAAGATCACCATAGCTGGGTGTGACCAACTCTAAGAAATGTGGCTTATGCTTTATCTCATTCACCAGACTATTCCTTCTGTGTCCTGGAAGCGCACTACTTCCACCCCACCTGCTCACAATATCGTGTCATCTTTAATTGTCTTGCTGAAGTCCTTTGGGTTTTACATTTCCTCCAAGTTTTGCTAGATTGTAGAGTGAAGGTCTAATTATGAAATAAACATTAAATAGCAGCAGCAGCAGTAATTTAAAAAAAGGGTGAATCTCAAAAGAATTGTGCTGTGAATGAAAGAAAGCAGGCAAAAAAAGAGTAAATGTTATGTTAGTTCGTTAATTTAAGTTTAGAATAGGAAAGCTGGTAGAGAATGATGCAAAGGGGATCCATGGCCGCTGACAGACATAACTAGGGAAGACGAGCTTTCGGGTGTGATGGATTCACTTGCTGTCTTGATTGTGTTGATGATTTCACGGGTGTACATCTATATCAGAATGTGTCAAATTGTTCCGTTTAAATAGAAGCAGCTTCCTGTAGATCAATAAGGCTGCTTAAAGAAGGGGGTGTTAAATACAGAGGCCTTGGAAGAGCTAAGTACAGGGTGGTGCCAATAGACAGGATACATGAATGCTCCCTTAAGTCAAACTACTAGAGTTCAAGAAAGAGGGATGGCTCACCTGAGACTTGAAATGTGATTCTGCTGTTATTCAAGGAAAGAGAGTGAGGAGAACTGGGGGTAGGTGGAGAGCTGTCCAACAAATTCATAGGTTCCACTGCGTGTCTTGGTGTAGTCTGTCCTGACACTGACAAATGGCGTGGCGTGACTGGTGCTTGTGAACAGGAGAGGAGGGAGGCGGGGAGTTCATGAAGTTTTTACTAGATGCTAACTGACTTGCATCAGCAGCTTGTCCGGACATCTCCATCTCCAAATACAAGATGGGATCACCACTCCATTTACATGCACATTACAGTGGGATCAGTCTGTAACTCTCTACCTGCCCGAAGTATCCCCCCAGTTACCTGAGGGAGTCCCCCAAGACGAGGTTTGTATATAGGCACACAAAGCAATCTGCCAAGTTCATCGTTTCCTTCCCAATTCATGACTTCTGTTATATACTCCAGGAAGCTACCCAAATAAGCCACATTTAATTTTTCTGTTTGAAGGTTCCAGTGGGAGAAGTTCAGCATTGATGCCAAGGTGCCTAGGCTAGTGAAATGCCATCTGTGCTCAATGCCATCAGCCTTAGGAGCTGCCAACAGGAAGCTGAATTGGTTGTAGGTCTGTCTTAAGCCTGTGTCAGGTTAGTAAGAGCGGGTTGTCTTTCACAGAATTCCCATTCTCGGGCCAGGTTAGCATTATGAACAAGATGCATCTTGCAAGATACTTGGGAGGTGGGACCACATGTCCCCTCTCTTTTGGTCAGTGTGGGCACCATGGCAACTTGTGATGTGTTCACTGATCTCTGACTGGGGTTCCTCCTATCAGATCTGCTTCTACAACTCATGGCCAAATACATGTGCTGAAAGGGGGCTGTGTCTCCTGCAGATCAGCCAGAACATGGAGATCGGAGGTGATGAAGAGACAGGTGCAGGTCCTGCTTGGTCCTGATTCCTGAAATGCATCTCTTATTTCCTGTCACAGCATCTCCCCTTCTCTGAACCCTATCAAAAATGACTCTTCCACCCAACTTTGTGCCACCTGGACCCAGGAACGACTCTCCTTGACAAAGGCCTTTCATGAAAGCTGACAGACCAAAGTCTGAACATCACTTGTACTGTCAAAGTGGGAAATCTGGACTGGAAGGTGCCAATCCAAGCTTTGCAATCGACTCATTTCCCTAGCTGCCCCCTCCTTCCCACCAGCCAAATGCCTTCTTCTTTCTTCAGTTAATGAAAACAAAAGCTCCCTGCACTTCCCTGGGTGTGAACAGATGTTCCATGTGGGCGTGCGTGTGGGTGGAGGGTGGCTTTGCAGTCCCCCACCAGCTGCCCCCGGGGCCCTGCTCAAGAGCCCCCGGTACCCTCCCAGAGGCGATTAACTCCTCCCTGAGTCTTTGATTTTCCTGTTCAAAGACTTCTGGCAACTTGACCCTTTGCTCATATGTCTTTGTTTTCACTCATTTCCTTTCCACGGTGCTTTGCCAGGATTCTGGGATAGATTACAAGTCTTCCATTGGGGTCAAGCTGGCTGGAGGAGCAATCGAGAAGACCGGTTTCCTGGCCTTTGTATGCCAGGGAATATACCGTGTCTGGGACATATTAGTTTATGAGGCCCAGAGAGAGCGAGAACATGCTAAACACAGGATGGGCCCAAACTTGAATGCCCTGGCTCCTCAGATTCCCCTGGCAAGCCTGTTTCTGTCCACTCTCTGCAAGGAATGTCCTGCAGACGTGTGCTGCGTTTTCCTCCACTGACCTTCCTGGCCATGGGAGAGAGTGTTTTGAGGTCTGAGAAGCGGAGTGCCCTGTGGTAATCCCTTGGGAAGCTCACCATTTCCTCCTGATTAATTAAGGTGTCTCCCTGCTGCTATGCAGACTGCCTCTGTGGAGACAACTAACCTCAGACAGAAAATATTTGAGACAAATGGAAAAAAATTGCATCTATACTGATCATAAACAGGCTTTTTTCTTGGGATGATTTCCTAAACAATACAGTCTAACAACTATTTACATAGCATTTAGATTGCTGTGGTATTTTAAGCACTGCAGAGATGAACAGATGCACCTAGGTTATATGCAAATAATACTGTTTGATAGGAAAGACTTGGGAATGCGTGGTACCTCAGAGGCCTCCTGGTAGTGGTTCCCTATGATTCTAAGGTTTGACTGAGAATATTGGGGACCAACCCTGATTTACAGCTCTGCGCTCACGTCCCTAAGATTGGCACGCAGGAGACTGGAGTGTGATGTGAGATCTGTACATGAAGCTGAAACAGCAAAGCCAGACTCCGCAGAGGATCCTGTGGGTCTCATCCTGTGAATGAAGTTTAGGGGTTCTGTGTAGAAGGCCAATGGAAATGGAAACAACTGTCAAAACAACCCCAGTACAGTGGACATCTCAGAAACTCTTGAGAGCAAAGCAAGGTGGTGAAGCCAATGTCTTGTGCTTAAGCCTCTGAGAAAGGTGACTGGGTAGGGAATTGCATTTTCTGGAACGCTTTTCATTCACTGTCACTGCTGTAGGTTGTGAATGCTTTAGGGGCGTCTTTGTTTCTGAGATATTTGTTGCTCAAGACTCATATAGCTCGTGAACCATAAATCCCTGGTTTTGATATGGAGAAATGATGACCGATGTTTATAACACAGTGTTTCAGCTATTAATCGGAAGGTGTATTCTGAGACAACTTCCGCGTTACTTAGGATTACAATTCATTTAGTTATTTGAGCATGCGTGTGGTGTATGTTTGTATCAGACATGTAGAGAGACACAGACACAGAGCTAGATCCTGTGTGTGTGTGAGAGAGATAGAGAGAAACATCCTATCTGTTGGTTCAACCCCTGAATCCACATAATGTCCCCCAAACTGTGGCCAAACCTAGGAGCTGGGAACTCAATCCAGATCTCCCATCTAGTGGCAATGTCCCACTCACTTAAACTGTCACTGCTACCTGCCAGCATCTGCATTGTCAGGAAGCTGAAGTCAGAAACCTGAGGCACATATTGATGTGGGATGCAGCTGTGTGAACCAATGCCTGAACCACTAAGCAAACACTTGCCAAAGAATTTAGAGTTTTTTTTCCCCTTTTCTTGGTATAATCTTTTCTTCTGGATACATTTCATTAACAAATTTTTTTTATTTTTAATTCATTAATTACATTGTATTATGTGACACAGTTTCATAGGTACTTGGGTTCTCCCCACCCCTCCCCAAACCCTCCCACCATGGTGGATTCCTCCACCTTGTTGCATAACCACAGTTCAAGTTCAGTTGAGATTCCCCCATTGCAAGCATATACCAAACATAGAGTCCAGCATCTTATTGTCCAGTCAAGTTCAACGGCTTCTTAGGTATACCCTCTCTGGTCTGAAGACAGAGCCGGCAGAGTATCATCCCGATCAATTAAGAGCTCCAACATACCATCAGCAAAAATTTACATCATTATGGAATTAATTGACATAGTAATGAGTAACCAATATGTTAAAAGTAAATGCGAGTTCTTAACCACCTTCTGTGACCATCTCATTGACATTTCAATTTTAGTTTATACACAACATATAACATACATAACATAACATGTTATACATAACATCATATCATCTTAAATTAAGGCAAACTGTGGTATTTAACCTTTTGGGATTGGCTCATTTCCCTTAGCATTATGGTTTCCAGTTTGGCCCATTTGGCCACAAAGAACTGCATTTTGTTTTTTTTAATAGCTGAGTAGTATTCCATGGAGTAGATGAACCATAGCTTTCTTAGCCAATCCTCTGTTGATGGGCATTTTGGCTGCTTCCATGTTTTTGCAATTACTGATTGTGCTGCTATGAGCATAGGAGTGCATGTTGGTTTCTCATAAAAAAGTGTTCTGGATATATTCCTAGGAGTGCTATTGCTGGATCATACGGTATGTTGATTTTGAGTTGTTTGAATGTTCTCCATACTGATTTCCATAGAGGCTGTACCAGCCTGCAGCCCCACCAAAAGCAATAGAAATCAAGACCAGAATAAACAAATGGGACCTCATCAAACTAAGAAGCTTCTGTACAGCAAGGGACATAATCAACAAAGTAAAAAAGCAGCCCACAGAATGGGAGAAGATCTTCGCGCACGACATAGGTGATAGAGGGCTAATCTCCAGAATATACAAAGAGCTACAAAACAACCAAAATGTCAAAACAAACAAGCCACTCAAGAAATGGGCAGACACTTCACAAAGGAACAAACCCAAATGGCAAATAAACATATGAAAAAATGCTCAAGTTCCCTGGCAATAAGGGAAATCCAAATTAAAACATCAATGAGGTACCACCTAACGCCAGTAAGACTGGCCCACATGAATAAAAGCACCAACAACACTTGTTGGCGAGGTTGCGGGGAAAAGAATTTAGAATTTTTAACGCACTTTGTAATACGTATCTGTTTTTAGAACACCATCAGTTGCTTTGTGACTCAGATGATCGCACAGCCCAAATGTTTTGGTGGGAATGGGGGTGGGGGGGGACGAGTGTTCCGTAGTTTCATTATTCTGTCCCATTGTCTCCTTGGTACAATGTGACCAATTGGCCCCGTGTTTCCTAATTGGAGTGTGGGAAATACTGTCTTTGGAGACTAACTTGAAAACATGCGACTCCATTTAAGATCATTGTTCCAGGGGCTGCATCTGCTGGATGGAGGATTTTTTTCAATGCCAGGTTTCCCAAGAGGAAACTCAGCCTGTTTGGTTCCATCAGATCCACTGTTGATCACAATGTTGTATCATCCCTCAGAGGAAGGGGCCAGGGGCCAGCAACATCTGACATGTACGCTGACTGGGTGCTGCCATCTTGTGGCTGGGCAAGCTTTCAAGGCCACCAGGGAATTAATATCCACCTACTGTGCAGAAAATGTTACCATGAATTCCTTATGGCAGTGCATCCTCTTCTTTCTAGTTCCTGGGTAAAGAAAGCCACCAATCTCTATTGAAGGCAGATTGCCACCTGTTGCTTTCAAGAGAGATGAATCAATTCTTACTCTGCTTTTAGCTACTTGGGGGCCTGCCCCTTTCAAGCCTAGGTTTTGGACCTTTGGAGAGATACTTTGGAGAACACTTTAAAACTAAGTGTAGTATCCAAGGACAGAAGATGAGGGCAGGACAGAAATAGGTGGTTCTTTGGGAGGTAAAGGCTCTCAAATGAAGCTTCTGTATCTGTAGCATCACCACCAACTGGGAACTTGTTAAAATACACATTCTTGATTCAGAGCGTGAACTGGTGGATCAGGAACTCTAGATATAGAGCCCAGAAATCTGTATTTTAAGATGATTTGGGTATTTAAGTTAGAGAGCTGCTATTACAGAGAGTAGAAGCCAGGCTTGGGCATATGGAAAGTGAGTGCTCTCCAGGGCCTGTTGGGTTCCACTCATCCATCTTTGATTGCCTCTTCCTGTGTTATTTACTCAGTAAACACACATACTTTGTGGGTGAGTGCTATTGGCAAGTTGCTGTGTTAAGGGACAGAAATATGAGGGTTGTTCTGAGCAAGGAACTGTTTTTTAAAAAAGACCATTTATTAGAAAGGCAGGGTTACAAAGATACAGAGAGGGAGAGACAGAGAGAGCAGTCTTCTGTCTTCTGCTTCACTCCCTAAATGACTGCAATGGCTGGGACTGAGCCAGGGCCATGAATGTCCTCCAGTCCTCCCATGTGGGTGGCAGGAGCCCAAGCTCTTGGGCCATCCACTGCTGCTGCCCAGGCACATTAGCAGGACGCTGGATAGGAAGTGGAACAGTGGGGACTTTAACTGGCAGCAGTTGGGATGCCTGCGTTGCAGAAGCAGCTTTCATTGCTACACCACATGCTCACCCTCAGAACTGGCATTTTTAGCAACTTCCCAGGTGTTACTGATGCTGCAGGCCAGGAGATAAGAGTCCCAGGCCCAGACGCCCAGGTGGTTTTCCTATAGTGAGTACAGGTCAGAATTTGTGGGGTGGGAATATGGCTCTGGAACTTTTTTATCCTTCCCTGTCTCTTTTAGTGTACAGGAGACAGATTTATTTAAACTGTAGTCCATTATAAAAAAAAAGTTAAAATAACAAGCTATGAATTTACCCCCTACCCCCTGAAAGTAAGAGAATTGTAAAGTCTAAACAGAACTGGGATAATGAAAAGGCCTTGGAGAAAATTCTCAGTGTTTTCCAGCAGTTTTGCCATACGGTAAAAGACTTGCTCTGTACTCTGCATTGCCCCAGCTGATCAATGCTAGTATGAATCCCAGTTTGCCTACCTCTTCTTTCATTTGCCATAAGTCTAAACCATCCTAATAAAAAGAATAAAATGGAACAGCAAATTACACTGGATTTGTACACAGTTCTGCAGCCAGATTCCTCAGAGCTGGGAGGAGAACTCCAAGTATACATCAGAACACAGCTGTTTGTATGTATCTCACAGACTATCCTTACTGTGTGTGGATTGTCAGTGACTCTCCTGATCCATTTCTGGGAAGGTAAAAGCTGGCTTTTGCCTTCCATCTTATAGAGATAATGAGCGAGGCAACTTACAGTAGTGGCAAAACTGAAGTATTAGAGCAAAGTTAATTCCCAAATCCTTTGTACCGTGTGGAAAATTGTGTCATCTCTCTGGATATCCTTTTTTTTTTAAAGATTTATTCAGTTTATTAAAAAGTCAGGTATACAGAGAGGAAGATCTTCCGTCCGATGATTCACTCCCCAAGTGAGCCGCAACAGGCCGGTGCGCGCCGATCCGAAGCCGGGAACCTGGAACCTCTTCCGGGTCTCCCACGCGGGTGCAGGGTCCCAAAGCTTTGGGCCGTCCTCAACTGCTTTCCCAGGCCACAAGCAGGGAGCTGGATGGGAAGTGGAGCTGCCGGGATTAGAACCAGCGCCCATATGGGATCCCGGTGCGTTCAAGGCGAGGACTTTAGCTGCTAGGCCACGCCGCCGGGCCCTCTGGATATCCTTTTTTTTTTTTTTTTTTTTCTTAAAATCTGTCAACCTGGGACAATGCAACCTACTCTGAGGAGTGATTTTAAAAATCAAAACAAATCTTTTATTAATTACATTGCATTATGTGACACAGTTTCATAGGCTCTGGGATTCCCCCAACCCCTCCCCGTGCTCTCCCCCTATGGTGGATTCCTCCACCTTGTTGCAGTATTATAGTTCAAATTCAGTCAAGATCCTTTCTTTATGAACATATACCAAGCATAGAGTCCAGCATCTTATTGTCCAGATAAATTCAACAGTTTCTTGGGGAGACCTTCTCTGGTCTGAAGGCAGAGCTGGCAGAATATCATCCCGATCAATTAAAAGCCCCAACATAACATCAACAACAATTTACAACATTATGGAATTAATTGACATGGTATTGAATAACCAATATGTTAAAAAATGCAAGTTCTTAACACATCTTGTGACTACTTCATTGACATTTAAATTTTAGTTTATATACAACCAGCTTCTATATACCTTAAAATGGCTATAGGGTACTATTCAGCTGTCTCGTGTCTATTTTCATTTTAGTATTTAGCAGTTTATAGTGCTGAATCATGATTTTGCTGAACTTGGCAGATTTTAGGATAGTCTAAACAGGCTCATAAAAAGGCATATGTCAACAGTAGAGGTGCAGAACAGTTTTAGGAGGGGTGTGCAGAGAAATCTTCAATACCCTAGTGAGGAGTAACTAATCTTTGTGTCCTACCTAGTAAGGCATATGTGAGACCAGGCTGACCATTTCCTGTCTGGTTCTAAGCTTTCCTTGTTGTTCTCTAGCTATTCTAATTTTTGTTTGTTTGTTTGTTTGTTTGTTGGGAGGAGGAGGGCTCCAGAGCGACCCTGATGGTCATTGTAAGAGAGGGTGGGGATCCAAACTTGGAACTAAGTAAGGACCTAAAGATGAAATACTTTTTTAAAGTAGGTAAGTCACATGAAAGGTGTGTGACTGGCTGTTTCTGAGCTTTCAGTTCCAGAGGACTGCAGCTAGGTGAGGTCCAGCGGCGAAATCTACAACTGCAGCCTTTGTACACATGTGCTCCATGCCTCCTCCTCCTGCCTAAGGTTGTTCTATGTGCAAATGTGAGGATGGGAGCTCCCAGTGAAGGGACTCTCCGGGCTGGGATTGCTCCATGCTTCCACCAGCCGGCAGAAATGCTGGCTTGGAGCGGTGTATCAGGAGATCTCATTGGAGAACTAAACATCAGCTTGTACTGCGCTGCAGTCAGAATGGATCCCTGTGGATTTGAAAGAAGACACACTTGGATGCTAAAGGAATGTCCCAGGCCTACTCGTTGTGTTTGTCAGATGTATGCCTCTAGAAAAATAGCTGAGTTCAAGTTCAATGGGATTGGGAGGAAGAGAGTTGGGGGGTCAAAGGAAGAGCTGGTTGGGAGGGGGGCCCTGTGGGGACTAGGAAGGTCTAGGTTGTGATATGCACAGGGGAGCAAGTAAGAATGGCACCCAGAAAAGCAAGATGCTGTGAGTGGGACACTGGGGACCGACTTCTGACTTTCTGAAGATGCCCCTGTCCGGGTGAAGAGTGTGTAATGAAGTGACAATTCAGAAGCAAGACAATAATCCCCAATAACCTTGTGATGGGGAGGTAGTGGAAGGGTCAGATTTTATCTTTTTTAAAAGGTTTATTTTATTTATTTTTTTATTGCAAAGTCAGATATACAGAGAGGAGGAGAGAGAGAGGAAGATCTTCCGTCTGATGATTCACTGCCCAAGTGACTGCAATGGCTGGTGCTGTGCCGATCAGAAGCCAGGAGCCAGGAACTTGCTCCAGGTTCCCACTCGGGGGCAGGGTCCCAAGGCTTTGGGACCATCTTCGACTGCCTTCCCAGGCCACAAGCAGAGAGCCTATTCTGCCATCTTGATTCTCCAGATTTGATTTTGAATGACAAACTGAACTTCAAGTTGCGTGTCTTTGAGCTGGTTATGTAACTGACTGGGATTCGTAGCACACCTGTCTCACAGGACTGGTGTGAGCATTAGCAGGATAATGCAGGGAAGAGTCAGCAGAATGCCTGACTTTGCAAGCTGGTGGCATGGTCAGGATCTTCACCTGCTAAACTGCCTGTCATGAGTGATTGTTCGTCTGTGTGCCCTTTTTAGTGGGTCACCTCCTCTTCCTGAGACTCTGTTACTTCGGCTATTCAAACCCAGAAATAGCCACAGTAGACCGCAGGCTGGGGTTAGGGGTCTGAGTGTGTGCACAGAGAGTCATTCATCAGAGAATGAGTGGGAGGCGGGCGCTTGCATTTGTGTGGTGGGGGAGGCCTAGGAGGGAGCCTGAAGCACACCGGAGAGGTTTGTTTGGAAAGAAATGCACCTTCCGTTTTGACTGAGAGGAAATGGGGAGGGGATGTGGTGTGGCAGGGCCGGCTGACGAAACTTCGTGGTCCTATTTCTCAATCGGAAATAGGACATTCTTACCCTCTGTGCCCTGGCTGACTGAGGTCCAGAATGTCAGCTGGAGCTGGCTTTGCACCTGTCACCCCTGTCCCCACTTGACTCTGAGTTAAGCTGCAGAAGCAGTCACAGCAACTGGGCCCTGGAAGGGGGCCCTGCCATCATGTGGTCCCATTTCGGTTGCTTCTTGATTTCTTAGTGCACCAGACATTTACTGACTGCTTTATGAAAGCAATGTGTAGGCGATGTATTGGTGAACAAACAGGTACATGTCCTGCTCTCCGGGACTTTTCACTCTCACAGGGGATAAAGCAGTAAACAAGTAGCTGCCTATGTACATCTGGAATCAAGACTTTTGTTGTGAAGCAAAGGTTGAGAACCCACACGAGAGGGCAAGCCTCGGTTATATAGGGGGCTCAACAGCAAAGTTAGATCAGAGAGGAAATGGCATTGAGTTCAACTTTTTTTTTTTTTCCCAAAATAGACCTGCCTTGCACAAACAGGCATGGTCATGGGAGAAGTGTTGCTGCTGCTTCCTGATCTCATCGTCCTCTGAATGTGCACTGTGCACATCCCCTCTTGACTTACATGCCCCTTCAGTTAGTCCTGACTTAGACATGCCTTTCAGCTCCTGCCCTAGTCTGGGCTCTTGTCTTTTGCACAGCCCTCTTAGTAACCTCCTGTATGCCCCTACTTCTCTCTCTCTTCCATCTCTTTTCTTAGGGTGAATTTGTACTGCCCTGTCAGCCTTGATTTCCTTTGCCCAGGGAGTTTTGGTAACTCCCATGAGGTAGGTGTGTATTGGTGTGTATTGAACACTTTTCTGCCAATGGATATGGGGCCTCTTTCTAGTGAGGATACTAACAAGGCCATCCCATGGTAGAGTGGAGCTGTAATAGGTCTTGTTCTCCCACCTGCTCATCCTGAATGAGTTAAAACTAAAACCCAGAGAGCATGAAGGTTCCTACCAGTAACTGAATGAAAAATTTAAGACTCTAGAACATGTCTTGTGATTTTATCTTTGCTTTCGTCCTCTTAATTTAACAACATGGTCTACAGTCAGCATGTGAAACATGAATTTTCTTTGTTTATCTGGCTGGACCACATGTATATTATTTTATGTCCTTCTATTGTTCATTTAAAGAAGTGGATGTAGTGTGTTGCATTATTTAGCACCTTTCTGTGACTTGCTTACCACCAACGGGCTTAGCAATTCAACCAAACAAGCATTTGTTAAGTACTTAATTTGCAAAGTTTTGAGAATATAAAGTTGTAATAATAGATCTTGTCCTTGTCTTAGGATAGCAGCAATAGTAGATTTTCACCAAGGAATCATCATCATATCACAAATATCTATGTTAAAGATATGTGTACCATGTATGAGAACACAGAACAGACCAACTCTTTTGCCTAGTGGAGTTGGAAAAACTCAGTAATAGCTTCTCTTCTTACCTCAGCTTTGTATTATGAAACAGGGTGGTGAAAGTATGATGAAAGTGTAAACTCCTGAGTATAAAACATGCCACCCAAACAGGTGGGTTTGTGATACTGGAGTCTTTAAGCTCATGGCTATCTTCTGTAATCACCCTCATTGTAAACTGACCTTAATGTCACTGGAAACATTCTGTGAGCTAGCGTTTGTCATCATCATCATCCTGCTGGAAGGAGAAGGCGATAGCTTGGTTGAGGAGAGTGTGTGGCAAGCTGTGTATTAGAACTCTGGAGTGGGGAACCCGCAGCACTCCTGTCTTGTCAGAGTTCTGAGTGTTGATGTGCTGGTGGGAGTCACTCTTTCACTTGTTCTCAGCTTCCGGTAATCATGGAGATCTGAAGAGAGTCTTGTTTGGAAATAGCAGTTTGCAAACATGAACAGCTGTCATAAATGAAAGTACAGTGCTCACCGAATTATTCTGCAGTCAGGATTCACAATAGCCTGGGTCAAAGGACATTTCCCAAAGCACAAAAACTATGCATGGTCCAAGTCTGACATTGTCCCAGGAGGCATTTCTTAAACACACACATACAAAACAAACCACCCATTTGTGTATTGTATTTGACACTTGAGTTCTGCCTCAAACTCCTGTGCTGGGTCCACCCAAGTGGTCAGAGGGAAAAATGACCACAGGGCACCCTCTGGTGGTGAGGCAGACCCACTACAATTCATAATCCAAGTCCCTGTACCTGTGGACACCTAGAAATCTTGGAAACATCTTCAAGAACTGTGTTTTTTGTTGTTGTTGTTTGTTTTTTTTTCTTTGAAGTCCCTGATATGGAAAGACATTTCTGTCTGTTGAAAGGCTCCTCTGAGGATCTTTCTGCTGCACTGTGTGGCGACAGCCAGGTAACCTGCCATCTTCCACAAATGACTCAGTGTTGGAGTGAAAATGATGCAAAAATAGTCCCACTGCAATTCACTGTGACAAATGACCAACCAAACAAAAACAAGAACCCTCTGCTTTATATAATTCTTTCTCCACTCTTATTTGTTTCCTCCATATCACTGTCTTTGAAATTGAATTTGTGGTATTCTGCTGTGGGACAGCAAGATAATTGTAGCATCCCAAACCAGTAGTGGGGTCTCCTGTTTGTGGCTCTGGGAGCCCTCAGAAAGTACAGGTGCAAAGAGGAAGGCTGGAGAGAGACAATTCCAATGATCTGTTTTCCTCCCACCTGGACAGGGAGAACCTTGCGCTGATCGATACACAGATGTCACATCAGCTGTTGGTAGAAGTCCCTTGTGTGACAAAGGGCTGTGATCTCTGAGGTCATGACTGGAGCTGTCCTCAGCTTATTTTCTTGGTGGTGCTGTATGCTGTCTTGGCTGCGATGAAAATGAAAGGAGGTTCACACACACAAACCACAGAACCCCACAAATGCTTGGTTTTGTTTTTGGCTACAGCTGACTTGAGACACCCTAAAACTAAGGTGGTGATGGTTCCCTTGGCCGGGTGGCTGGTCTGATTTTCCTGTTTAGCCTTGGTTATCTGTATGATCCTTTTAAGCTGATTGTATGTAGCCATGATGCAACAACAAAGCCAGGTCAGAAGGTGTCTGGCGGCTTCCACTTTGCAAATCCCTAGGGCGGACTTGTGACTGTGACAGCGGAGATTTGAGACAATGGGTACTGGAGAGATTGCAGGGCAGATCTGTGGTGGGAGGGATTTGCATGCCCCTAGAGTCTTTTTTTTTTCACCTAATGACTCCTTCAAAAATCATTCTTTGGCCACGGCAAGAAATGCACAAGTAGTCAGGAGTGTGTTGCCTACACATAAGTTTTGTTGCCAACCCCACTTATTGTTTCAGCAGCCCTAGTAAGCTGGGGAGGAGAATGAGGCTGGATAGGTAGATCTATTCCTGGATGACAGAGCCTCCATGCAGTAGCAGCACGCCCAGGCAGTGCCTGAGCCCCAGAGACCTGAGACCTCAGCCTAGTCCCTTGGTGTATTTCTCTTCCTAGGCAGCTTGTAAGGATTTGCCACTGGCCCCATTTTGCTCAAGACCAGAGTCTCATTTGGGACAGTGAAGCAAAAGAGAGTCTCACAGATAGATGATGATCTAGAGAGAGGGATCAATGAAACCAGTGTTTTTCACATTTTTTAACAGCTAATTCAAGCCCAATACTTTGTAAGCACTTTGCATAGTACACATTTTATCAAAACATGCAGACCCAATGTTAGTATTTATTATCTCATTAAAAAATTATTTTTATAACCAAATTTTCACATTTTTCCATTTGAATGTTCAGACAGCTTGCTCTCAATTTCTATAGCAAATTTTCATATTGGGACATGTGTTTAAAACTCCTGGAATCATCAGAGAGACTTAGACCTGTCATGTGTGCACTGGTCCTTCGGAGATTTTCTCATTATTCTTTGGAGGAACACTCTATCCTTAAAGTTCTCACTCGGGAAATCCTTGGAGGAGTGTTATTGAAAACATTCCTGGGCCTGGCACGATAGACTAGTGGCTAAAGTTTTCACCTTGCATGCGTCAGGATTCCATATGGGCACTGGTTGGTGTCTTGGCGGCTCTACTTCCCATCCAGCTCCCTTCTTGTGGCCTGGGAAAGCAGTCGAGGACGGCCCAATGCACTGGGACCCTGCACCCGCGTGGGAGACCCGGAAGAGGTTCCAGGTTCCCGGCTTTGGATCGGTGCAACCCGGCCCGTTATGGCTCACTTGGGGAGTGAATCATCGGACGGAAGATCTTCCTTTCTATCTCTCTTCCTCTCTGTATATCTGACTTTGCAATGAAAATAAATAAATCTTTTTTTAAAAAAATTTATTTATTTTATTAAGAAGTCAGATATACAGAGAGGAGGAGAGACAGAGAGGAAGATCTTCCATCTGATGATTCACTCCCCAAGTGACTGCAACGGCCAGTGCTGTGCCAATCCGGAGCCAGGAGCCAGGAACTTCCTCTAGGTCTCCCACACGGGTGCAGGGGTACAGGGTCCCAAAGCATTGGGCCTTCCTTGACTGCTTTCCCAGGCTATAAGCAGAGAGCTGGATGGGAAGTGGAGCTGCTGGGATTAGAACCGGCGCCCATATGGGATCCCAGGGCTTTCAAGGCGAGGACTTTAGCTGCTAGGCTATGCCACCGGGCCCGAAAATAAATAAATCTTAAAAAAAAAACCCAAATCTGTGGAATCTAGCTCATCTTCATCTGCAACTGATAAGGAAGAACAGGGAAAAGTATGGGAGAGGTTAGGGAGTAAGAATTTCTTTGGGAATGGAGGTTGGTGGATTCTCCTTTCTTATCTCCAGTCAAAAAAAAAGGGTCTTTAAGGCTGAAAAATTGGTCATCTAAGAAAGGGATGTTGACAAGTGCTTTCTCCTTTAGATGCCAACTTTCTCAGCTGTGCTTTCTGTGGATGTTGCTTTTCTACTTTTCCTGCTTCCACTTTTTTACAATTAGTGTAGACTGTTTGCTAAGGACATGCACATGGATCAAGCTTCCTTTTCTTCTTTTTAAAATATTTATTGGGGCCCGGCGGCGTGGCCTAGCAGCTAAAGTCCTCGCCTTGAAAGCCCCGGGATCCCATATGGGCGCCAGTTCTAATCCCGGCAGCTCCACTTCCCATCCAGCTCCCTGCTTGTGGCCTGGGAAAGCAGTCGAGGATGGCCCAATGCATTGGGACACTGCACCCGCGTGGGAGACCCGGAAGAGGTTCCAGGTTCCCGGCTTTGGATCGGCGCGCACCGGCCCGTTGTGGCTCAATTGGGGAGTGAACCTCCTCTGTGTATATCTGGCTGTAATAAAGTTTGATGCCACTAATAAACTACGGCTTTTGACCATCAGTCAGGGTCCACGTGTGTTATTATCGGCTCCGTGCACCAAGTCCATCGCTGCGGGACAGCGACAAATGTGTAAACAGGAAACAATGAGGTTGCCTTTTCCCAGCAGTTTCTCTCTTTCTTTTCTGAGTTTAGAAACAAGTTGCAGGCTCTCAAATTCAGCATTGTTTGTAAATGTATCCCAGTATGCAAATGGACTAGGCATGCAGGTGTGCCTTGGGGAGGAGTTCATGCCTCCCTTGGCAAGAGATTCTCATTCTTTTTTTTCTTCTGTTTGCTAATTGATTAAAAAATATGTATGTATTGCAAAGCTCATTTATTGATCGAGGGAAGAGTGAAAAGGATAGCTTCCCTAATTAAAACTGATCAGAGCTGTGAAAGTTTAATTAATTGGATGCATGTCACTTCATTTCCATGTTATGTTGTGCACAGCTCTCTGCTTTCATAATTACCGTGTTGTGTCAGGGTGGCGGGTGTCTCTCTAATTAATAGTCTGAGGGAAAAACGATGCATGGGCCTGCTGAGCAGGCAGAGTGGGTGGAAAGAGAAGTCCCAGCCAGGATCGTCAGTCTCTGTGCCCAGTGGCCTGTTTCTTGCTGATTCCATTATCCTTTGTTTAGTAACTGAAGTTTGAATGGATCATCTCAGAGACTGCTGTCGACTTGGTTTGTCTCCCAGGTGTTTCTCCATCAGAGGGCAGGGATGTTAAGATATAGTCAGATATGGCAGGATGAACACTCCCTCCAGGGAAACAAGTCAACCCAAATACTTTCTCCTTTGAATTCCTGACATGCAAATCATTGCGGTCACTCCTTACTGGGCCAGCAATGGTCCAGCCAGCCAAGACTAACTGTTTGTCCAGTGTATGCAGTGAGCAGTGATGAGTGGCATGGCATTGAGTCCAGACTGTAACTTCTTCCTAGACAAGTGGCCTTGGAGAAATTACCAAAACTTTGAGTTTACAAAACACAAATACCAAGATCCTGCTACTCAAGGTGTTGTGTGGGTTAACAGGAAACCACATAAATGACATGTGTAGTAGCACTTCCTGTTATAATCCAAGGTTCATTGAGCAGTTCTCCCCTTTCTCCATAAACTTTTATTCTTTATTTGAATTTGAGAGAGTCATTCTATACAAAGGAAGTGTTTATGCATTTCATTCATCATTCAACAATCATTTGTAACTCCTGTTACTTCTAATTGGCCTCACTCCTTTGGCTTCTGCCTCAAATCTGTTCTCTAATTTGGAAACAGATAGATGTGTGTGTGTGTGTGTGTGTGTATGCCTTGCTGAGAATCTTAAAGGGACCCTATCGCCCAAATGATGCTTAGACTCTCAGCACAGGACTTGTAAGCCCTGCCCATGGCCAGCCTCACCTGCTGTAGCCTCTCTCTGCATCCTTCCTGCTGCCACCCTAATTCCTTCAGCTCAGAAATATCATATTCTCTGAAAAGCAAAAAGTGCTGCCAGATTTTTCACTGTTGGCTCAAATCTCTCTCGCTCTCTTTTGTGTGAAGTCTTCTAACCCCCTACAGTGCCATTTTCTTGTTTGGAGCCTCTTCCTGATTACACAGGAAGTTCTTTTTTTTTTTTGCTGTGTCAATAAGTTTATTATCTATCAGGAAAATCTTCATAGGAAACGTTTGGTTTAGCTCTCAGCAGCCCGCTCCTGAGCGCGCAGGAAGCTCGCCTTCTTTTGGGCTACCCGATCTTTCTTCTGGGCAAGGGACATCTTGGGACGGTTCCACCTCTTCTTCTTCACCTCTCTCTTGGGCTTCTTCTCATACACTGGATTCTCTCGTATTGCCGCGTGGGCCTTCTTATACATCTCCTCCATCATGTCTGGAGTCACATTGTTCTTATTGAGAGAACTGCTTCTTGTAGGCATCTTCATCTTCTTCCATTAGGTAGCGCATGTAGTCTGCAACATTCTGCCCCATGATGTGCTTCCGAAGTACTTCCGCATTAAACTCCTTGCTTTCAGAATCGTAGCCAGGGAATCGTTTGGTACTGTGAGGGATGGACAGGCCTCCGTCCACAGCTCCCTTCAGGGCTCCAAACACTTTATTGCCAGTGGTGGTTCTGGCAAGGCCTGCATCCAGCTAGCAGGTGAAGGCACCAGGCTGGCCGTCAACGCTTTCCACATTGTATTCATCTCCAGTCACCTCCACTTGGCCCTCATAGATCTTGTCCATGCCAAACCTATTCAGAAGCCTGCGAGCCAGCAGCAGGCCAGTACAATAGGCTGCAGCATAATTGGTCAGGCCAAGCTTCACACCGTACTTTGGCAGTTCGTGTGCATAAGCTGCACAGACTATCATATCCCCTTCGATCCGGGCATAAGCAATCTGGCAAATGATATCTCTGTTAGTTACACGAACGATCATCCTGTATTTGGGTGTGTTGTACTTATTCTTATCCTGGATCACCAAGCGTTTCCGAGCATAGTAATCAGTCTTGCCCTCTCGACTTCGTCTAAGTTTCACTTGGTATCTCTTAAAGTAGGCCTTGTTCTTGACAACTTTAACAAACCCCATCCCGCCGAACAGAGACCCGCAGCCGCGGCTCCACACGGACCTGCAGGGTGGGGGGGGGGGCGTCTCTCGTGCGCAGGCGCGGTGTGTAGCACCGACGATTACGCGAGCGACATAGGGAAGAGAGCGGCTGCTAGCGGCTGCGTGCGCGTCGTGTCGCCCCCTGCTGGCTGGAGGGAGAATGCAGGCCTCTGCCCCGGTCCCAGGCCATGGCCTGCAGTCCCCGAGGAGCCTCGATGCACACGGCAGGAAGTTCTTACACATGACGATGGTAAGTACTTCCAGTCAGGGACAGGGAGGTCCTATAGGTAGGGACCATGTCTCCCTGATGTCATTTTGTCTGGCCAGAGTGTGGTGCGAAACAAGCTTTTGATAAATAAGTGTTGAATGATGAATGGAAGCAAACATTTTCTTCATGTAGAATTGCTCTTTAATGCTTGCCTTCCCATCAAACAGTTGATTCCATATGGGTAAGGGCTGTTTCTTTCTTGTTCTATAAAACCCCCTGTTATCTGGCACAAAAAAAGGTGTTAAAGACAATTGGCACATCAGCAATTTTCTATACCTCACAGGTTTGTTGTGCAGGCAAACTGATAATGACTATCAAAATTCTTAAACATGGTTTAAAAACACAGCAAGATTATTCTTTGTTGGACAGTTATTGCTGATGGCATTATTGCCATGAAACTTCTTCTAACTGCAAGGTGTGCTCCTTGCTAGAGTAGATTTCCTGAGTAGCAAGGCCCTTCTGTATGGTGTCATTACACTTGGAGGTGAAGCGAGTCCCTAAAGTGGTTGAGAGCATCCCCTCCTACCTTGTGACTAGGAATCCTGAAGCTGTTGTTCAGTTGTACTGCAACTGATCAGCAAGAAAATCTCAGCCTGACCTGTTTTGAAAATCCGACAAGCCTTTGGATTTTTTCATATGCCATTTTCCCACCGTAGGAGCATGTACAATAAATAATACATTCTGGTAATTTTAGCAAATCATTTTATTTCCAAACACTTTGTCTAGAGTCCGATCAATATTTACACTTGTTCAAGGTTTTTGTTTGTTTGTTTTTGCACCAAGTAAGCTTTTCTCTCTTCTTGTACATGTTTGGCATTGTAGCAAATAGCAAGTGTTTTCACAAGTGTAAAATCCCCAAACCAAAACCCCACCACTAGGATTGGCAGCCACGCCCCTTCTCGCTAGCAACTGCTACAGGAAATAAGCCACGGTCACGTTGGGCTAGCTGTTTGCACTTGACTACAGTTCAGAAAATTGGGTTATGGAGCAGCAGCCTCCCATCATAGTTCTATCAACATATTTACAGGTCTGGAGGACAGGGACTATAAAGACTCAAGACAATAATTTTTAAAAAAGAGATTGAATTATTTGAAAGGCAGAATGACAGAGACAGAAGGAAAGAGATCTTCCATCTACTGGTTTATTCCCCATTTGGTCTCAATGGTAGGGGGTGGGTAAGGTTGAAACACCTGGGTGGCAGGGGCTCAAGAACTTCAGCTATCAAGCCCAGTGTGAGGTGGCCTACCGGCTAAAGTCCTTACCTTGAACACGCAAGATCCCATATGGGCGCTGCTTCTAATCCCGGAAGTTCCACTTCCCATCCAGCTCCCTGCTTGTGGCCTGGGAAAGCAGTCGAGGACGGCCCAAAGCCTTGGGACCCTGCACCCATGTGGGAGACCCGGAGGAAGTTCCTGGCTTTGGATTGGCGCAGCACCGGCCCGTTGCGCTCACTTGGGGAGTGAATCATCGGACAGAAGATCTTCCTCTCTGTCTTTCCTCCTCTTTGTACATCTGCCATTCCAATAACAATAAATAAACCTTAAAAAAGTAAAACTTCAGCCATTATCTGCTGGCTTCCCAGGCACATTAGCAGGGATTCTGAACAGAGGCAGTGTAGCTAGGGCTTGAGTCAGTACTCAGAAATGGGAGCTATAAGTAGTGACTGAACCTGCTGCACCAAATCGCTAGATTCAAAAATAACTTTGAACAGAAATGATTAACTTGTTCCAGAGATCTTCCTCAACATCAAAATTTAATATTAACTTAAAAATTCAGACCTTGAACTATTTTCTTGATAAAATTTGAATCTGACAAAAAAAATCTGTCCTAGAGTTTAGCAGGGGTGAAGGTCAAAAATCAGGGTTCTAGGTGGTCCCATTGGTTAGCCCTGTAACAGGAGGAAGTTAACCAACTTTTTGGGACTTGGGTTTCCCAAGGAGTTACCCTAAAATTCTGGTTTTGTCTGTAAGCAGCCAGCCAGCCCACAGGAATAGTCAGTGCATTGTGATATTATACCAGCACCGTGCTGGGTGCCAGGAACATACAAAAAAGAGTCACTGGCCACAGTGCAGGGCTAGTGCAAGACCTGGATTGCTTAGCTGTACGTCTCAAAACCCAGTCTCTGTGCCCAGGTGACTGGCTTGCCCATGTGGTGAGTCTGGTTACCCACAGAGCTTCCTGCTGCACATGGCATGTGGCTTTCCTATGTCCAACTCTTTACTGCTAGGCAAACACAACCCAGTTCAGAATATAGGAAAATTTCTTAAGAGCTTGACTCCCAGAAGAAGAGGAAGTGAGCAGAGCTCAGCTGTCTGCCCTCCTTGGGACGCCTTGAGTCTGTGTTCTCACTGGGACAGGGCTAGGTACCCAGGCCCCTGTGCAGAGAAGGTGGAAGCCACTGCTTCACAAACCCTTTGGGGGCAGCTGTCACCTCCACTCTTCAAGCTACTGAAGAAAGGTAACGGGCCATGTTCCCAAAGAAAAGTAGCTCTCTCCTGCAGAACTTTTGCTCTGCTTCACCAGGTGATGTGGACAGCAGTTAGGGAGTCATCAAGGCGCGCTGGAGGAACAGGGAAGCGAGGGGGCAGGGGCTAGGGGAGCAGTCCTGGGAGGCCACGGGGCACAGTCTGTGACTTGAAGATAGGGTTTGGCAAACCCTGCTGCAGCCCCAGAATCACCCGCGGCACTTGTTCTCACAGGAGCCGTTTCTGGTGCAGTAGCTGTGGCTGAGGCTGACACGTTGGTCTGCTAATCAGTTTCCAGGTGATGCTGATTCTGCTTTGTCATCCTGAGCCCAGCAAGGGGATATGGGGGAGGACGATCTTAACAAGCCGAACACGTGGTCAACTGACGTCCCCTTTACAGTACGAGTAAGCCAAGACTAAACCTGTGGGGAAAAGAAACACCCTTACAGCCCTCTGACAGTGAGGCTTTAGAAGCTTTTTTTTAAGAAGGTTTCTCGAGTGGGATTCAGAAGCTACCCTCATCTGAACCACTTAGGGCCTTTGCAAAGTTCAGAATCACAAGCAGCCTCCGCATCGCCTGGGTATAGGATAGGAGCCTCTCAGAGTCTATCACGAACCTACTGAATGAAGCTACTTTTTAGCAGGAATCTGGTGATTGGCTACAGGTGGAGCCAATAGCAGGTTAGGGGCCTGCTAGAATCGAACATGATCTGGCTCCCGAACACCTGAAACTCCAACTCATAAGTTAATAGGATGAGAGCAGAAACAAACTAGCGCACTTGTAAAGTGGGCCTGGTGTTAAGTCTTGGCGTTAGGGCAGGTGCCTTGGGGTGACGGGGTGGGGTTAGGGGGTTAGTTCTCGCGATGCTATTGGTTATAATAGCCTATTCGTGCCGCGCATGCTCTGCTTTCTGTCTCACCGCGTATCCTGCCTCGACACACGCCCTGCCATTGTCATTGCCATTCTGTGCAGGTACCATTACAATGGATACTGAATTTCGGACTTGAACCTCCAAAACTGTGAGCTAAAGAACTTTTTATTAAGTTGGTTTCCTCTGATATTTTATTGCAGTTAGGTACAACTAATCGATACAGTGTTGTTGACTTTAAAAAAAACCATTTATTTATTTTTATTGGAAAGGCAGATTTACAGAAAGAAGGAGAGGCACAAAGAAACATCTTCCATCTGCTGGTTCACTTGCCAGGTGGCCATAACAGCCAGAGCTGAGCCAATCTGAAGCCAGGAACTAGGTGCTTCTTCCCGGTCTCCCACTGGATGCAGGGTTCCAAGAACTTGAGCTATCCTCTACTGCTTTTTTCAGGCCACAAGCAGAGAGCTGGATTGGAAGTGGAGCATCTGGGACACACACCAGTGCCCCTGGGGGCTCCCTGCTGATACAAGGTGAGGATTTAGTCACTAGGTTATCCTGCTGAGTACCCCCAGTATTGTTTTTAATGGCAGGCAGGAAATGTTATTGTTACATGGAAAAGCTACACACTAGCTCATTCATGGGTGTGCCTGTGTTGGGTGCTTTACCAGGTACATTCCTGGGTGCAAAGCCCCAAGGAAGGTAGGGTAGTAAACTTTGTGTAGTAAATTTTGACAGTGTCTTTTTTTTTTTTTTTTAAAGGATCATTATGCAATGTAATGCTTTCACTTCTAGGGGAAGAAAGCATGTGTAGTTTGGGAGCAGATCATGGGTACAAAGGAACAGCAAGATGAGGAAGCAGAGCTCCTAAGAAGGTCATGAAATGCAAGTGTTGATATCAGTTTCTCAGGGTATGGGGGTGAGTGACATAAGAAATATGGCGGGATTTTATTTCCTGGCAGGCATCACTAAATACCTTCTCCTTAGAAAAGTTTTTAAAGTTTTTATTTTCACAGCATGTGATCCTCCCATTTAAAGTATACAACTCAATTGTGCCCACTAGCAACTGCAGCACTCTTCTTTTGAGCAGGTGTAGCTAACCACTAATCCACATAAATGGTGTCACACTGTGTGTGGTATTCAGTGATTGACTGCTGTTATTTAGCGTTACGTTTTCACAGTTTATGCACATTTAGCTTGTATTGGAATCCATTGCTAATCTGTCACCAAATAATATCTCATTGTATGGTCATACTGAATGTGCTGCTGATCTGTTCATCAGAAGGACATTTGGGTTGGCTTCAGTATTCACCATTGTAACTGTTCTGTAAACATCTGTGAGTAAGGTTTTATGTGGTACATATTTTTATTTCTATTTGTTAAACATCCAGGAGTGGATTTCTTGGGTTGTATGGTAACTTTGTGTGTAACTTTTAGCAAACTTGCAGACTTAGAAGTGATTTTCTTTGAGAGGCAGAGAGAGAGAGAGAGAGAGAGAGAGAGAGAGAGAGAAAGAGAGAGGGGAAGAGAGAGGAAGCAAGCTGTCTTCTACTGTCTCACTCCCCAAATGCCTACAATGATCACAAAGCCATGAACTCAATTGAAATCTCCCGTATGGGTGACAAGAAATCAATTATTTGAGCCATCATTGCTGCCCTTCCAGGGTCTCCAGGGTCCACATAAGAAAGAAGTTGGAAAAGGAGCCAGTTCTGGGAACTGAACCCAAGTACTCAGATGAGGGATATGAATGTCCTAACCACAACTAGGCCAAATACAAATCCTTGCCAGAGTGTCTCATAGGAATTACAGTAGTGAGGGACAAGGGTTCTGATTTCTCCACATCCTCATAGATGCCTGTAATTTCACATCTTTGAGCATGGCTATGCTGATTGTTGTGGATATGCAGTAGTCCAAGCCCCCTAGACCCAATACTGTTCTTTCATTATTGAGTTAGTTTGGTGCTTTGGAAGAGTTGCTAATTAGAAAATCCTAATCTGTTATCAAACTCACCTGGCAAATGCTAAAAGTGCGCCCACACCAGGTGCAGGGAGCTACCTCCAATCAAGTAACAGACTACGTGGAGAATGAGAATGCTCAGGTGGTTCTAACATATGGTCAAGACTGAAGAACAGGAGCCGGATAGTGTCAAAACGTGGTCTCTGGATTAACAGCATTGGCTATGCCTGGTGACCTGGTAGGAATGCAGTTCTCAATATCCTCCCTAGGTGTGCTGGAGTTCAACACTACAAAGTGGGGCTCAGCAATCTCTATTTCAACAAGTCCTTGCAGCAGGTTTGAGAGCCCTTTGTCCTGATCAGAGTGTCACTCCTGCCTTACATGATGTAACAAGCAGCTACCTGTTGGAATCAAAGTTGCCTGTGGGTTTTATGGCTCTGCACCCATGGGGTACCCAGTTGTCACTGAGGATCCATTAAAGTCTGGTGTCTCCTCACTGTGTGTGTGGATCCTTCCATCTTTTAGACTAAAGCCCTGTTGGCAGAACTGTGCTCTTCTTGGCTCCACATGTGGAGCTATTGACTGCAGTCAACCACAAGACAGCTGTCTTCAAGGAACTCTTAGCCTGCCCTAGAAGATTCCTATACTCAGTGTGAATTGGTCTTCTCACATGTCCAACATATCCAACTCACAGATGAGGGTGTTTAATTCCTACATTAAGAAGCTTACTCATCCTGAAGTCTCTTGGATTTGAGAGAGGGTAAGGACAGGGCTATTGAGCCTCGATATAATAGCCTTTTTCTCAAGTTACTGAGTCAGCTCCTGTTTGGGGGGCTGGAGGGGAGGATACTTCTTAGGGTACAGAAGTCCCAGACTCTTGTTGGATTCTCCTGGCCCAAATCCTAATGCAATGTCACATATTCAGCACCTGCCTTCCCGTCTTACTCTCAAATGGAACTTGTTCCTTTCTGTACAGATTTCCTATCTTAAACCCAGGCCCTGTGCCTTCAAAGTGGTTGAAGACATAGGAAAAGATCTTCCTCCTTTGCTTAGCCTTCCCTGCTGTCAGTGATGAGATGGGCCTGGCTCCCCTCTACAACAGCACGTGTCTGCATGTGGGCTCGTCCAGCTCCCATGGCCCCTCTCTAGAATGAGGCTAGAATGTTCCGTGGGCTCTGGCTTTGTCTGTATGTTCTGCTTTCCTGACCCAGATCCCCTTAGTAAAAGATTAGTAGCATCCACAGATCCTTTGAGCTGTTTTGGTTTTTGAGTCCTAAATATGTGACCCAAACTGGCTGAATTAAAATTGAAATTTTCTTGGACCTAAAAAGTCCAGACAGGTTCTGGTTTTGGCATGGATATTGTGTGTTTTCCCGCTTATTACAGCTTGATTCTTCTGTTTCATGGTGATTTGCTCTTAGGTTTTTCCTTGTAATAGCAAAAGGTGGTAGCAACATTCCCAGAGCTTATGTTGTTACTGCTTCGTTTCTCAGGGAAAAACATGAAAATCTCTTACAGTCTCATTGGGACTTACTGAATGTGATGGAATCACATGCATACCTGTGGACCCATCTCTACAGCTTGAGCAGCGTTTTGGTACTCTTGCTAGCTCTTGTTAGCTTGGGCCAATGTACTCTAGTTAGCCTAGGCCAGCTTTTGGAGTTGGAAGGAGACAGGGATTCAGGGTGGTCTTAAAAACAGAAAACTGGAAAAGCATGGTGTGTGATTTAATACAAAGTGAACATCTGGTCTTTGTCTCTGGTTCTCAGCCCAACTTACTGTCATCTGTGTGTTATGTTCTTCTGTTAATGAGATGACTCTGGGTCCTAAATAACTTCAGGAGTGTGGCTGGTCACCAGAGAAGGGTCATTATTAGATGTTGGAACTTAAGCCTTCTTCTCCAAGGAGGGAAGGCAGATTGGAAATTGGGTTCAGTCATTAATGACTAATGATTTACCCAATGTGCTGACACAATGAAACCTCCATGAAATGCCTGAAATGACAGAGTTTGAGGAGGTGACAGGTTGAACACACTGAATTACTGAGAGCATGGTATAATCTATTGAGGACATGGAGACTTTGCCTGCTTAGTCCCTGCTCCTTTCCTTGCATGTCACTGTCATTTGACCAATCCCAAGTTGCAGTTATCAAGGCATGTGAGTAGTAAGATGCCAGACTTTCTGAATTCTTCTACTATACAGTGAATGATACTGGAACCTGTGAGACTGCACATTTGTAGCCAGAGGGTCAGAGGTTTATAACTGGAAATTTTGAACTTGCGTCTAGTGTCTAGTTTTGTGGGATGGAATCAACCTATGGGGTCAGCATTAACCCTGGAAAATGTTGGAACTGAATCTGTGAGTAACTAGCTCATGTCAAGAGAATCGGTGTTGGAGAAGAACACATATTTGGCATTGAAGCAGGGAGTGACCCCTAAGATGGTCTCCTGGATATTTTGATCCTGCAATAATAAATGTTGGTGACTATAAAGCACAGGCCCTCTGCATTCATTCTTTTTGCCTAGATTTCAGACCTACTTTTTCTGACAGGTTAATTCTCTGGGCACTGCATTCAGATAGGGCATGGTCTTCTTTCCAGTCTCAAATACTATAGATCATTTGGAAAGTGGTTCAGAGTTTGAAAGAGTAGAAAGGAGTTTCATGAGTGTGACTTTTCTTGAGAGTTTGGCATCATTTTTTTGCTTTAGAATGTTCATATACTTTGTAATTTTTTAAAAGTTCATTTGCAAGCTAGAGTTAAAGAGGAAGACAAAGAGAAGAAGAGAGAAAGCTAGAGAGAGCGAGTGAGAGAGAGAGTATCACTCTACTAGTTCATTCCCAAATAGCCACAATGACCAGATGACAAGACCCGGGCCAGGCTGAAGCTAGGAACTCCTCATTCTGAGTCTCCCAGGTGGGGGCAGGGGATCCAAGCCTTTGGGCCACAGTCTGCATCTTTCCCAGATGCCTTATTATAGACCTGGATATGAAATGGGTATGAGTTGGCTCTTTTATATGGGATGCAGACTTGGAGGAAGTGGCTTAATTCCTTGTGCCACAACATGGGCCCCTGACTTTGCCATCTTGAATTTTGAGAATTTTACATGTGGATCAAACTTTGGTTTAAATGTTAACTATTGTGGTATTATTTCTATTAGGTAAAAGCTTTGTGAAAAAGTATCTGACATAGTATCGATCAAATAAATGTCAGCATATCCTTAAAACTGAATATAATGTAACCACCAGCAAATTGTGGATAGTTTAAATTTTGTTGGCATTGCATCTGGATTGCATTAACTAGACTTGGATAAAATGGCTAGAAACATCTAGAGCAACACGGTAACTGTTTTGCTGGGTGGTAGGACTGTGGGTGTTTGAATTCCTTTTCTTACGTCTTTATGGAAAAATCAGAAAATACAGAATAAAGTTTTGTCATCCTGTCTAATCTCCAGGGTAAGAACCAGAAGGTCAAGGAATTGTTTTCTTTTATAAAAGAAAAACATTAATAAAATATTGCACAGTGGTATACTCCACAGCAGTTGAATTGTTTGGGGGAGGTAAAGGAGTGAGGATTGATGGCTGCATCAATTTTGTGCTTCACGCCATTCGTACTTATAGCCTTCACTCCATTTAGGGTTAGACTTGACCTGAATCCTCTTAGGATATGGCAATTGGGGCTGTAAATCAAAGCTGGGACAACTGATCTACAAGGCCTGCCTGGTCTGCAGAGGGAAAAGGTACCGTAGGACAGTTTTTCCTGGGTGGACTCAGGGGAGGGAAAGGTCATGTTTGGTTCTCACATCTGTCCATATAGCTGTCACTACTTGTGTTTAAATCACTGCTCAAGACAGTGGGGCCCAAGAGAAGTTTCTGAGGCCATGCACATAGCCTGTGGCTTACTTGGTAAGCCAGACTGCTCAAAAACCAGTCCTAGCAAAAGAGTAAATTTGGTGATGAGGCTGGTATGATAGCGCAGCAACCCAAGCCTTTGCCTGCATCACTGGCATTGCCAATGGCTGCCAGTTGGTGTCCTGGCTACTGCATTTCCAATTCAGCTCTCTGCTTGTGGCCTGGGAAAGCAGAAGAGGATGGCCCATTTTTGGAGGGATCTCTGCACCCACTTGGGAGACCCAGAGGAACCTTCTGGCTCTTGGCTTTGAATCAGCTCAGCTCTGGCCATTGTGGCTATTTAGAGAGAGAACCAGGGGATGGAAGACCTTTCTCTCTCCCTCTCTCTCTCTCTCCCTCTCCCTCTCCCTCTCTTCTCTCTCCTCTCCTCTCTCTCTCTGTGTAACTTTGCCTTTTCAATGAAAAGAAATAATCATTAAAAAAATAGTAGATACTGAGAAATGTGTCCTGCATCTTCTCTTTTCTCTCAGTGAACGTTTAGCACCTTTTGGCCTGGGTTAGGGGGCAGGTTGGGACATCCGGTGGAGTGTCTGCTTATGTCCTGCTTCCCTCCTGATTCCAGCTTTCTGCAAATGTGCATACTGTGAGACAGTAGACAATGGCTCACTCACGTGACTGTACTCCTGCCATTCATGTGGGGGACCCAGCTTGAGTTCCTGGCTCACAGTTCCAGCCTGCCATTATCTTGGCTAGCATCTGTGGAGTGAGGTGGTAGGCTGGAGTTCTGGTTGCTTATGTCTCTGTCTCTTTCTTTCTTTTTTTTTTTTAAAGATTTATTCATTTTATTACAGCCAGATATACACAGAGGAGGAGAGACAGAGAGGAAGATCTTCGACCTTTGATTCACTCCCCAAGTGAGCCACAACGGCCGGTGCTGCGCCAATCCAAAGCCGGGAATCTGGAACCTCTTCCGGGTCTCCCACGCGGGTGCAGGGTCCCAATGCATTGGGCCGTCCTCAACTGCTCTCCCAGGCCACAAGCAGGGAGCTGGATGGGAAGTGGAGCTGCCGGGATTAGAACCGGCGCCCATATGGGATCCCGGGGCTTTCAAGGCGAGGATTTAGCCGCTAGGCCACGCCGCCGGGCCCATCTGTCTCTTTCAAATGATTTTTTAAAAAAGAAGACTTCACTTTGAGGTGACACCTGTTCCCTTAGCTCTGTCACTGATCTGGCTTTTTTGGTGTCTGACAGCTTTGATGGCACTCTTGGAACTCATCATGTGTGTCCCCACCCCCTCCCAGACCAAATGTCCATGTTTCTTTGCCTTCAGTTGTTCAAGTCTGCCAATCTAACAAACTTAACAGTAGTGGTGGAAAAGAAAAGGGCACAAACAAGGAACTCAATTCCCAGCTAACACTTGAAATTGCGTAAAAGTCCCCATCCAAGCCAGGGTGACATGCAGGGATGGCCAGCGAGACCTTTTTGTCATCTGCAGCCCACTTTCATGTGCTGAAAAGTAGTTTGTTGTGTAGTATCATTTGATGAGGGAAACACATTTCCTTGAGAAAATGATCTTGTCATGGGATTTCAGGCTCTTGTTGACAGTCCATCTTCTCCGTCCCTTCTGGAGAACTGCCATTGCTTCTCTTTTACCTTTTAAAGTAGGTAATACTTGTGAGTAGGTTCAACCACAAAGAATTACAAAAGCATGAGAGATAAAGGGTCCCCAGCACACCTCCTCCCCGTTGGCCTGGTTCAGTCCCTCTCCATCGGAGAGGGAAGGGCTCAGCCAACTGTTCTAGTGTCTGTGCTCTCAACTCCATGCACTGAGTAGTCTGTTTTCCTCCACTAGTTTGGTGGGTATCACCTGTCCCATACGTCCTTGTTCTCCTGGGTTTTGTATCCTTCACCTCTGTCTGTGTATAGGCCAACACTGAAGAACTGAGGGCAGGATTTAGACCTGTAGAAGGTGTAGAGATTCTCTTTTTCACCCTGATCTAGACTTCTGCTTCCTCCTCCTCTTATACCTGAAGATGACAAGACTGACAATTGTCTTCAGTGAGCTGTGAAGTTTATGCTAACATTCCATTTTCTGGGTAAAGGAAATGAACAGAGGTTTATGTAGTTTCCCGAAGGCCACACAGTAGATAGAATATAAAGGGCTGCAAACTCAGCCCATGGGCTCCCTGAACCAGATCTAACTCCGATACTCAATTCTTGTTCAGTATATTGTTATAAGCAATATTAATAGCTACTGTGTTACTTACCAGGCATGATGTTGTATGTCTTGAATACTTTGAATGTAGGGTCTTATTGAATACACCATCATTATTACAAAGAACAAGTGATCATCAAATTTGTTACAGTTGGAAAATGGGTTCAGGAGGGTCTAGCAAACTGATAAAGATCACACAGCTAATATGTATGGCTCCAAACGCCATGCTTAGTACAGTGATGCTTTATGCTTTTTCCTTTTCATGATCAGGTGTTCCTCCTGATTCCTTCGAGGTCACTTCCCTTCTCCAAATGGGCCCAACTGGAAACCATGATGCTAAGGGAAATGAGCCAATCCCAAAAGGTTAGATACCACATATTTGCCTTAATTTAAGATGAAATGATGTCAATATGAAAAACAGTACCTGTAAAATGTAATATTATCTCAACCTCCAACAGCCTATCTCACATGCAATAAGATATTGTGAAGTAACCAGTGAATCAACAATTAATGTGAGTCAGAGTGCATATGATCTACATCAACTACGCTCCTTAAACATGTCCCAAAGGCAAGGCACAGGAGTGGATTGGGTGTAAGGCTCGGCATGGTTGTGACTCCTCCAAACTCCCAAAGCAGTTCCACTCCTCTGACACACCTATGACATTCTCTTAACGCGTAAACACTCAGGGCAGGATCTTTGCCTACCAAGGCAATGGATAGCATGAGTTTCTATTGAGAGCGTTGATGAGAAAGTCTGCATTGGAAAGACAAGAGACGGTGGGTGAGCTAAGGAAGGATGCTTAACTCAGGGAAGTTCAGATATAATGAGAGCAGACACTGTGCAACAATAAAATGAAACAAAATGTCAAAATGGTGGATAGTGATGACCTCTGTGTGTGTGTGTGTGTGTGTGTGCGCGCGCGTGTATACAAGCTCTACAACAGAAGGAGAGAAGCAGGACAATTATCAGTCACAACTAGCATCATTTGCAATGGCTTTGATTTTTTTGGGGGGGGAGGTTTGTCTTACTTGAAACAGCTTATCTGAATATTCCAATGCCCCCACTATTGTCTCTATAGAGTCTGGAATGGCGGGGGAAATACATCTTTTCCTTTAGCTCCATTTCTGAATCCCAAACACTGGAAGGAACCTCACACCTTAGAACCCTTAACTTGGGTGACAAGGTCCTTCACAACAGGACTCCCACTCTCCGCCCACTGCCTTCTGTCTTTGTACGCTTTGACCTCCTCTCAAGTGGAACAGTTCCTATGCCCCTGGGAGTGTTCTTTAGCTCCCTATGTCTAACGCATCCTCTTCCTGAAGCCTTGGCTGCGAGGCCATTTCTAAAGCATAGTCTTTCCAAGCTGTCCTTAGTGAGTTGGGTGTTACTGGCAGTGGTTTCCCAGGGCATTCTTTCATCTCTTGGCCATTTCTGCTGGCTCTGTGACAGTCTGGAAACTCATGTGTTCCCATTTACTCTGATCTCCTGGGAAGATCACTCTCAGTTGTCCTGGGGCCTGGTACTCAGCAGCTGTCCGGAAAATGCTGGCTAATGAATAATGAAGGAACATTGCCACCAGCCAGCTGTCACCATCTGTTGCACCAATTGGCCAGTGACTTGTAGCTCTCTGAGTCTCTTCTTTGTCACCCCAACAGGAAAAATCCTTGTTCCTGAATCTGAGTCAGAGGAACTCTCCTTCCTGATCACATGCCTCCTGGGTCCTGCTTCTCAGAGGCTCCTGTCCATGGGCCAAGAAGCACAAAACAGTGTTTCCGTTTGTCATGTGGTTTCTGAAGCTAGCAGGCTGTGCTCATGTCACTCCTTCCCTCATCAAATTTCTACCTCTTGGTGCCTCTGTTTGCTGGCGCTTCTGCAGCTGTTTCTCTGCTGACTGCCTCACGGCCCTTCCCTCCCCTCTTCTGACTGCAGCACTGAAGGCTTCACCTCCTTTCTCTGTTCACTACTCCCTCCTTTCGCCTGCGAGGGCTCAGCCTTTGGTTTTTCTCCCCTTTCCATTTCTTCTCAGGTTGATCCTCGTGCACCCAATTCTTAAAGTCATCCCCAAATATCTGCTTTTTTTTTTTTTAAATTCAATTAGCTTCTCATTTTAGGCACATTCCCTCCCACAAAGTGTCCACCTCAAAGTAGGTGTTGTCTCAGGGTGGCTGGAGACTCGGGAATCTCAGACTTGGAATCCTCCTTCCCAGGAAGATCTACACCACCTGAGACCCCAAGATCAGGACGTCCTACTGCTTTGGGGTAATGTGTAAGGCCACAGATGTCCCTAGGAGGGCATCAGGAGAGCATTCACTGAGTAGCCACATATGCACCATGAGCCCCTATCACACATGTTTGCTGAACCTTCACTTGGGCAGCCACTTGCAAGATCCACGCTGCACTTGGAGGACAGGAGAGCAGGGAGCAGGATGTGTCCTCCAAGGCATGGGCCTCTCACAGTGTCCTGGTGTGCATGGCTCGAAACGCCTTCACATAGGCTGGCTGGTTGTTCACAGCTTCTGTGGCTTCTAGTCGCATCTAAATCAGCTGAATATAGGATGACTGTTAGTTCATGTATGCTTTGTGTATATTTTTGCGAATGTACTGTGTCATGATGATACTGAGATACTTGGCATGAAAAAATGATTGAATTTGAAATCTGTTTATTATAACAGTGTTAATACTACTTATCAGTGAAAAGAAAGGTGTTATTAGACTATTCCAGTATAATTTCGTGAAAACTTATGGTTGTAAAGATAATTGAAAATTTTCTATAACATTCTTATATGAACAAAGCTTTGGTTGTGGGGGCCATCAAGAATTTTAAGGGAATGCCTTTTTAATTGTTTAGACATTACAGGAGATTATTTTCAACTTATGTCTCAGGAGAATGAAGGCTACATCCTTTGCAGAAAAGTTGTAAAAAGTGTGTCCACGAGAGGCCAGCATGGTGGTATAAAAGGCTAATCCTCAGCTTGTGGGGCTGACATCCCATATAGGTGCTGGTTTTTATCCTGGTTGCTGCACTTCTGATCCAGCTCCCTGCTTATATCTAAGAAAACAGCAGAGGATGGCCCAAGTCCTTGGGACTCATGTGGGAGATCAGGAAAGAAGCTCCTAGTTCCTGGCTTCGGATTGCCCATGCTCAGTTGTTGTGGCTAGTTGGAAAGTGAACCAGTACATGGAAGATCTCTCTTCTGTCTCTCCTTCTCTTTGTAAATCTACCCTTCAAATGAAAATTAAAAAAAAAAACCTTTAAAAAACTGTATTCATAGATCCAAATTCAAATTTTCCACTTAAATATTTAGCATGCTTTTCTTGAAGTTTTGATAATTTTATATTTAATACCTTTTAAGGCATTTACATCTTTTTCTTTCCATAATTATACAAATAAAGGTTATTTTCTCTTCTCACTGACCTCTAAATTTCCTTCCGTTTACCTCAGGGTGTGATATAAATGCGTTTACTTTTTTCTGCATGCCATAATGTGAAAAGTGAGGGGGGAGTTTTTTTTAAAAAAACACAACTTTAGTCGAGTATCATTTACATGATATAGAGTAACCCCTCTGAGATTCAGTGGTTTTTCAGTATATTTATTGAGGTGTAGAGCTATCACAATTCAGTTTCGTTTATTTTTTAGTGACATCTTATTAGATACAATGTTAATGATATCTGTTACTATATTCAGGATAATATTTGCATTTTTAACAATCTGGCTAGTGCATCTATCATGGAAATTTTGGCTTCCAAAGACAAGCATAAATGTGACCTTGTCACTTTTCCTAAAAAATTATTTTGTCAGTTCTTTCTAAAGTAATTTTTTTGGGCCCGGCGGCATGGCCTAGCAGCTAAAGTCCTCGCCTTGAAAGCCCCGGGATCCCATATGGGTGCCGGTTCTAATCCCAGCAGCTCCACTTCCCATCCAGCTCCCTGCTTGTGGCCTGGGAAAGCAGTTGAGGATGGCCCAATGCATTGGGACCCTGCACCCGCGTGGGAGACCCGGAAGAGGTTCCAGGTTCCCGGCTTCGGATCGGCGCGCATCGGCCCGTTGCGGCTCACTTGGGGAGTGAATCATCGGACAGAAGATCTTCCTCTCTGTCTCTCCTCCTCTCTGTATATCTCACTTTGTAATAAAATAAATAAATCTTTTTTAAAAAAGTTATTTTTTTGTGTGCCGAATGCTAATTTACCGTGTGTGAGTATTGGTAGGCGACACATCCATTGCCCTTGAACTTTGGGGCCATCTCTTTTCATTGGAAGTATCTGAGATTCTTTCTTCTACTTACTTTGAAATACAGCTAAACAATGTGTATAGTCACCCTATTATGTTACGACACGCTAGAACTTATTCCTGCTGTCTAACTGTGATTTTGTGATAAGTTGCAAGTTTTTGTCCTTCCCTTCCTCCACCCTTTCTAGCTTCTCACCCTTGGTGTAAGGCCAATTTATTTAGCTTACCACACGAGTGGTGATACATGGTATCTGTCTTTCTTGGCTTATTTCAGTTGGTATCCTCAAGTTCAGCCATGCTTTTCCTCTTTTTTTTTTCAATAACTGGTTATTTTCTTGTGTATATATGTTCCACATTTGCCTTATCCATCAACAGATACCTGAATTATTTGCATATCTTGTCTATAGTGAATAATGCTTTAATATGCAAGTGTAGATTCCTCTTTGACATACTGACTCCAGTTGTTTTGTGTATGTACTCCCAGTAGAGGGCTTGCTGGGTCAGGTGGTAGGTGTATTTTCAGTTTGCTGAGGCACCTTCGTAAGTGTTTTCCACAGGGATTGTAGTGTTACACAGTATTCACTTTTAGAATATTTTCATCATCCTAAGATGATAGAAAGTAAGTCTTTAAGTTTTGTGAGATATGAAGGAAAAAAAAGAGGAGGGAGAGGGAGGGGGAGAGACAGAGAGACAGAGAGAGAATGAATAAATCTTTTAAAAAAAAAAAAGATACCTACAGGTGGAGTTTAGTTCAGGCTGAATTTCCCTCATGTGCCCTCAGAACTTAGCCCCATCTCTGGTTCATAGCAGGGTCTCAGTCAGTTTGTGTCTGAAGAATAACTAACTCCCAGCCCTCAATCCTCCCTATCTAAGGTGGCAAAAACTGGCTAGATGCAGGCTTGGGCATTCCCAAGCCAACCACAGGGCTGGAGCACAATCAGGCTTTCTCTCAGAGAGAGAATGAGAACCCAAGGCCAGACATGAAAGCCCTTTGTTCTTGTCTAGCTCTGCTTTTTTTTTTTTTTTAAAGATGTATTCATTTTATTACAAAGTGAGATATACAGAGAGGAGGAGAGACAGAGAGGAAGATCTTCTGTCCGATGATTCACTCCCCAAGTGAGCCGCAACGGGCCGATGTGCGCCGATCCAAAGCTGGGAACCTGGAACCTCTTCCGGGTCTCCCACGCGGGTGCAGTATCCCAATGCATTGGGCTGTCCTCGACTGCTTTCCCAGGCCACAAGCAGGGAGCTGGATGGGAAGTGGAGCTGCTGGGATTAGAACCGGCACCCATATGGGATCCCGGGGCTTTCAAGGCGAGGACTTTAGCTGCTAGGCCATGCCGCCGGGCCCGTAGCTCTGCTTTGATCACTGCTCCATCTGTGCTTTGCGGTAACCATGGAGTTAGAGAGGCAGGTGGAGTGGCTTGGTATCCTTTCATCTGCCTGGATTGGCACACTCATCCTAAAACGATGGTAGCTGCAAACAGATGAATTGTCTTCCCAATCTCAAGAAGCACGTATATTGGCATGATTGCTTTGTTGGGTGCAGAGAAAATGAAAGAGATTGCCAGCAAGTCTATCAAGCTACTTTTGAGTGCACTGAACAGCTGCCCCAACTTGCAACACCCCTTGTAAAAGCAGGGTTGACTTCACTCAGAACAGAGCTCTATTCTTCCAGTTGTCAGTTCCCAGCTCTACTCATAGTTCCCCTTACAGTTCTCCTGTTTCCTAATCCATTTATCCTCTCAGAAACCTACACTTTAGCAGTGACATGAAATACAGCCGTGAGACCATGGGAAGGTTTTCTGATTGTGGCTTGAGCTGGCAAGACGATTGTGGTGGTGAACGAGACTCCACTGCAGGCAGTTTTTGTTCCCAAGTGTTCCAATAAGTTGTGGGTTGCTTCCTGTACCAGCTGGTGCTCCAGTTCAAACCCTGTGATATTGAGGCAAGAGTAAACACCCCCAAGGGAAGGCAGGCAGGTCATAGCTACCCTCTCTCATTCCCTGGGTATTTCAGAACAAGTCTGGGCACCCTGGGACAGATGAGACCTCACTACACTTCTCCTGTCTAATCATGTTGTTAATTAACATAATGTATCCTGGCAGCTGGTGGCTGTGGTTTCCTTCTCATCTCCCGCTTCCTCCCCGCTATACACTAATTAACACAAAATTAGGGAACAAATCTTGAGGCATTGATTTGCCTTTGTAGTAATTATTAGTTTGGGTACAACCCAACTCTGTCCAAGGAGATAAACTCCCTTTGCACCCTGAGTTTGAACCATAAACTTCTTCAGATTTTGCCAGGCCAGGATAGGGAGTTCAGTGACTTAAGAGAATAATACCATGTTTGTCTCCTGGTCGTGGTTGTGAACAGAGGAGGAAATGGAACACCTCAAAGGGATGTGATAATTTGCAGGAGTTGATTTGTCTTCTTTTTAAAAGTTGACCTCTGGAAGGTGGAAACATCATTTGCTAGGTGTCAAGAGGAGCCCCTTGAAAAAGCCCCTGCTAGCACCTTGCCCTTTGTGAAGTGGCTCACACTTCTAGCAGCTCTCAGTTTTGCAGGTGCATCGGAGCCTGCGTGGGCTGCTCTTGGGCCTGTCACTCAGCAGAGAGTGACATGCTGCTGTGTTACCAGCCGACAGAGGGGTATGAAGATAGGGTCCAACAGGGCCGTGGCAGAGGCCATCTGCATACTTGGGGCTGTGAGTTCTCAATCAATGTGTTGCTCAAAAGACCGCTCTGCCTCTAGGTGGCTAGCTGGGCCCCCTGGTATGCTGTGTAGCCATACAGTGACAGAGTGGAAGGATTGGTAATACCATGTACTAAGGAGTATTACCAAGAGTTGAGAGCATATACTTTGTTTCAAGGACTTGATTGATCACGTCTTTTTCTCCTCTACAGCTCTGCATTATGCTTTTGCAGAATAATCTGGTTTGTTTCTCTTACTCCTTGGTCAGGAATACAAATTCCCTTGTTTCACTTTCTCCCCATCTGTTCTATCAAGGATCTCCAAAGCAGGCTTTGTGAGGGCTTTGGTTCTTTTTAAAAGTGCATAATATGAACAATGTCTGTTGTGGGGAAGGGATACTACTTGTCTGCCACATTCATCTTTTAAAGAAAAAAATTAACTGTGCTGATACATATTTGGCACTAAATTTACCATTGCATCCATGTTTACATGCTTAGTTCAGTAGTAGTGAGCATATTCGCCTTAGTATGTAACCCATCTCCAGGAATTGAAACAACTCCATTTCCTCCATCTCCAGTTTCCCAGAGACTGCTATTTTGCTTTGTTTCTGCAACCTGGACAGTTCTAGATACTTACTTAGGTGGAATATTACAGCATTTGTCCTTTTGTGTCTTATTTCACTTAACATAGTAAAGGTTCAGCCATGTTGCAACTTGTATCAGAATTTCCCTTATCTTGCAAGTGAAATAATAATCCATTGTAAGGCATACACTGTCTTTTGTGTTTCCATTTATCTGTTGAAGACTTGGGTTGCATTCATCTTTGGACTACTGTGAATTCTGCAGCTGTAAATATAGGTATACAAATAACTCTTTTTTTCTAGGAGAGAACTTTCCAACAAGTTAGTAATCTTAACCAGTGGTAAGATTAGAACCACTGCCCTAATTAAAGCTAAATCACTAGAGGCGGGGTTTGTTGATCTAATACATTCTCTTCTAAATTCATTGCAGCTAGGGAGTGACAGGTATTTAAGAAGCCGCATTCTTTGGAGATGCAATTTGGTTGGTTAGTAATGGTGCCCAGAAATCCATTCTTTTAAAACAGAGCCTTAGGGTATGTTCCTGATTGGACCTATTAGAAATTACTATCTAAAATTACTAATTAAAGGCTAACTGCCTCTACTAGGCTTTTATGCTCAGATCATAAAAGGCCTCAGACATTATTCGGAATGTTGCATCATGTATCTTAGTCTTGTATCCCCACCTGGATGGCAAATTCATAGAACTATGACATTTATTAACTCAAAGAGGCCTCAGAGACCAAATGATTCTGTCATGGCCATTTGTTGGTTTCAGGGCTGGGTCTAGAAGTATATTAAGATTCCCTCCATTCAGCTAAGATAAAAAAATCTAGTTTTCTCTAGTGCCAATACATGCCAGCCCTTGGCTTTGAAGAAATACTGTTGTTTTCGTTTTCTGGGCAAAGATTTGATGCTTTTGTCTATACGTTCTACTGTACCGAGGAACTCCTGCCAGTGATTGGCAAACATTCATGATATTAATGCCAGAAAAATGATTAAATTTTAATCCAGGTTCAAGCGTATGTTGCCTGTGAGACCTTAAAATAGTCATGAGTTGGGCCCGGCAGTGTGGCCTAGCAGCTAAAGTCCTCGCCTTGAAAGCCCCGGGATCCCATGTGGGCGCCGGTTCTAATCCTGGCAGCTCTTATTCCCGTCCAGCTCCCTGCTTGTGGCCTGGGAAAGCAGTTGAGGATGGCCCAATGCATTGGGACCCTACACCCGTGTGGGAGACCCGGAAGAGGTTCCAGGTTCCCAGCTTCGGATTGGCGCAGCACCGGCCGTTGAGGTCACTTGGGGAGTGAATCATCAGATGGAAGATCTTGCTTTCTGTCTCTCCTCTCTGTATATCTGACTTTGTAATAAAAATAAATAAATCTATAAAAAAAATAGTCATGAGTTAAAGAGTTTTAGCTGCAAACATGGATGTAATTATACTTCCTTCCTTGGGTCCTGCATTATAGGAACTTGCTTGAATTGAACATCAACTATGTACCAGATGCTATAAATAGGTAACACAAATTTTGGTAGAGCTATGAGGTATTTAAAGTTAGAAATTTCTACTGATGTATCTAAGATATCTCATTGACAAATGACGAGGCTCATTGTCAAAGTTAGTCTGTGTGATCTCTGAATTCATTGTTTTAATCATCACTATTTTATGATGACAAAAAGAAAAAAAGGCAACCAAAATGCTAAACATAATATTTATTTCCTTAGAGAAGTTCAGGAAATTGCAGTTATTGTCAAGAATATCATCATCGCAACAGCAAGTAACCCTTGCACAGCCTTAAATATGTGCTAGCTACAGGTTGAAGCATATAACATTTACTTAAGAAAATGACCCTTTGCAGTAGTACTGTTATTACAGACTTCATAGATGTGGAAACTGAGGCAGAGAAAGACTGAGTAACCTAAAGTTGCACAGCTACTACGTGGTAGAACTTGGGTTTGAACTAAAAAGTTTGGCTCCAAATACAGTGCTTATTAATCAGTATACTCTGCTGCCTTCAACATGGTAAATATTAATAATGAGCAGCGGTAATAAAGCTATCAGTGTCATTGAACACAATATAGAACCATTTTTTTCTACATACTTCCATAGTAGACATTGTCATTAAGATAAATATAATAATAGATTCAAGTGTCATTTTGATGTCTGCCCTCTCTGACCTTTCAAAAATTCTTCTGCGGTTCAATCTAATACAGTATCTGATTTCTTAATATGGAGTGTAACCTCTGGGGAAGGGATGTTCATGAGGTCATTACATTTTTTTTTAATTTATTTTTACTGGAAAGTCAGATATACAGAAAGTAGAAGAGACAGAGAGGAAGATCTTCTGTCCGTTGATTCACTCCCCAAGCAGCTGCAATGGCCAGAGCTGTGTTGATCTGAAGCCAGGAGCCTGGAGCCTCTTCCAGGTCTCCCATGCAGGTGCAGGGTCCCAAGGTGTTGGGCTGTTTGGGAGCTGGATGGGAAGTGGGGTCACTGGGATTAGAACCAGCACCCACGTGGGATCCCAGCATCTACAAGGACTTTAGCCTCTAGGCTGCCATGCCGGGCCCAGCATTTTTTATGATAAGAGAAAGCTTTGAGATTCTCTAGGGCAGAGGTCTCTAGAAGAACGTGCTTGTACCCTACCAGGTGTCCAAGGTGTCCAGGGTGACTCATCAGGGTTAGTATTAAATGAAAGCCATGAAGGGTCATGGTGACCTTACTCTTGTGACATCTGGTAGGTGCCTATTTGACAATACCACAGGGACTCCTTGGCTCCATTGGTGCTTGTTGAGTTGCTCATCTCCAGTAACTGACTGAGGTCACATTCTTGTGTTCATTCTCTCCCCCATCCCCAACCTTCATTCTGCTTTGCAGGTTTCCCACCTTCTTCAGGATGTTTAAAACATTTTGAAAACCTTTATTTTTATTTGAAAGGCAGAGTTACACACACGTTCAGAAGGAGAGAGAGAGGGAGGCAGGGAGAGAGAGAAAGAGAGAGGGAGGAAGGAAGAGGGAAAGGGAAGGAGAGGGAGAAGAGACTGGTTCATTCCCCAAATGGCAGCAGTGGTTGGAGCTGAGCCGATTTGAAGCCAGGAGCCAGGAGTCTCCTCTGAGTCTCGCATGAAGGTGTAGGGTCTCCAGGTTTGGGCTGTCTTCTACTGCTTTCCCAGGCCACAAGCAGGGGGCTGGGTCAGAAGCTGAGCAGTCAGAACATGAACCTATGTGAGATGCTGGTATCACTGGCTTAGCTTGCTGTACCACTGCACCGGTCTTATATTTAAAACATTAAAAAAAGACTAACATGTGGATTGGCATGGTATTCCCCCCTTATTACATGTATCAGGAAGTCACCAAAACAAGGCTGGAGTTTCCTTAAACAAAATTGCTTCTCTGCAATGTCCTTTAAGTATGTTTGTTCTTGCTGTATGGTTGAAGTGTGTTCCAAAGAAAGATTTGTTGAAATCCTAATCCATATTGCCTCTGACATTTGAATGCAGTTGTTTCAGATGAGGTCAGAGTGGGGTGAGCCCTTAATCCCATAGCACTGATATCTGTAAAGAAAGAGGAGTGGAGGGGAGGGGAGGAGAAGACACAGGAGGAGAAAATAGCCAAGTGACTGTGGAGGCAGAGACTGGCATGATGCATCAACAAGCCAAAGGTTATCCAGTTCAAACCTTGGCATTCAGGATTGCTGGGATGCAACAGAAGTGACAATGAAAAATTCTCCTTTGCAGCTTTCAAGGAGCATAGCCCAGCCAACTTGTAACGGCTGGAACTGTGAGACAGTGAGTTACCTAGTTCATAGTACTTCAACCTGAGAACCTCAGGAACAAATATATGTGCCTATGTAGGTTGACTACAGTGCCATGGCGTCACAGGCTTAACCTCTGCCTGGAAGTGCTGACGTTTCATGTGGGCACCAGATCATGAGCTTATGGCCTGGGAAAGCAGGTGGGGATGGTTCAAATCTTTGGGTCCCTCCACCCATGTGAGAGGCCAGCGGGAAGCTCCTGGCTTCTGGCTTTAGATCAGCTTAGTTCTGACAATTACAGCCAATTTCAGTGAACCAGCAGTAGTTGAAAGACCCTGTCTCTCTGTTGCTTCTTGTATCTTTGTAAAATCTGCCTTTCAATGAAAAAACAAATCTTTAAAAAAATTAAGAAAAATTTTGTTTACTTATGTGAACAAAACTTTCAAAATGGACATCTGCAGAGATCATACCGTTTAAACACTAGTTGTAATGCAAATACAAACGATGAAGTTTGGGCATTTTGTCCCTCTCCACCAGACCCCCCCCCCAAAAGGGACAATTCAACCAAACCAGATTAGTCAGACAAAGCACCTTGAAATTAGCAAGCTATTTGACTTATAGATTATCCTCTACTATTAATAGTAATTAGAACAACAGTGATTTCTTTTATGAGCTGAAGTATCCTATTTATGTGATATACAATATTTTTATGCTTATTCATATATGTAACATTTCTTCATTAGCATCACATAAGTCATGTTAAGAAATTGAAAAATGGACATAGCCCATGAACTTTCTGAAAATTACCCTCATATTTATGATTTGTAAATGAATGAATAAATAAATGCATGTGTACTAGCAATATATACTCATTTAAAAAAATTGAAAGAGTCTATGATAAACACTTGAGTTCCCTGCGACAACCAGCTCTCACCCCCCTTTTAGGCACGAGGAAATAGATGCAGAATTTAAATGCAAATTAGTTCCTGAAGTCAGAACTTAAACTTGATTCTTTTGACTCTAGGCTAATAGCAAATGTCCATTTCATCCCATCTCTATCAAAGGTGTAGTAAGGCATGCACTTTGTCTTCTTTTAGCATTGTGTTGGGCCTTGGGCAACTTGAGCAAGGTCCTTCTCTTTAGTCAGTCCTGTGCAAGCAGAGGTGTTCTAGTTGTTCAGGCAAATATGGGCTTGAATCTGGTGCTGGGCTTGTGCTGTGCCATCTGTGGCATGTAGCTTCTATCATCTTTACTTCTTTCGAGCAGAAGATGTGATTAAGTTTATTTACATTTCAGGTTTGCTCTTCAAAGTGCAAGTTCTACACTATCCAGATGTGGATTGTATGGGCTTTAAAGTAGAATGGTAACGGTAATAGCTCGTGTCACTGCCATGATTTTGAAGGTGCAGGAGCTACAGTTCTGTGCTATTTGGAGAGGAGTCCTGGGGATTGATGGACCAGACAGACATGCACATTTGGGAAAGGCTTGCCTGGCTGACCTGGTGCTGATGTGATCCTGTATGTGGCATTGCATCCCAGAGACCTTGCCTGTCTCAGTTCTGGACTAGGTTTCAGGCTTAGGTTTCTATGTGACAGACTAGACAGAAATCAAGCTATCCTTCTGTTTTGAATATATTCACTGATGTTCATCTGTTCTGTATGGCAAGTTTTGTCAATTTCCTATTTGTGCTAGCAACATATTTTTTTTTCCAAAATTTTAAACTAAAAGGCATTAACTGACCAGAAACAGTAGCGAAGTTCATATATGAACATGGAGGAAAGTCATGGCTGCCTGTAACCAAGTGACTACAGTTTGGGAAAGAGGTTTGGTTACCTTGTGGTCTTCCAACAATTTGCTTGGATACCACCAAAGTACTTTGGAAAACTATAAATTCCTTTGCATGTTTTAAAGCTAACATCTAAAGTTTTCCATCATAAGATTAAAAGGTTGGAAAGGAAATTTTTTTTCTTAGTTTTTGATGGCAATTTCAAATCTGCAGAAAGCTTGGGGAAAAATGAGTGTCTGTGTACCCTTCACCTACAGTCAACAATTGTTAACAATTTGCATTCTTGATCTATCTCTGTTATATATTTTTTTTGCCTGTGATAACCATTTTGAAAGTCAGTTTCAGATATTCTGACATTCATCTCTAATACTTCAATGTGCATCTCCAAAAAATGAGGACACTCTCCTATTGTAAGGAAGTAAATACCATGATCATATCTAAGAATATTAACATAATGCAAAGCATGTGACTTCTGACATATTCTAAGTATTGACATTTAAAAATAGGTTGCTTACATTATTCCTTAAAACTTATCCAATGGAATCTAAATACCATAAGGCTTTGACATCCATCACAATCCACTTACAAATACATAAACAAGCTCTTCTTTAACATTTGAAGATTTATATTTTTTGCTTTCTTTCTTGTTATTCAGGTATATTTTACTTCACAATTTTTAAGCAGTGAAGACAGATAGAAGCTCCTATATGCTGCTTGATTTCCCAAGAGCCTGTGATGGCCTCACTGAGCTGATGCCAAAGTCAGGAGTTAGGAACTCAATCCAGGCCTCCTTTGTGGGTGGCAAGAACTCACTTTTTGCCATCATTACTGCCTCCCAGGGTCTGCATTGCCAGGGAAGTGGAGGAGGAAGGTATTGAACTAACATATTAAGAGGAGAGCAGAGCATCATATATATATATACATATATATATATATATATGATATATATATATATTTTATTGCATTTCATTTTATAGCATCGTTTCATAGGCTCTGATGTTCCCCCATCCCCTGCCTGTGCCCTCCCCGTGGATTGCTGCACCTTATTGCAGTATTACAGTTCAAATCCAGTCTTGTTTCTTTCATTGCAAGCATGTGCCATGCATAGAGTCCAGCATCTTATTGTCCAGCTCAATTCAACAGTTTGTTGGGGAGACCAACTCTGGTCTGAAGGCATAGCTGGCAGAATATCGTTCTGACCAATTAAAAGCCATAACTTAACATCAACAACAGTTTCCAACATTATGGGGTTAATTAACATTGTATTGAGTGACTGATATGTTAGAAAATGCGGGTTCTTGTTTTTTTGAATATATTTTTTTATTGTTTCCTTAATATATCTGATGTAAAAGGAGATATTAAGGGAGAAGCCCCACCCAGTCTCCCATCCACCCCAGGTCCCAGATGTGGGGCATGCTCCAAGGGTCTTGCTCAAGTGGTTTTGATAGTTCAACAGTTCTGAATTGCTGCCACTCTAACCACTCCAAGCACGATGCGGTCACTGGAGAATCCACTAATTGACATAGTCCATCATGTAGTCTCCGTTTGCCTGGTATTCTCATTGCCAACATATAGCTGAGGTGGTTGATTGACTTGTTCTGTCCTCTGTCATTTGATGGTTAGCATTCTGAGTCCGAAAGCTTAACTGAGGGGATCCCCAAAGAAACTTTGTCTGAGGTGTTCCCAGACCAGATTCTTGTATGTACTAACAAGAACTGGGCCTAGCACAGTCCATCACCCCGATCAGCTAGTGGTTGAAGTTGCTGGGTTGGTTCTGTCTCCATCCCTGTCTTCCACTGGAACCAATGGGTGTTTGCAGTCCAGCCTGGTTCTGCCCAGCACATAAACCAGTGGGAGCTGCAGCCCAGCCGGAGCAACCCACAATAACCCCCACCAGGCCCGCCCCCTACCCTGGTTTGCCAGTATCTGTGGCAGACTAGTCCAGTCTGTATGAGAGCAGAAGGGGATGTGGAAAATGCGGGTTCTTAACCACATCCTGTGACTACTTCATTAACATTTCAATTATAGTTTGTATACAACTGGCTTCTATCAACCTTAAAATGGCTATAGGATACTTTTCAGCTGTCTCATGTCTATTTTCGTTTTAGTATTTAGCAGTTTATTGTGTTGAAGCATAATTTGTACTGAACTTGGCAGATTTTAGGATAGTCTAAACTGGCTTATAGCTTTAACAAAGCATATGACACCAGTTGAGGCATAGAACACTGTTGGGAGGGGTGTGCAGAGAAATTCTCCGTACCCTAGTTAGGAGTAATTTATTTTCGTGTCCTACCTAGTAAGGTATGTGTGAGTCCCCACTGGTAGCTTCCAGTCTAGTTCTAAGCTTTCCTTGTTTTCTATCTATTCTAATTTTTTTGTTGTTTGTTTTGTTTTGTTTGGGGGGCTGGCTCCGGGGAGACCCTGATGGTCATTGCAAGAGAGCGTGGGGATCAGTGTTGGAACTAAGGAAGGACCAGAGAAAGCTCCTCTCTGGGATCCCCCCTGCTCTGTGCATATGGCCTCCTGTTAAGAGGTTGTCAGGATCACTCTTGATACCCCCTATGTCTTTGTGGTTTTACTATTGTCTAATGCTGATTTGAGTTTGTCTATAAGTTACCTGTCATGTTCTTGATAGGTTATGATTTACATCTGCCTCACACATTCTAGGGAGCTGGAAGGTTTCTCTGCTCTCCCTCCCCATTGCCGAGAAGCATAGGGTCATAAAAGTGCATTAGGTTTTACAGTTCTTTGATGTAGATCATGAGCAGTCTGCCTCACATTGATTGTTGGTTCATTAATTACATCACAATATGTTGTTGCATGAGATACAGGTTGTTAGAGGTTGCAATAATATTACATTTTACAGGCACCATTTCTCAGATTGACAGCATTTCAACTTAAATTAAGGCAAACATGTGGTATCTAACCTTTTGGGATTGGCTCATTTCCCTTAGCATTATGGTTTCCAATTGGGCCCATTTGGCCACAAAGAACTGCATTTCGTTTTTTTTAATAGCTGAATAGTATTCCATGGAGTAAATAAACCATAGCTTTCTTATCCAGTCTTCTGTTGATGGGCATTTCGGTTGCTTCCAAGTTTTTGCAATTGTTGATTGTGCTGCTATGAACATGGGGGTGCATGTAGGTTTCTCATGTAGCAGGTGTTTTGAATATATTCCTAGGAGTGCAATTGCTGGATCATATGGTATGCAGATTTTCAGTTGTTTGAGGGTTCTCCATACTGATTTCCATAGAGGCTGCACCAACCTGCATTCCCACCAGCAGTGGAGAAGGGTTCCCTTTTCCCCACATCCTCACTAGCAAGTGTTGTTATTTGTATATGAGCCAGTCTTACTGGCATTAGGTGGTACCTCATTGATGTCTTAATTTGGATTTCCCTTATTGCCAGGGAACTTGAGCATTTTTTCATGTTTGTTTGCCATTTGGGTTTGTTCCTTTGTGAAATGTCTGCCTATTTCCCGTGCCCATTTCTTGAGTGGTTTGTTTGTTTTGGTGTTTTGGTTTCTCTGGAGATCCTTGTATATTCTGGAGATTAGCCCCCTGTCACCTATGTACTGTGCGAAGATCTTCTCCCATTCTGTGGGTTGCTTTTTTACTTTGTTGATTGTTTCCCTTGCTGTACAGAAGCTTCTTAGTTTGATGTAGTCCCATTTGTTTATTTTGGTCTTGACTGCTATTGCTTTTGGTGTTCTATTTAGGAAGTCAGGGCCTATACCTAAATCTTGAAGGGTGTTTCCTACATTTTCTTCCAAAAGTTTGAAGGTTTCTGGATGTAGGTTTAGGTCTTTATCCATTTAGATTTGATCTTAGTGTATGGTGAGAGATGTGGGTCTATCTTCTGGTTTCTGCAGGCTATTAGCCAGTTGTCCCAACAGCATTGATTAAGAGACCTTCCCATTTGTATGTGTTGTCGTCTGCTTTTTTGTCGAACATTATTTGGTTGTATGTGCGTGGGTTCCCATCTGTTGTTTCTATTCTGTTCCATTGATCCTCCTCTCTATCTCTGTGCTAGTACCAGGCTGTTTTGATAACCACCGCCCTATAGTTTGTCCAGAGGTCTGGAACTGTGATTCCCCCTGTTAACTTCCTATTCTTCAGGATGGTTCTAGCTATTTGAGGTTTTTTGTGTTTCCAGATGAATCTTTGTATCATTTTTTCGAGTTCTATGAAGAATGTTTTGGGTACTTTGATTGGGATTGCATTGAATGTGTATATTGCTTTTGGTAGTAAGGACATCTTGATGATACTAATTTTACCTATCCAGGAGCATGGCATGTTTCTCCATCTTTTGAAGTCTTCCTCAATTTCTTTTTTAAGCTTACTGTAGTTTTCTTCAAAGAGGTCTCCTATGTTTTTGGTGAGGTTAATTCCTAGATACTTCATACTCTTCTCTGTTATTTTGAATGGTATTCTGCTGGTTAGATATTTTTCCATCTTGGGGCCGTTCGCAAACACTATGGCTGTTTTTTGTTCATTTATTTTGTACCCTGCCACTCTACCAAACTCTAGCATAAGTTCTATCAGTCTCTGTATTGAGTCTCTTGGTTCTTCTATGTAAAGGATCATGTCATCCGCGAATAGTGAAAGCTTGACTTCTTCATTTCCCATTTGAATTCCTTTAATTTCTTTGTGTTGTCTTATGACCTCTGCGAGTACAAGAGGAGAGCATCTTGGCTGCTGAGCTAAATACCTGCTCCCAACTCTTATTCTAATGGTTAATTGCTTAACTCATGAAAAATTTTTTAATCAATTATCCTTGCATATTCTTCTAAAATAAAGTGCACTATTTGAGCTTATAAAGCTCTAGATACTAGGAAATCCATCAGTTTAATTATAATTAGCACACCCAAATACACTATTTGTATCCTATTGATCATAGATCATAATAATACCACAATTTTGATATAGTCTTACATTATAAGTTTTAGAACTATTATCTTCTAAAAGACATGATTGAAGATTTAGCAAATAGTTGTCATAACAATGGAAGAATATTATTGCTAGAGAGATAGGATGTAGCAGCAATTCTATTCTTTATCTGTATCTATAAACATTAAATTCATATGAAATAAAAATAATAAAAGGCTTATTATATTGAGTTTTAATTCCTTCATGGTTACGTACCAATAGTCTCATAGTGATGTATCACAAAAATTATTTTAACAATTTTATAAAGCCCTCCAATTTTATTAAAAGCAATGAGTTGGAGATCATTTGAATTGCAAAAGATCTATTATTCACTAGATCTATTCACTCTTAATTTCTTGAAATTCTGTTAAGAATTCCTCAACCTTATCAAATTTTTTTTTCACTTTCATATACCATCTTTAACTTTAATATGCTTACAAATAATTGAGAAAATAAAAATAAGCTCCACTGAAGCACACCTTTGCCAGTACTAAGTTTTTATCAAATGCAGAAGCTTTAAAAAATGATTATTTAACACTGTGGTGCTACACTTTTTATTTGCAGAAAATGTCCACTATAATCAAGCCCATCAAAGTCATTTGCTTTTTCACAGAGAACATCTGACTTCATTTTCCAGTTCAAATTCACTTCTCTGTGACTTGTCTTACTCCTGTTTGTACCTCTGGGAAAGAACACCAACCGTAACACAGAGCCTTGCTAGACAAAATGCCTGGATCTGTTCTTTGTTTTTTTCTTGCATGCATATTGGGAATGGAAGAGAGGGAGACATTAAAATCAAATTCTGAGTATTTGAATTCAGAGCCTCTGAACATGGCCCAAATTCCTGTTTTCCAAGGTTTCCAAACTCCTGTTTTCCAAGGTTTTTCCTAGAGTATGTTTGACCCCTCAAAAGACAAGTAGCTAGGCCAGTGCCTTTTCTAGCCATTGGCATTTCCTAGTGCCCCTTTGTTCAGGATGTGGACAAATGACCACTCCCTTGTCCCCCACCCTGCCCCTGAGACAAGAGTCCCATGAAAGACTTGGACTCAGTGAGTAAAAATGGAGGATTGAAAGGTTGTGGCAGACCACCAAAAAGCTTCTCCCAAGGAAGTGGCCACAGAGAGGTAGGTCAATGTCATAGCACAAGGGGCAGTGGGAAAACTGGAATTCGATTTCCTTAAAGTTATCAGTGCCTGTGGGTCCCTGGAGAGGTGTCCTGAGGCATGCTTACCTCCTGAAGTCTTTACTGAGGATCAGCTTGGGGGGAGGGGCAACAGGTGGGAGTAGAGAAAGGAATGTCCATGCTGGTCAGGGAGCACTGGGCTGAGGCTCTCCTGACTTGGCTGTGGCCAAGCCAAGAAAGATTCCAAGCCAGGGAAGACTTTTTGGATCTAGTTGAGAAGCTCCTATGTGACCTGGAGGAATCATGGGGTTCTTAGGCTAGTTGGCCAGATCTTTTCCTGTAATGGAAAATGTCCATTGCCCCATTAGCCTGACTCTTCTGTTTTCTTAGTAAGTTGCCATGCCAGTCAGTCCCATTCTATGCATCTGAGTGTTGCATTGTACATAGTAAATAGTTGATATTTATAAATTATAAAAATATTTTAGTGGGACTGATGTGATGGCTCAAGAGGCTGATCCTCCCCTTTTAAGCACTGGGAACCCATAAGGTCACAGGTTCACGTCCTGGCTGCTCAACTTCTAGTCCAACTCCCTGCTTCTGGCCTGAGAAAGCAGTGGAGGATGGCCAAAAGCCTTGGAACCCTGCACCCAGATGGGAGACCTGGAGGAAGCTCCTGGCTTGGGATCAGCTGGGTTTTGGCCATTGTGGCCATGTGGGGTGTGAATATGTAGATGAAAGATCTTTCTTTCTCTGCTTCTCTCTGTAAATGGGTCTTTCCAATAAAAATAAATAAATGTTAACACTATTATAGTAATGTTTATCAACACATTGCTGTCAACACCCTAATTAATTTCATTTTCTGATTCATCAAAAATAAGGCAGTAAATTGAAATGACTAAAAGAAGAATGATTTGCAATAAAAATTTCATTCAAGAAATTCATAAAGCATCTGAAAGAGCCCAAGCTGTGTGGGGTCGGGGTGTTTTTGTCCCCCACATGCCTCGATAATTCCCTTGATTTTTATTTTCTCTCTGCAAATGAGGCTTTCTCTTATGTCTGGGGCCCAAAGGGTACAAGAATGTCTGTGTACCTTCCTATTTCAGGCTTGGGAACCCTGAGGAGTTTGTGCTTCAGTCTCACCTTAGCAGAAGAACAAGGAGAATTCCCCTGATGCATTCCCTTCTACCCTCTTCTCTCCATCCAAGCCATTTCCAGGGGATGTGATTCAAGGAGAGGTCATGAATCTACATCATTGAAACAGCGTGTTCAGCTTGAACAGCACACAGTATTCGTTGTTCAGTTAAAATCTTACTTTTCTCGTAGGTAAAAATCAGTGGATTTCACCTGCTTATACTCAACATTCCCAAGTACCAACTTCAGTGTTTTCACCAGCATGATTAAACCAGTGGCTCAAATGACAACACAGGGCTAGATTTCAGCAGTGTCTGGCCTCTACAGATGGTCATATGAGTTCCCTGGTTTCTCTTCTTTCCTGTTACACTCTTGGGTTTCCTGTAGGAAACTGGTTTGTGATCTCTTGTTGAAGATTTAATAAGGTTGTTTATTCATTTTGCCAATAAACCTTGCTTCAACACCTGCAATGGCAAGCCATAAAGTAAGGACTTCCTTACTGTAAGAATATGCCAAAAGATGATTTTTTGGAGGAAATAAAATAGGAGATGGCAAGTGTGGATGGGTGCAATTTTTTAAAAAAATGGGTGTGGGAATCCCAGTGCATAAAAAATGTATCACATAATGCAATGTAATTAATTTTAAAAAAATGAAACGCAATAAAAATATATGTTTAAAAAATGGATGTGCCACGGGGGTCACCTGGCACTTCATCATATACACCCTTCTTCTATACTGTTATTGAAGATAAGGCTGGAGAAGGGCCTTCCATATTGAGGGATGGCAATGCAAAGGTCTGAGGCTATTGAGGGATTGGAGGGGTGGAAAGTTAGACAAAAAGCTGTGTGGAGACAGACACAGTGCCTATGTATGCATCCATGGCCCTCTCAGCTCACTTCATATGAAAAGGTTTGAGAAGGAACTTTCCAGTGTGCCATTCAGCTCTAGAACATGGTGGTTCTGTTGCCTTCTCCCAGGAAAATCAGGAGGCTATGGGTCCATGGGATGTGCTCCTGAAGTGATCTTTGATTTCTCTGAGAAGATTGACAGGTGACTTTCACAGTGGGCTTTTCTAACAAGGAAAGGAGGGGTTGTCCTGGAGTTTGGCAACCAAAATACACATGCCTGTGCTCTGTGAGGGCTGAGTTTGCAATGCACCTGCCACTCAGATGGATTGGAAATGAATGGAATCGGCAGAGGTGATGGCTATCTTTTTTATTACTGTTTGGAGTTTGATTCTTGCTAAAGCCTGGCAGATGACAACAGATTGCTGGGTAGGACTTGAAGTTGATTATTTCTTATCTGATCATTCTTTGTGTATATTCGGGACATGGAAAGGTTTTTAATATTGAAAAGCCAAACAGCATGTAATGTTTCACCCACTGTGGGTTAATGTGTTATTTCCAGTCCAGTTCATTTAATTCTCCAGTTCTTTCTATAAATTCAATTTTTAAAATTCATTTATTGGAAAGAATTATGGAGGGGGGAAGGGGAGAGGGAGAGAGGAGGAGGCGATAATTTTCTATCTGCTGTTTACTCCCCGAATGGCTGTGACAGCTAAGTCTAGGCCAGACTAAAGCCAGGAGACTGAAACTCTATCGGGGGCTCCCATGGGGGTAACAGAGACCCGGCACTTGGGCCATCTTCCATTGCTTTTCCAGGCACATTAGCAAGGAACAAGATTGGAAATGGAACAGCTGGGATGTGAACTGGTGATGTACCAGGTACTGGTGTTGGTATCTCAGGCTGGCAGCTTAATATACTGTGCCACAATGCCAGCCCCTACTTTCCAGCTCTTAAAAAAGGAAAAAAAAAATCAACCACCAACAGCTTTGTTTGATAATGTGGGAAGATGAACACTGAGAATAAATATGTTCTCAGGTTTAGTACACTGTCTGCTCTACAACCATCTGGACCCATACTTTTATGTGGGTAACTTCCTTTAGACACATCTATCACTGTGGACAAGTTTCCTTTAAAATCTATCTATCTATCTATCTATCTATCTATCTATCTATCTATCTATCTATCTACTTACTTACCTATCCATCCATCTCTGCTTTATAGAGGGAGACTGAGTTACCCCATCTCAGATTTTATTCCCCAAAGACCTGCAGTGTTCAAGAACAGACCAAGCCAAAGCTTGGAATTCCACAGATGTCCATCCATGTCTGCCACATGGATGGCAGGGACCCAACTACTTGAGCCATTGTTTCCTGCTTCCCAGGGGTCTGTATCCTTGGAAAGCTGGACTTGGAAGTGGAGCTGAAATTCAAGCCCAGTCACTCCATTATAGGATGCATATGTCTTGACTGACATCTTCACTCCTAGGGCTAGCAGCTGCCTCATGGCTAAGCATTCTTGAAGTACATCAAACTGATGGCTTGTACCCAGCAGAGGGTTGAGTGCCTGGAAGTGCTATGTCCACAACTGGGGATCCTTTTTATAAAAACAGTGGAATTCTTATATTTCTCTGATTTAACTCAAAGGTTTAACAAAGTTTATTTCTTTGAGGGGATACTTTAGAGTTAAGGATTCAGTGTTTACACTGGAAGATACATGGATAGATTTGAGAGGGGTTGTGATGAGAAGGAAAGGGGCAATAAGAGTATGAATAGTTTAAGATTTTATCCCACTCTCAAGCCAGGGAGTTAATCTGCTTGTATGTATTCAGGCATGTTCCTGGTTTAAAGATAAAGGGCTTAGTAAGTCTCTACAATAACAGTAACCAGCATGAGCACCTTTGTCAACTGGCTGAATCCCATTCTTACTGGGTAATGTGAAGAGGGTCAGGTGACACCGATATATGCAGTGGGTTGTGTAGTAGGAGAGGCAGTCTGAGCATAGGGAACCCAGATATTTTATAATAGGCGATAAGCCTGGATGCCCTTAACTCTAGAAGGAAGCACCTTTCTTATATGGGCAGTGAGGAAACTTACCCTTGTCTATGGAGGGAGGTATGATGTCTGGGTTTCAAGACTGTTCTTTGTGGTAAGGCAACAGTAGCCTTTGCTTGAGGCATGCGCAGAAACCAGTGAGTACCTAATGAACCATCTTCCAGCTTTGACTCTTAGGATGCAATTTATCCTTTTCTCTTCAGTTACCTGAAGTGAGCTTCCTCCTAGTTTTTGGACTATAATTATTTTCTTTAATTTCTGGGAAATCCTGGGAGATGCAGTCACATCTGAGCTAGAAATTTGAAAGATTTATTTGCTTCCTGACCAGGATAGCTCTTGAATTTGGGTCTGCTTACTGCAGGGCAGTAGCATGCTTCAGCTGATGGAAGTATTCTTTTCATATCATGTTTGACTAGATGGGGGATCCCAGTTATCTGTGCCACTCTTGTTGATTGAGTCAGGTTTTCCATTTTAAGCAACTAAAGTTCCAAAGGTTCAAGCGTTGTTTCCAAAGCATCCCATAAGGACATGGAAGAACCACAGTTTCTAGTCAGGCTTACGGAAACTTGGTTATTGTCACTGTGTTCATAACCAGAACTTAGATGAGGAGATCTTTTCTTACAGGCTTGATGGAGAAAGTTTGAGGAGAAATCTAGAAGAAAATTGGACAAAGGCTGTTGGAGTACCTTTCCTCAACATTTGTCAAGAAAAAAGTCCATGAAATATTACTAAGTATCCACTTTCTCATATCCATTTTCTCCATTCCTAGGGTGGTATTTACTAGATATTTGGATATGATAATTCATTCAACCTTTTTTCATCTTTAATAATAAAAACATAAATATGTATATATACCTGTTACATACGACATGTTTTGAAAATGAGTACATTGTGGAATGGCTAACCCTAACTAATGAATATATGCATTATTTCACATATTTTGTTTTTGGTAACGAGAACACATCTAGTTTCAGCATTTTTTCAAAATCCCCAGCTTAAAAACAAAACTCAATCATTTTTGTGGACTAGTGATCTTACCAGAACCCCTCCAAGACCAAGGATGTTCCCAGGGTCATGGGTGTGGATGTCGTCCCAGGGTCATGGTGGGTGTGATGGTTACACAGAGCCTGCAGGTGAGCGTGCTCCCCATCAGCGGTGGAGCCAAGGCCCACAGTGGAGCTCATGAGTAGAGAAATGGAGGTACTGTTGTAACAAAGTCTGTGCCCGCATGGGGGCACTCCTAGAGCACACCACACGATGCAGACATTTGGGGGTTTGGATTCTCAGGGTCCCCTGCTTGTTGCAACAGTATGTCATGCACGTCTCTGCGGCAGGCTAAAGGGAGGAAAACAAAAGCTGAAGTATCTCCATCTGCTTGAGACGCTCCTCTGGCTGTGCAAAGCTAGGAGGGAAGAAAAACCCAGCCTCCCGATTCTCGCACTTGCATCCTTGCAGTCTTTATCAGTCTTGCCTTCCCGTGTGCTCCATTTCCCCTGCTCTGGCTTCATTGGCTGCTTCTGCCGCTCTGGGCTTCCCTCAGCTTCCGGGATTGTGTTCCAGGCTCTCAGCAATGTTTGCTGCCAGGGAACATTCTTCCGCAGAACTGTGCTTCACTGCTTTATTGTCTTCCCGGTCTCTATTGAGAGCTTGCTGCCCTTCGGGGGGACTCCAGGCCCCCAATGCCTGGCTTTCATTCTTGGCTGAACCACATGCTGGCCCTGTCATCCTCAAACATGTTGACTTCTCCGGGCTTACTTCTTCTCATCTGAGAATGGGGCTCATGGCAGTTCAGCATCCAATTCCTGCTGTGCTATTTGTGCAACAATGTATGGGAAGCCCTTAAGGCAGAGGTCAGGGCACACTCAGTGCTATTTAAATATTAGTGTCATTATCAGAGAACCGAGTCTAAATCACTCTGACACAGAACTTGATTTGTTTCCCCGAACATAATGTTGAGTCATCACTGTCACAAACTATTTCACTTACGGTCTGTTTTCTCTAGGCTGTTAACAGGTTGAAGACTTAGAATGATCTGGAACTGTTTTAAATAGAGTTGGAGCAAATGCTCATCAGTGGCCTGTCCTCACTTTGCCCTCAGACCCTGGTAGGGAAAGGGGATGAAGTCACACCAGTGGTTCTGACGCATATCAATATTACCTTGAACTTGTTAAACCCAAAAATACTAAACGGATTGACCACAGGGTCCAGCAGTCTCACCTCTGGGTATATGGGCCAAAGAATTGAAGCTAAATTCGGTGCACATCGAAATAAGAGCAGAATGATTCCTAAAAGCCAAGACCTGGACACAATCCAAGTGTAGGTCCATGTCTACTGAACAGGGGTAGACAAAATGTGGGGTTTGCACACAGCGAGCTGGCGTGAAGCCAGGAGAGGGAGGGAGTCCTGCCCCTGCCACAGCACAGATGGACTTCTAGGACATAGCAGTATCAAAGACACCAGTCACAAGAAGGCAGCGATAGCATGATTGTCAGCTACCTAGAACAGTCAGATGCGCAGGAACAGCAAGTAGAATGGTGGTTATCAGGGAGGTGGGTTTGAAGGACAGTTTCAGTTTACACAATGAGCAGTATCTTTGGCTGTGTCTCATGAATATATACTGGGCTGGCAACTTGAGGATGGTTATGGTGGTAAATTTTGTTATGTAATAGAATACAAAAATGTATAGGAATGACATGGACATCTTAAGATTGTTGCTTGTAAGTCTTTGTTGACACTCCTGTGGAACTGTGATCTTTCTATTTCTACTTGTTCAATATTATGGCTAGTGGTGCGTTAAAGCTGTCACTACAGAATGGTTTGAAATTTACGACTTTGCAAAAATTAAGGAACAGGCAGGAAGCAGAGGGGTTAAGGGAGGGAGAAGAGAAGGGAGGGAAGTATGATTATTTTCTTAGAACTATACCTATTAAATACATGAAATATGTTCTCTTTATATGAGTAAAACTTTAGAAATTAAAAGATGAGTAACTTAAATTTTGAATAGCTAGATTGCAGTAAGTGGGAAAATTAAAAAGGCATCTCTCTTGGGGTCCTATGCATCCTGTCCCCTCCTCTGTCCCTTGCTCCTCCCTGCCCCCGCCCCGGTCCACCAAAAGAACCTCTGGGCTCCTTGATCTTGAAGGTGCAACTGTGGTTTTAGTTTGAGTCACTGAAAACACACACTATCCCTAATAGACTTCATTTTTTGGAGACAAACGTGCCCAAATCCCCCTCCTGGAGTCGTGTTAATGTTCCCAATGAAACTCTCTCTCATCTGCCTTCCCATCTGTCTCATGGCTCCTACTCTCAGGTGCTTAGTTGGAGCTACTCCACCACAAACGTTACCAACAATGTCCACAAGGTGGCAGGCCAGGCACTTGGATTTGGGCAACCAAGGGCTCCAGCAGTGCACAGCAACAGTGAGGCTAGGGTCTCTGCTGTTTTGCAAAGTTGAGGGGTGGCTGGGGGAGTGTGTGGGCTCCCGTGGATACCAGGGCTCAGAATGACACCTGCGTTCAATCTCCTGGGGGTAGACTACGTTTGTTCTCAGGAGGAGAGTCAGAACAGACCTGTGCATTGCTGCTGGAGTCAGAGGCCAGGTTGGCCGGGGCACCTGTGGCTGGTGGTACTGAGTGCAGCTTCACAGGGAGGTGGAGATGGAGTTACTGTACCTGCTTTAAGGATTAATGATACAGAGAAAGAGCTCTGCTTTTTCAGAGTCTGAATGTGAGACTTTTTTTTTCTAATCGTTAAAAAAGGTCAAAGACTGAATAAAGAGGTGTTTTGTGTTTCCAAAGTCTGAAGTGATTTTAAGATGCACTGGCTGTTGGATCTTTAATGGGCATTTAAAACACAGAGATTTCCTGACCAGCTTTAGTCTGCAGCGTGGGGACTCCCACTGTCACAGAAAATAACTCAGAGTAGTGGCTCACTGGGCTGGAATGCTTTCTGTCTGTAGTCTGGCCAGCTTTCAGTGGGTGCAAAATGTTGACACGTAATTCTGGGTTCCTGAGGGTAAGATAGGAGGCAGTGCACAGAGCATGGGCTTGGGCTGGAAGTAGCTAGAAGCTTGGAATTCCAGCTCAGCACCTGGCCAGCAAGACTTAGTCCTCTGCTCGACTTGTTGGGGATAGGAATACTAACTGCACAGGATTGCGATGAGGAGTAAGTGAAGTGGGGATTCACTCATTCATGTAGCACACATACTGTCAAGCTCACGTGCCAGACACCAATGCAGTTCTGAGGGTGTTGAGACAAAGTACTGTCGCTCTTACTCAGGAGGCAGATGTGTTGAGGCATGGTTTCAGTTCCCCAGGAGAGACCCATGTTGGCATGGGTGCCCTGGGATGATGGCACTGGCTACAGGAGGCAGCAGACTAGATAGGGAGGGCCAGGGCCTGTGTGGAGATTCAGAGATGTAGAAAGAGAAAACACTTCAGCCTGAGCTGAAGATCCAGGGGGTCCAACCCAAACACTGTAGTTAGCAGTGTACGGGATGTTGGCCACTCAAGTGGAATCATGTCCTATCCTTTAGAAATGTGAGAGTTCTAGTTACCCAGCTACTTTGGAGAAAAAAAAATAGACTTAGTTATACTGAGATTCTGGTTGCTTGGAAGCAATGTTCTAGAAGGAAGTAGTGATTGCCTTTTTCAGGGTGTGGGCCGCAGTCCCCATCCCACCCTGTTGCACCCCTGAATCTTACTCACTCTTAGCCCCTGTTCTTATGGGTGTGGGGTCAGCTGTGAAGCATCTGGAACCATGGCATGTGAGCCCCAGCATCTGTTATCTCCATGTCCTTATGGATGGCTGAGATGACCTCCTAGTTTGAGAAGAGCGGAGGGTCTGTGAGTGTTAAGCCAGTGTTCCTTTGGATGTGTCTGGTCTCCTTTCAGGGGTCTCACAATGGAGGTGAAGCTCTGGTGGTGGGCTCAGGGCTCAGGGTATGTCAGGGAGGCTGTCTGAATTTAGCTTGTGTGCAGGGTTTTGATGGTCAGCCACGCTTGGCTCATTTTAGAGAACCACATGCAAATCCCTCTTCAAAGTATTGCTCTTTCTCCTTCCTCCCAAATAATAGGGAAATACTGTTGGGAGCTTGGGACAGCCTGCCATTCTCTAATAATAGCATTTTCACCAGGAAAATTGCATCCCCACCGTGAGCACAGATCAGTGCATGAAGCCTACTATTGAGAGACTCTGGTAAAATAAGCACCATCCTGAGAGATGGGCCTGCCCGTGGTGCCTGTGGGAAGCCAGGCAGGAGGGGTTTGAGGGTCTCATGGGAAATGAGAGGGTGCAAAAATGCCCATCCTCCCAGAGATGATTAAATTCAATCATGGCCTGTTAGGAATCCCTGGCCTCACCCTCCTGGTGGAACAGCCAACATGGCTGATTCACTGTTGCAAGGGGAGAGGGCAGCTAAGTGGGAAGGTAGAGGGTCAGCGAGGACAGAGGACTTCATCGTGAAGTCAGGATCATCTGGATGTCCAAGAGGAGCTGCCACACACCGGTTGTTTTAGGCTTTGTAGGAGATGTCATTGGTAGGGGATGTTGGGTTGCTGTGGTCTTCCCATCTAAAGACCAGTGTGTGTCAGGGACCAAATGTGGGGAGGGGCAGCTGGCAGAGGGGCCTGGACTTCCCTCTCCAGACAGAATTGAGGGCAGAAGCTTCTTGCACCTCACCTTAATCTAATCTTAGCCCCTTTGTTTTGTTCTCATTGCGTTTTAGAAACTGTTTATTAACCAGCCTCATAAGTATAGAGAATAGTCCAACCCAATACTTTCTGCATGTTAGACTGACTGGAAGATTAAAGCTGGCATCCATGGTGCTGGCATCCAATGAGTGCTGCTCAAAGTCCTGGTTGCTCTACTTTCAATCTGGCTCCCTGCTAATGCACCAGGGAGAGCAACAGAGGATGGCCCAAATTCTTGGGAACCTTTGGCACCCTGATGGGAAACCTGGGTGGAGTTCCAAGCTCCTGGCCTAGTTCTGTTGTTGTGGCCATTTGGGGAGTGAGAAAGCAGATGGAAAACCTCTCTATCTTTGCCCCTCTCTCTGTAACTCTTTTTTTTAAATTATTATTATTATTATTATTATTTTTTTAAAGATTTATTCATTTTTTATTACAGCCAGATATATACAGAGGAGAGACAGAGAGGAAGATCTTCCGTCCGATGTTTCACTCCCCAAGTGAGCCGCAACGGGCCGATGCGCGCCGATCCGAAGCCGGGAACCTGGAACCTCTTCCGGGTCTCCCACGCGGGTGCAGTGTCCCAACGCATTGGGCCGTCCTCAACTGCTTTCCCAGGCCACAAGCAGGGAGCTGGATGGGAAGTGGAGCTGCTGGGATTAGAACTGGCGCCCATATGGGATCCCGGGGCTTTCAAGGCGAGGACTTTAGCCGCTAGACCACGCCGCCGGGCCCAAATTATTATTTTTAATTCATTAATTACATTGTATTATGTGACACAGTTTCATAGGTACTTGGGTTCTCCCCACCCCTCCCCAAACCCTCCCACTATGGTGGATTCCTCCACCTTGTTGCATAACCACAGTTCAAGTTCAGTTGAGATTCCCCCATTGCAAGCATATACCAAATATAGAGTCCAGCATCTTATTGTCCAGTAATTTTTAATGCTAAGCCCATCACGCCCTCCCAGGCTGCTAAATCTGGGTCTTCTGGGACCAACTGCAGGCCTCAGTAGTTCTGGAACTTCCTGGCTGGCTACCAGAGAAGAACAAACCTGGGAACTTCCCATGTACCCACCTGTCCCTGTCATCTTGCTTCTCCCCACTCAACATGCAGCTGGTCTGCTCATTCCAGTGCCCTCAGATGATGATAGAACAGCACCAGCCTTCATATTATTCCGTTCTTAAATACTTCAATATGCAAGAGCTTAGGAAATTACTTTGCAGAAAAACCTAGCAGTCTTGTCTTCCTATTGACCGACATTTTGTCTTTGGTACTCAGTTGAACCTTGGAGATGCGGAGATCCACTCCATCCTGTGGGTGGCTGTGTGGTTTGCTCACCTGATTACCTGCCTTTTCTTTCAGGTGACTGGGGTTTAGAATCTCCATGGGACAGCCCCAGGGAGAAGTAATGGGAGCACAAGATGCTCACGTAGGCATGCGACAGCTGTTGCTAGGGATCCACCCAGATGTCTGCTGTGTTAGGTTCTGGGAGCTGAGTCTGTGTCCCTCCTGATTATATTTAGTTTAGCTTATGGTAGACATTCAAGTACTTTGTTTGGTGATGACAATGACTCTGTCCATCTCCATGTGAGTTTAATGGCCTACTGCTTACATATTGGATTTGGGAAATAATCAGCTATAGAGCCAGAGACAACCAAAGGTACAAGGATCATCATCAAGTTCATGAAAAACAAACACACTGTGAAAAAGCCGTCCATGATTTTAAATTTCCACCAAACTTATTTCTAAGTCATTTTTCTCATAGACTGAAGGCCTCTTGCAGGAGAGAAGGTTTGTTAGAGGAACTTACTTATGTGATTTGGTAGGCTGTGCAGCTCCTCAGTGGGCTTCCCACAGGCTGGAGAGCCTGGGATCTGGGATCTGGCAGCCTCAGTGGGCTGCCCACAGGTTGAAGAATTTGGATTGTAGGAGCATGGCCCAGTCCATGTCTTATTCCCAGAACCAGGCGAGTAGAGGATGTGACTCCAACCTAGGTCTGATTCTAGGGGCTGTTGGTATGGGTCTTGGTGACCCAGTACCCAGGAACAGGTGAAGGATGTCCTAGCTCCCACAAAAACACATTCACTTTTCCTGGTTCTCTGGGTACTCAGTGCATCGGCAGGGGGTCACCCATGCTGAAGATGGTCTTCTGTGCATGTTCCTGTCACACTCACCTGGTGACTGCCTGGGGAAACCCCTCACAGACACAGCCCCAAGTAAGACTTTTCCAGGTGGCTAGGTATTTCCTAAAACAGTCCAGTTGGCACCTAGCAGCAGCCATCCCAGAATGCAGCAGCCCCTCTTCCATCACTTACACCACATGCCTCTTTGCTAAGGGATCTGTGTATTTTTTTTCCTTTGCAGTGATTTTCCCTACAGCACCATACAGGGCCCAGGTGAGACGAAGCATGACAGAGTGCAAGCTTGGTGGCAGGGAGCCAGGACAGCTTGAATGACTGAGATGCAAACAGCCTCATTCTGTGGCAAGGATTCCGCCTTCTCTTTCTGTGAAGTCATTTCAAGAGTTTTCCAGCACAAATTGAGTGTGAGACTAATCTTTTAGTCCTTTTGCTCAATCTCTGAGTGAAACACTCAGAGGAATAAAATGCCCAGGAGGCAGCCAGCATGGCTCAGTAAGAACGTGGGAGCACATGGAGACACTCATTATTGTGGATTATTTTCCTACATGTCACATTAATATCTGAGTGACAGGATATTTGAAAAATGCAGAAGGGTTCTGGTGTTGAGGCTCAGCAAATTAAGCTGTCCCTTGCTGTGCTGGCTTCCCCAGAGTACTAGTTAGAGTCCTGTCTGCTCCACTTCCAATTCACTTTCCTGCTATTGTGCCTACAAAGGCAGTGGATGATGGCTCAGGTATTTGAATTCCTGACACCCACATGGGAGACTAGGATGAAGTTCCAGGCTCCTGGCTGTTGCTGCCATGGGGGGGGGGGGAGAGGTAGGGGAGGAATAAGTCAGACTATCTCTCTCTTAAATAAATACAGCACAAAATACGTGTATGTGCATTTTTAAGAAGAAAAAAATGTGGAAAGAAATGAGATGCAAGGACCCTCATACTCTACAGTTTGGGGATAACTCTCATTTCCTGTAAAGAACACTGTTTTGATGTATTTCCTTAACTCCATATGCCTAAATACAGACTGTGATCTCTATTGAATTATTGTCTAATTATTGCCTATTGGATATACTTAGGCCATGATTTTTTAAAATAAGCAGTCTCAAATCTATTTTTTCAGAATTCTACCAGGAAAATAGGGAAGATATTACTCTCATTTTGCAAGTGAAAAAATCAAGGTCCAGCCAAATTGATTGGTCTTTCTGGAGCTCACACATGTCCACTCCCTGTACACTTTCTTCACTCGGTCCCTCTCTTTATGTCCTTCTTCTTTGATGGGACCAAACAAGGCAGACCGTCTGTCACAAAGTCACAGCTCAATGGACAGAAAGAGACTTTCTGGAAGGCTTGATTGAGTTTATTGGGCCTCCCAGTTTTGCAGGCAAGGGGGTTATAAAATATATAACAGTTTGTACATCCATTGATTTATAACTTGGTTGTTAAGTTTTGGCAATTAAGAATAAAGCTATGGAGCAGCATTTAGGCTGTTAGTGGTTGACACACCTGTTAAGATGGCTGCATCCCACCTGGGACTGCCTGAGTTCAAGGTCAGCCCTGGTACCTGGCTCCAGTGTTGTGCCACTGCAGACCTTAGGGGGCAGTATGATGACTCCTGGGACTGCCTGGATTCAAGGTCAGCCCTGGGACCTGGCTCCAGTGTTGTACCACTGCAGACCTTGGGGGGCAGTGTGATGACTCTCCAGTGGGACTTAGATTGAGGACCTGGCCCAGCCATGGCCATTGTGGGCATTTGCAAAGAGAACCAGTGGGGGTGGGTGGGTGTGTTCCCTTTCTCTGTTAAATACAATATATTTTTTAAAGGATGAAGCTGCTGTACATATATATGTGCACATTTTTTATGTGGATGTAAATTTTCAACTCCTTTGGGTAAATAGCTAGGAGAATGATTGCTGGATTGCATGTTCAATCTTGTAGAAAACTTCGGAACTATCTTACAAAATGACTGCACAATTTTGCTTTCCCACCAGCAATGAATGAGAGTTCCTGTTGCTTCACATTTGCATAGTCAATGTTCTGGATTTTGGCCATTCCAATATGTGTGCAGTGGTATTTTATTGTTTTAATTTGCATTTCCCTAATGAAAAATGACATGTAGATCTTCGATAAGCTTATCTACAATCTCTTTGGAGAGGCATCCGTGAAGGTCTTTAGTGTAGTTTTTAAACAGGTTGCTTTCTTGTCAACTGTTGAGCTTTCTTTGTGTGCTTCAGGTATGCATTCCTAGATGTGTCTTGTGCAAATAGTTTCTTTGTGACTATGGTTTCTCTTTTTATTTTGTTTGCCATTTCTTTATCTGATTTTTAATCTTAATGAAGCCCAGATGATCAATTCTTACATGGATTATACCTTTAATGTTATACGAAAGGGCTCTTGTTTAAACCTTAAATTTTCTAGATATTGTCCTATGTTACCTGTTGGGGGTTTTAAATACTGCATTTTACATTTAAGTCCTTGATCCAGTTTAAATTAATTTTTATAAGAGTGTTCACATTCAGTTTCTTGCTGATGTGGATCCTGTGTTTCTGGAAGTATTTATTTATTGGCAAAGATTAGTCCACAGGATCTATATGAGCCTATTTCTGGGCTCTCTGTTCTGTCCCATGGACCTCTTTGTCTATTATTATTATTATTATTATTATTATTATTACTACTCTTAGTTATAACACAGTATCTTGAAGACTGTAGCTTTATAATGAGTCATGAAGTGCTAGTCTTCTAACTTTGTTTTTCAATCTTGTGTTTGCTGTGCTGGACCTGTTTTTCTCTTCTAGATGAACTTTGGAATTGATTTGTTTATAATCACAAGTTAAGTCACTGAGATATTGGTTTGGATTGTATTGAATCCATAGGCCAAATTAGGTAGAACTGGTATCTTGTCCATATTGAATCTCCTTATCTAAGAACATCAAATTTCTTGTTACTTAGTTCTCCTTTGATTCCTTTAGAGTGTTTTATTTTTCCTTACATGGGGCTACTTACGTTACATTTATATCTAAGTATTTCATTTTGTATGTGTGTGTGTGCTAATCTTAATTATATTATGCTTTTAACTTTAATTCCACTTGTTCATTTCTGGAATACAGGAAAGCAATTGATTTTTGTGTATCAACCCATTATTCTGTGACCTTACAAGGAAGACTTAATAGTCCAAGCAGGTTTTCTAACAATTCTTTACAATTTTTGGTGTAAATTTTAGTGGTAACTCCCATTCTGCATTCCGTTTATTTCCTTTTCTTACTGTTAGTAAGGACTCCCAGAATGAGGTGATGAAAGGAGAGGGTTAGTTTGCTACCTACATCCCATGCTCGCCCCTTCACCATTTTTATTAAAAGTATCTAGGGGATGGTCATTGTGGTATTGTGGTATTGTGGATGGGACCTCCTTCTGTGGGGGTTGGCATCCCATGTGGGCTCCAGTTCGGTCTTGGCTACTCGATTTCTGATCCAGGAAAAGCAGTGGAGGACGGCCTGCATCCTTGGGCCCCTGTACCCATATTGGAGAGCCAGAAGAAACTCCTGGCTTCTGGCCCCCTGGCTTCAGACTGGCTCAGCTCCGACTATTGCAGCCATTTGGGGAGTGAACCAGCAGAAAGAAGATCTCATCTGTTTCTCCTTTTTTCTCTAATTCTGCCTGTATTAAAAATGAATCTTTTTAATACAAGTATCTAGGACTAGTTATGAACTGGGCATTGTTCTATGTGCTTGGAATATAGCAGTAATCCAAACTTACAAAGCCTACAAAACCCCTTTGGACTACAGTTTGTATTTCCCTGGACTCACAAATCTGGTGAAAGGACATGTAACGTGCTGTTTTCAAGGACAGAATTCATAAAGTTCTGCACACTGTGGTGCTTGACAAATGGAAATCTGTTGTCTCACAATCCTCAGAGTCTAGATCAGGTATTGGCAGATGATTTTTTCCTAAGTCTTTCTCCATCGCTTTTTCTTTAAGTTTTTTGTCCTTTTTGTTTTAGATTTATTTATTTTTATTGGAAAGGCAGAGTTAAATAGAAGGGTAGAAACAGAAATTTCAATTGCTAGTTCACTCTACAAATGATTGCAAGCTCCAGAGCTGGGCAGGTATAAAGCCAAGAACCAGGAGCTTCTTCTGGGTCTCCTGTATGGGTGCAGAGTCTAAGGACTTAAACCATCCTCTGCTGCATTCTCAGGCCATAATCAGGGAGCTAGATCAAAAAATGGAGCAGCTGGGACTGAAACCATGGCCCATATAGAATGCTGGCACTGCAGGGGTAGGTGTAACATACCATACCGTTGTGCAGGCCTCTCTCCCTGGCTTTTAGTGGTGGTTTTAGCCCTGTGTCTGCTCTGCATCATTCGTTAGTTCTAGTCCTTAGTTCACATCCAGACTTCTTCTTGGGAGGATGCCATCAGACTGAATTAGAATATACTTTAATGTTGCCATTTTAGTAATAATTTACTGAAGACTCAGCCTACAGATGATATTGTATGTAACAGAGGAATTTTGAGAGAGCTACATTTCATCCTACAATAGAGACATCAGTAAAATGTGATTTTTAATGGATGATGGCACACTACTCTTTTTCCCAAATTGTGTTTATTATTGAAGGGGTAGGAAAAGTACCCTCCCAACCTTGTTTTCACTCCCCACATACCTAGGTGCTGGGAATTCAACCCAAGTGTGCCAACTGGATGGCAGGGACCCAATTATTAGAGCCATTACCTGCTGATTCTTGGTGAGCTCACTATCAGGGAGCTGAAATGCAGACTCAGGCCTGGACTCAAATCTAAGCACTCCATTGTGGCAATCAGTCACTCCAAGTGGTATCCTCTCCACTGTGCCAAATGTATGTCCCACCTCACCCCCACATGTAAAGCACAGAAGTTTATACATTGCTTTTCCAAGTTGGGAAAGCTTTGGCACCACAGGGCATGGTGCGCTGCTAACTGTGGCTTCAGCCTACAGTTTGTTTCCTTGGTGAACCTACCCTGGCCATTTGGATTATCAAAGCAATGATGTCCTGGATTTAACAGGTCCAGTCTCTCATATATATATGTATATTCACATACACACAGAGGAAATTAAACACACACACACAGTGTAGTTTGCTGGAAACAAATGGATTTATTTTCATACCCAGCAGTTCGGGGAAGGACTGCATCCATTCCACAGAGGAGCATTAAAGCTGTTTATTTTCTCCCCTTTAATCACCTCCTGTTTTGCTAATGGGATTAGAGCATGCGGGGTTCCTGCTGTTTTATATACTTTGTTGCCATGTGGCTCATTGGTTTCTCTTTTCATTTATGCTTTGGTGGTTTCACCCAATAAATGACTTTCTGTGTCATAATGAGTTCCTGTACCTAGCGCCTAGCATAAATCTGTCAAGTCTGAAAAACTTGTTGCTGTGGAAGATTCAGTTTGGCTTTTGAAGTAAGATAAAAGATGCTGCGCTTGTTGGGCCAGTCTCTAGGATGGATTCGCATGGTCCTGCGGAGGCTGTAGCATGCAGATGCCAGGACGGTTTCTGGTGTCTGGGCATGGTCCCTCTGTCACATGGGAGAGCTGTCCTCTGCCAGGCTATTTCTGGTGGGGTGGGGAGGCATTGTGGACAAATTTGTTAATAACAAGCTTTGCATTGCCCAGGGTCCCTGGGAGGGTTTGTGAAACACTAAGCCGACTTACAAAAGCTTTGCCAGAGCAACTGGTTGAAAAATGAATTTAGATGCATCATAAGGAGTAACTGGGCAGATGAGAGTTCAGACGACAATGAGAAGTTTTCTTCTGTGATTTCTGCCTGATTGCCTTCAGGAGCGCTTCATTACAACGTCTCTGTTGATCCCCTCACTTCTGGACATGTTCATTTACTGAATGTCCATTGGATACTGGGGATTGAGTTAGCATGTGATTCTCTTTCTTCAAAAAGTGTGTGTTAGTCTGGGATTCCTGACAATGGACACCAAGGCAGGATTAAGAACTCAAACGTCTTAGTAGTGAAAATGTATCAAGTTTCAGGCACCCAGGCTAGAAAGCTGAACCATCTTCTTGTCTGTTTGTTCTGTACAAAAATGCTCTTTTCTTCTCATTGACTGAAAAAAAATGCTGTCATTCTTTGTTTCCCCCTGTTCTCTTCAACCTAAATGGTTACAGTGGCTTTATAATGCACTTCTCCACTTGCATTCTCTTGTCTGCAGTAGACATTCACCATCAGGGTTCTCTTCCTCAACTGCAGTTAGGATCACTCCTCTCCTCGTTAAGAATCTTACCAGTGGCTACCCACTGTTGGCTCGGCCATCGCGCCATTCCTTCAACACATCCCTGCTGCTAAGTTCCTTCCACACCTGTCTGAAAAGTCTGCGCTATCATTGGCCAAATTATGTGTTCCAGTTCACATCTTTGTGTCTTGACTTGTGGTGTTTTCAACCTGTAAGACTGTTCTTGCCTTCCGTGTCTCTGGAATTATTGCATTGATCCTTCAGCTTTGATGGAAGCTTCGTCATCTTTGTGAGCTCTTTGATATCTGCTCAGAATGAAGTGCTCCTCCTCACTGTAAATGGTAGCTCTTCTTTAAGTCCTGCTCTCTTGTGTGTTTGCACTTTCTCTAGACTGAAGGGTGTTGAATGACATCAAGTGTCACACAGTTATTTCTCTTTGTAGCTTAGCGATCAGTAATTCAGCATATGCACCAATTCAGTGTTTCTGAATGAATGAATTCACCAGCCCCATGGGAGATTCCACCAGTAGTCTGTAGTGTTAGCTGTCTAGAACTGAATTCATGAATTCTGTCCATCCCCAAACTGGCTCTCCTTTCCCATTTCCATGATTTTGTTACTTGTTATTTAATTAACAGGGTTGAGAGAGCTAGCCATGTTGGATTTGTCTCCTTCTTTCAAAACATGTATTCATCCTTTTTTTTTTTTTTTAGATTTTACTCAGTATAGGAAAAGGATTTCTATTTTCTTTCCAGTGAATTATAGATGTGATTTAGAGTAGGTGCAGATTGCACCAGTCACAAGAAAGAACACAGATAACAGCTCTTGTGAACTAAGAAACAATTCTAGATTTCAGTGAGGCTTATTATGAAAGAGTACATGTTTTAACTTTTTTTGTCTTATCACAAAGCAGTATGTTTTTATTGTAGAAAAATTTAAAAATGCTAACCAGGAAAAATGGAAAGCAAAATAAGAATGGCCTATAACCTCACTTCCAATGTGTTTTGCTATAAACATTCTCCTTGTCTTTAGACAAGTGTGTGTGGGTTTGTATGTGTATGTATGGGTGTGTGGGTGTGTATGGGTTAGGATTGCATTTGGCTTTATGTGACAGAAAATTCAAGTGAAGTGTCTGAAACAAAAGGATGTTTGTTTTTGTCATCTATACAGATCTAAAGAGAGTGTCAGTTGTCAGGTTCAGTGACTCATGAAGCTAATGTTTAATTCTCTGCAATTCCCCAAGTCACTTGTTAAAGAGCTGAAAATGGAGGCTGTAATTCTATCCATTGAAGGAAGAAAGTAGGCAGAAAGAAGCACCTGAAGTCTTTGGGCTTTTTTATTGGTCAGAATTGTGTGACTTGGCTAATCCCAACCACAAGGAAGGCAGTGAAAATGAAAATTTAGCTTTTGTACCTTTACTATACAAAAGGCTAGAGCAGGAGGCTGGGACCGGATGCTCGGAAGACTGGGCTGTGTATTAGCCATGTAAACAATAGTTCATGTAACATTCTTTTTTTACTAAATCTGTCTGTATTGCTATCTTGGGACAATTTCGAGACATGAAATTTAGGATTAAAAAATTTTAAACAGTTGGACAATATTGACAGCGACATTGGTTCCTGATTTTTGTTGTAGGTCAAACAAAGGACTTTGAAACCATAAGCAAACATAGATTTATTTCTTTTAGTCCCTTAAATTTCACTGGGCAGTGCTGTGGTTCAAGGTCTCCTTCAAAACTTGCTTTGAAGCAAATTGCCACGGTGACTGACTCAGCATTAGCCATGGTGAATACTTGGGCAGTGAATCAGCAGATAGGATTTTTGCCCTCCACTACCTCTCTTTTTTCCCTTTTCTTCCCCTTCTCTTCATTTTTCCCTCCTCTCTCTTCTCACACTATGCCTCTCTCTCCCTTTTTTCTCTTTCATCCTTTTTTCCCCTTTCTTCCTTTTTCTCTATTTCTCTCTTTCCTACTTTGCCCTGTCTGTTCTTAATGGAAGAGCATTTGCATGGCCATCCACCATGCGAGGTATGGGCCTTCAGCAACTGTAGATTCTGCACCTTGAACTTGGACTGTTACACCTTCAGAACTAGGGAAAATAGATTGCTGATACTGAAAAGGTACCTAGTATAAGGTATTTTGTTAGAGCAGCCTGACATAGGTTGAAATGCACTCCCTCAAGGCTTAAAGTTTACATAAAATACACTGCTGCTCTCCCTGAAATTGAAAATGTAAAAAGCCTGAAATGGTCCTGGTAGTCATAAGTATGTGTAATGATTTACATAATCCAAATGGCCGTGAAAACTGAAAGCTGACTCATAACAAGAGGTCAGGCAAATCCTTGCTAAGGGGTGGAATGATGCAAGCTGTCATTGTCTGTTTAAGCTCCCCAGAAAGTACCTTACGGAAGAGACAGCTGGAATCGCTGTGCTTTTCTTCACAATAGAGTGTGATGGCTTCTCATGCATATAGTTGTCCAAAATGTAAAAGCAGTGGCTGCCTGTGCTAGCTGATGCTTGAGGGTGCACTTGGGGCCCAACCACAGGTTTTTGCATACAGAGGAAAATCTGGCTGTAGGATGTGTAGTCCTGCCTTGTGATTTTCCAGGAGTGCCTGCTACTGGGTTTTCTTTGGCTGGGTTTTGGGAGCTTGCTCTACATGGGATAAAGAATTACTTGCAGGAATTTCTGGCTGGCCTTCTACTGTGAACTGGAGGGTAGAGCAGCTTCTAGGACTGGAAGCTAGAATTGTCTTTTAGCATGTGAGCTTTCATCCTGCTGCCTTCAGACGTGTCCTCTCTCCATCCATGCAGCCCCAGTACCCAGGGATGAGGAACCGTCACCTCATATCAACCCTAAGTCTCAATGTGTACTTATTCCAAGTGTTCTGTCCAAGTGGCTTGGATGGTTTTGAAATGCTGACTATTTCTCCGATGTCACCCTCCCAATGTCCATTGTCTCCATTCACTGAGATTTTTTGCTGTCATTGTTTGTGGTGGTTGTCCAGTTTATTCTGTTGTTGTTCTATGACAGCACCAAATGAGCTGCCTATTCTCCTTTTACAACAGGGCCTGTGTTCACTGCTCTGCTTCTTTCATTAATTAGGACATGTTCTTGCAGGCGAGTCCAAGGACCTGGGCCAGGCATCCCAGCCCTGCCAGATTCCCCACTCTTGGGTTCACGAACCCTGCACTGACCTTGTAGATGGGCCATGGGACTCGGGTCACGTGACCTGAGCCCCACCAGATCCCCCACGCCTGGGGCTCACAGACGAGGCACCCACCCTGCAGGTGGGCCCCAGAATCTGCCCTTCTGGAGCTCCCACTCCTGGGGCTCAAGAACCTGACACCTACCTAGTAGGTGGTCCTCTGGATCTGGGCCAGGTGACCCAAGTCCCACCAGATTCCCTACTCCTGGAGCTCACAAACCTGGTACCCATCTTGCAGGCAGGCCCAAGACCTTGTCCAGGTAACCGGAGTCCCACTGGGTTCCCTGTCCCTGGGACACACACGAACCCAGCCCCTGCTGGACCCAGGCTTGCATGACTCACCTCACCCCAGTGTCCACAATCTAATGTGCAGCCTGGCCTAGTCTAATCTGCCCATGTTCCAGCTATTGCTGGTGGGTGCTGCAGGCTATCCTTGCTCAGCCTGATTGCTGTCCCGGGCCTAATGTGAACTGGCTGGTGTTGCAACTTGATCTGGCTCCTCCTGCCCCCTGCCCTGGTTCTCAAATCTGTCAGTGTGTGTTATGTTTGTCCCCAGACCTGACCCACATGTATGTCAGTGGGTACTGTAACCTGGCATGGTCTGAGCTGCTCCTTGCCTTGCTTCTTGCGCTCATTTGTAGGAACTGCATCACAGTGAAGGGGTTTTCCAAGCTCCTCCTTCAAGTCTCCTCCCAGTGGCAGTTCTTACTAACACTAGTGGCTTGTTGGCCTTTGTTGACTTTGTCCACCTCCTGTAATGTGAAGAACAGTGGTCTTGCTCACACAGCCACACCCATTCTGGTTCTTGTTGTTGGGTGTTGCAGCCCAATGATAACTTGTCCATTCCCAGACACAGCTTTCACATGGTTCAGTGGGAGTCAAGACCTAGCCTGGCCTGTTCTACACCCAACCTGGCTCTCATGAGTACCAGTCGGGGCTGGAATCCAGCCCAATCTGTCGCTCCACAGTCCCAGTGCACACCCGAGTTGGTGCAGGCCGTGGCTATGTCCAGCCAAGTCTGCTGCCACAATCCTACTCTTCTCTTTACTAGTGGGAAGCCCAACCCAGCTAGGGTGCCCCCTAAGCTTCCCAGCAAGGGCTGATTCTATCCACAGTTTTTGGATGAGCCAGCAGAGATTACAGTTCCACAGGGGTGAGCCCATATTTCCCCCATGGATTTTGCTATCAGACCCACTTCTCTCACTTTGATCTTCTGTCATTCTCAGACCTCAGGGGTATTTTGAAGAGATCATTCTTCACTATAAATTGGCATGCTCCCAAGACAGCCAAGGGACACAGTTCGGCATCCCTCAAGGCCTCCAGCCCATGTGCAGACACTGGAAGTACAGATGTACTAACCAGATTCGATTGTAGGCAGCCCTGTCTGGTGCCTCTCCTCTCCCCTGTACTCAGTCCATGCAGCCCCTTGATTTTCCTCCAACCACCATCCTTCCTCTGTCCACCACTGGGCGGCTTGCTGCCTTTTTTGATATGTCTGGTCTCCCCCACCTCTCCATCCCACAATACCCTTGTGATACCCTTTCTTAAGTCTAGATCTAGACTTCAGTGTTCCAGGCCCTAGGAAGTCATCCTGACACCCCTTCCCTGACCCCCATAGCACTGGGATTCTCTTGCTGCAGAATTAATTATACTGTTCTGTAATTGCCTGTTGATGTGTTGATTTCCCTCATAGACTCTGAGCTCCTTGAGTCTAGAGTGTGTAATTTTTTCCCCTCACTTTTGATTATGGGAAATAGTGAATGAAGAGGCAGTCGACAGTAAGCTTGGGGTTGTTCCCAACTCCTCTGTCACCTGGTCACGGCACCTCTTTCATCCTTTGTTACTCACTTGCTCCCATTCACTGTGCTCAGCCTGGGACCACTTTTGGATAGGCAGTGTCAGTCAGAAGCAGCACGGACTCAGCCTATGCTTTCCTACCAGACTGGAGGACTTTCTGGGAGACCTGTGCAGCCCCCAATGTGTGGGGCTACTTTGTGTCCCTGCCTCATCCTATCCTGGGAGCCAGGGACTGGCTGCAGGCAGGGTTGGCATAGACAGGTGAAGGGCAGAGATGCAGGCTGGCTCTGTTTATGAAATGTCCAGGACTGCCCTCTGGGAGCCCATCAGCAAATGTAACAACAGCTTTCTGGTCTCTGTGGAATTGCTTTTTTTTTGTTAGAGGCACAAACGCTGGGCTGCTTGCTGCTTTGGCCTTTGTGTAAGAACAGAGCATGTTTCTTCACTTGGGCTGTATCTTATCCATTCTCCTTGCACACAGTTCTCTCCGGGTGGATTAGGGGAGCCCTGTAAATGGTCTCTCTGCTTCCCCAAGATAGGGCAGATTTTTACATGGGCACGTAATCTCTTTTCACAGAATATTGTCCAAGAACTAGGTCATCTATTGTAAAGGAAATGAGGCAGTAATTAAATTTAACTGGAAGTTACAGTATTGGTGGTTTCATTTTGGAGCCGGTGTGCCTCCCTAATTACTTTATTGCTACAGTTACACTGGCTGGGCTTTCTCTTTTGGAGGAAGGGGTATTGGAAAATGTTGTCGTTAATAAGTGATGTAATGAATTCTGGACCTGAATTTCTAATCATCAGAGTCCCACCTTCAAGAGTGAGCTTTCTTCTTTTATGTTGTCTTCAATTCTACCTGATAGCAGCCAGCTTGGTTTCACTATGCAGTCGTTTGGTTCAGCCATCTTGAGATCCTTATAGCAACAGAAGAATAAGTTAGAACAAAGCACTTCACTCAGGTAGGGGGTCTTCTTATACATAGGGCCCATGGTCCCAGCTAGATGGGTCACAAGTCATCTCCTGTACCTCTACCCTTGCTTCTTGTCTTCTGATTGGAAAGAACACAGACCGGGCAGGCCTGCCAGAGGCCAGTGTGCAAATGCAGTGTGCTAGAACTGTGCTAGAACGCAAGTCAGACTAGCCCCTATTCAACCAAGTGCCACTTCTCAACAGGGGAGTCCACTTGTTGGTTGGGGAAGCTTTGAAGAGTCCCCCTTCAGTTTGGAGCCATCAGGCTCCAAGAAAATGCTGTGACAAGACAAGCTTAAGACCCTGCGGTTCTGCCTGTGGGGGCTAGGTTGCCATGTCTGTTTTTGTTTTAAGGCTCCAAGACCCATTGAGGTCGTCCAGCCTTGGGGAGCAATCATGAAGGGCTCCTGACTCAGTGCTTGATTTCTACCTCACTCTTCATCACAGATGTCCTTAACACAAGGGCAGTGGGCCCCCTCCTCTGCCTTAACAAAGCAGTCACAGGTGCACATTCTCTGTGGGCTGCAGTGTCTTCCCTGAGGCGTTGTTATTAGAGGTTGCAAGGAGAATCCATAGATGCTCTTCTTTTATGCTTTTCCTGTTTTTTTTAAGATAATTCATTTCTTCCAAAAGTACACAAATATGGTCCAATGACCCTTCACATGAACTCATGATTTTAAAATATTTATTTTATTTTTATTGGAAAGTCAGATATACAGAAAGAAGAGACAGAGAGGAAAATCTTCCATCTTTTGGTTCACTTCCCAAGTGGCTGCAATGGCTGGAGTTAAGTCGATCTGAAGTCAGGAGCTTAGAGCCTCTTCCAGGTCTGCCACATGGGTGCAGGGTCCCAAAGCTTTGGGCCGTCCTCCACTGCTTTCCCAGGCCACAAGCAAGGAGCTGGATGGGAAGCGGGGCTGCCGGGATTAGAACCGGCACCCATATCGGATATTGGCTCATGCAGGGTGAGGACTTTAGCCACTAGGCTGCTGCACTGGGCCCACAAATTCATTTTTAATTAAGTAGCACAGGACCAGGCAGGTGGTCCAGAAGGCCATTGTTGGGTTTAGGATGGAAGTCCTTGTTGGCTGTAGCTGGTGGTTGGCTTCCAATGGAAACCTCACCCTGCGAGGGTAACACCTGGAGCCAGGCCTTGGAGCCCGATCCTGACATGACCATCCAGGTGAAATTGTGCTGGAGCTGGGCTGGATGAGTCTTTTGAGCAAGGAGGAAAATCACACACAGCCAAATAAGTGCTCGGCTCTGAATAGTTCGAAACCACGAAGAAAGTTGCAGCACAGTACTTTTATTTTTTCCTGGTTAATAAGAACTCAAAATGTAATGGATCTGTAGGTACCCTCCTCCCCCACCGTCTACCCCAGGAGACATGGTGGGGAAAATAGAGTAAGAAGGAAAGAGGGGTGATTTATGGACAATATGTTACCCGGAGACCTGTTAGTATTGGAGCAGGTTAGTAGGAGTGCAAATGGACGGGCCTGGAAGGTCCCACTACAGAAGAAACAGAGTGACTGTTGAAAGTTTATTCCTCCCAGTTCCTGGTACACATAACGCTGTGTGTAAAGAGAGCAGGACATACCTGTTTGTTCCCTGTTTAAGGGTTTGCAGGCCTTGCTAGATGACCAGGATAGGGAAGCCCTGTCTGTTGTGTGGAAAACTCACTTGTCTTCGTCCAAGCACCTTCTCCTCCACTAACGCCAAGGCAGTAACTGGAACCCATTTTCCCATCTGGGGCTGTGTGGGGCCTTGGTGGGGGACTGCGTGATGTTGGGATTAGGGTCAGGCAGATTACCTATGCCTAGATTAAAATGAGCTGGAAGCTCTGTTTTCTTTCTTTTTCCTGTTAAACCAGAAAGAAAGTTTGGAAAGTGGAAATATAGACCCTTCAAATTTCAGTGTTTTATTCAGATTGCATGCTAGTGATTCTAAATGAAGACTGCTCAACATTTCATCTGGTCATGATATGAAGATATTTCAGTAGGTATAGGTGTTCAGCCTGTACCCTTCCTTATTCATTCTTTATTAGTCATCACACATTTATCTGACACCTGTTCTATGCCAGGCATTGGGAAGAAGGAGGGGAAGAGACCAGAGTCCTGCCTGCTGGCAGTGCCCTGGCCAGTGGCAGGTAAAAAGGGGAGGCTCTTCAGGCAGATGTGCTTGAGGACAGCAGCCCGCTCCTGCAGCTGTGGGTCAGCGGTTTGAAGGGCAGATGATGACACTTGTCTTCAGGGAAGGCTGGATATTTGAACTCCAGTGGGATGTTGGCAGACAAGCAAGGGTTCAGCAGGTGCAGCTGGGGCAGCAGGTGGAGAAGGTGTGAAGGAGTGAGGCTCACTCTAACTTGGGTGGCTCTGTGTGCTGTTGTCCAGACTAATAAAACTCTGGAGAGGGAAGCGTAATAATAATAATTATAATTAACAATTAATAACTTCACAGAACCCTGGGTAAAAGCTGAACTTGTTTCTGGCCACAGAATGTGATTGTTTCCAGTGGAAGCCTCTTATCAAAACTAGGGATATGTTAGAGCCTGAGGAAGGGCATTTGTGGAAATACTGCTCGAAAGGCCCAGCAGCTCAGAGAAGCCTGGAAACATGCATTGTTAAAAACATCAGGTGATTCTAATGCAGAGAATACTTGGCTTCCATCTGTACAGATGCTCCTAGAAGTAATGACAGGGTTATATCCTGGTAAGTCTATTATAAATTGAAAATACTCTGAAGTTGTCAATGCATGGAATACACCCAACCTGTCAACATTGTAGCTTGGCCCTATTCCACCTTCAGAACACTTGCATTAGCCTACAATTGGGCAGAACTGTCTAACATAATGCCCATTTGATAGAGAAATGTTAACTATCTCATGCTTTTTTATGTATTTAAAAAATCTGTTTGAAATGCAGATAACAGGGAGAAGGAAAAAAAGTTATTTCCCCCATTGGTTCATTTCCCATATGCCTATCACAAGCAGGGGTGGATTGGGCCACAAATAGGAGCCAGGAACTTCATCAGGGTTTCTCACATGTGTGACAAGAATTCAAATAGTTGAAGCCTTTATCGGCTGCCTTATAGGGAGGCCATTGGCAGGTAGTTAGATCGGAAGTGGAGGCAGCACTGCATTCCAGGCATTGTAAAGGGAATGGAGGTATTCCACGAGTTTAAGCTGCTAAACTACAGTTGGCCCCTCATGTAAGTTACTGAGTGTCTATATGCAATGAATTCTGGGAGCATAGCACACTGTGTTTTCCTTCCTGACTCCGGGATGAACTGGGACCTGCAACTATTTGGGCCACCCAACAAATCCTCAGAGAGAATCTCTGTATTGCACCCATAGGAAAAGATTGAAATTCAGAATTTGAGGGATGGCTTCTACTGAAATGTGCATAGTGTTCTTCCTGTTATAAAGTCAAATTATCCTGAGTGTAGCCATAAAAAGTCTGCATACACTGGTAGATATATCTGAGAGAGCCTTCTCTGAGTGACCAAGGCTGATGAAGGCCTGTGCTGGGAGCAGTTTCATGTTATTATCTTGAGGCCATGAGGACCCATGAAGGATTGAGCTTGACGAAAGCATGTTTTCATTCATACTGGGAAAAGGACAGAAGGAGACCTGCCATGAAGTAGGTTAGGAGTTTGCTGCTCCTGTGGAGAGATTCTCATTCCCACCATGAGCAACGTGGCATTTGCTAGCCACTGCCAGCACTTCACATGTCCCTAAGCAGGGGTGTGCATTATGCTGGCACATGCAGCCCCAGGTTGGATTGGCGTGGCTGTTTATAAGTACTGCTCACAGGCTGTGTGCAAGAGGCCGGGTCCAGCAGGACCCAGGACTAATGAACATGGCTGGGGCACAGAAGACTGCATGTGCTCTGCCCCAATGCTATGAGGGTGGTGGTTGGGAAGCCCTGTGTTTGATGCTGTAATAGCCAAAGCAGCAACACTGGGATAAAATCACAAGCTTTGAAACTGGAAAAATACAGCTTCAAAATTTCCCTTTAAGGTGGACTGCTATGGCTCAGTGGGTTAAACTGCTGCTTGGGACATACACTTACCATGTCAGACTGTGTCAGAGAGCCTGGGATGGAGTCCCGGCTCTAGTTCTGATTCAGCTGCCTGGGTGACAGCAAGAGAATGGCTGTCCTGGCACCCAAGAGGAAAACATGGATGGAATTCTTGGCTCTTGGCTTTGGCTGGTCCAGCTCTGGCTATTGCAGGTGTTTGAGGGGTAAACCAGTGGATGGTGGAACATTTTCCTTTTCTTGTTGCTTTGCCTTTCAAATAAATACAAGTACTTAACACAAATTAAAAACAGACAAATAGATCCTGGCTTCATCCACTGTGCAATCGTGGATGAGTGACAAATCTCCCCTCACTTCTGTTTCTGTGTCTATGAAGTGAGATTGATGACACCTGCCTACTGAGCTCTGAGATAATGAGAGACCATACCCAGAACACTCTGTGACGCATGGCACATGGTGACTGAGACTGTTCTAATGTATTAAGACTTGATGTCAACATTATCTCCTGTCTTCCTCCCAAGAGCGTGAAGCAAGATGCTTTTGATGCCTCTTGGTTCTTAGGGGAGCCTGTTGCGTTGTAGGAGATCTGACAGCCTTTAGGCAGCTGGGAATGGTTCCTGTTGGTGTTGACTTTTCTGCTCTCCTTTACCAGGTTGTGACCCTTTTTCCTACCCTCCAGGCTGGTCCTTGCTCCCTATGTTACTCTCTGCCTGTGCTGGACCATCTTTGATATATGTTGTAATGAGGGTCTCACCCAGGGCAGGCTTGTCTGCCAAGGTTGCATTTCATGTTTGTCTCCCTGTCCATTCATCAGGCTCAACAGCAGTGGACACCCACCATGTGTCCCACTTAGCCCAGGGCTTGCCGTGATCCATAACTTGGTGCCCAAGGAGACACTGTATTTATAGCATCATGTCTGTTTGCCCTAACCTTGAAATGGTGGCTTTAACTGATTTTGTTAACTCTGCCTGGGGAACAAGACAGCTGATTCTTGCCAGTCCTTTCTCATCCTGTTCCATTTCTCAGCAAATGGAATGTGTTTATCTCCAGGGAAGAACTTTATCATCTCCATTTGCTCATATCGTGATTGGAAACTCTGCCTGTGGGGGTAGCAAGCTATCTGGAAGCAGAAAATGCCAGGAGTTCCTCGGCTGTTTGTCCTGAAGCAATTGCTCCTGCGTGCAGTGGGGGAAAGGACGAAATGCTAAATAACCACCATTTTCCTTGGGGTGGAGGGTGTCAGCCTCACTAATACTAAATCATTCTGGTGCAGCTCTTTGCTTGGCATTTTTTCTAGCATCCAGAAGCTTTTTCTGGTTTCAAAATTCTGGGCCTTTAAATCAGGGCCCTTGTTAGATTTGCCACTCAGATGCTAAGATGTGCTGGGGCAGAATTTGATGCCTTGGGTGGAGCTAAATGAAGACTGGAGGGAGTGGATAGTGCATTCTCCAATGACTTATTTCTTCTTGTTTTGAGATAGTGTGTTGTCATGCTGGTTGTTGAGGACTGTGCTGAAAACACCTTTGGGAAACACTGTGAGATAAGCAATTGGAACGTGAGTGGCAGAAGAAGATGGAGGGAGCCATGTTCAGTGCCCGTTCTCCCAGTTATCAATGACACAGACATCACCTGTGCTCCCTGTGTGCACTTTTGCAGGTGTCTGTTGCTCACAGCGCTCTTTGATTTGCTTCCTTTTGCAAACCTGGAGACAAAATAATTTTTTTCTGTTTTTGTCTTGTCTTTCACGTCAATTTCTGCCCAACATTTTGTGCCCACATGCTGGAGGGTTTAACTTCAGTCAGGAAAGAAGGGAAGGGTCCAGGGCCTGGGAGATGTGGCAAATCAAACTTTGCATTATGTGTGGTGGTCCATGTGCATGGATCACTAAGCTTTGGGTTTATCTGTTATGCAACCATAGTTAAATGTCAGGACCTACCTCTATTGTGTAAGAATTTTCTTCTTAGTCCTCTGAAACAACCCATTTAACCTTTTCTCTAACTCACATGAAGAAGGCAAATTCCTTTGTCTTCAAGGTAAGTCTTCCTCTGGTTGTAGAGTGGTCAAGAAAGGATGAATTATGCTATGGAAACCAAAAGCTCTCAACTTTTAGTGGCTTAACATTACAAAGATTGCCTCCCTCCCTCCCTCCTTCCCTCCCCCTTCTCTCTCTCTCTCTCTCTCTCTCTCTCTCTCTCTCTCTCTCTCTCTCAAGATTCACTTATTTATTTGAAAGTCAAAGTTACATGCAGAGTTGGAGAGACGGATCTTTATCTGTTCTTTGACAACCCAATTGCTCACAATGGCCAGGCTTTAGGCCAAAACTAGGAGCTGAGAACTTCATTCCAGAGCTTTCAGACACTTGGACTGGACCATCTTCTGCTGCTTTTCTGAAGCCATTATCTGTGAGCTGGATCAGAAGCAGCTGGGACATCAGCCAGCACCCGTGTGAGATGCTGGCATCACGGATAGCAGCCTTACCTGCTACACTGCAACATTGCCATCAACAGTTTATTTATTTCTTTCTTTTTTTAAATCTTATGTGCCCTTTGAATATCACAGGAATGGCTCTGCTTTGACTAAGAGTCCTGATCTGATGAGGAAGCCACCATCTAGAAAGTTGTCGATCACTGTGTCAGCAGTGGAGGCTGTGCTAGTGATTAAGTGCTTCAGCTTAGAGAGGAAGAGAATCAGAACTTGCTGCTTCCAAGTATGCTACTTTTGCATGAAGCTATATTTTGAGCTGGAGGTAATTAAGAGAAGTGAGGTGGAACACTTTGCCTTCCCCCTATTTTTCTTTGCCTAAAAGCAGGACTTAAATTTCTCTGGGAAAGTGCCCCTCACCCTGCCCATTTTCCTATACCTGGAAGAGGGAAACAGCAGCCCTTAATCAGTGGAGACAGTGCAGACTAGTGTCTGCATAACAAACCTTATAGAAATAACCCTTATCTTCTATTAGCTTGTTCCATATATTTGCCTCTCCAAAATTTACAGCTTCACAGAAGCCTAAACTCCCTTTCTTGGTCTTGTCACTTCTCCACGATTTAATATCCTTTGTTAAAATGGTATATAAGATCTCAAGCTGTCTTTTCTGTGGCACTCCCATGTGTGTTAGAAGTAAATCTTTCTCCTATTAACCTGTCTTTGTTCAGTGTAACGCTGGGACCCCAGGCACTGAACTTAAGAGAGTATAGAAAAGGATTTTTTCCCTTTTCTGCTGAAGTCATATCATGTTAATGACTAGAACTAGTCATATAGCTAAATGTAATTCTTAGAAGCTGGAGAGACAAAACTTTTGTGTCAGACAGCATTCATGACTCTCCTGGGGTCTTAGCTGCTTTTTCGTGCCTACAGGACATCACTTTTAGCAGTCACATTTTACTGTTTACTGCATGGCAAGCATCATGCCAAATGCATGAGATAAATTGTGTCCTTTTTCTTCCCAATAGCCCTATGAAGTAGACACAGTTAATGTCTGCCGTATTTCATAAAGTGGAAATCTGAGTTGGTTGAGGTCCTGAAACTGATAGTGGAATCAGGCTCCAAGCTCCAGTGCCCATCTCTGGAACTCCACATTCCCATTCATCACAATGTGCTGGCTCTATGATCTGATCTGGTGTCACTGAAACCAACAGAGATAGTCTCAAAATCCTGAACCTCAACAGAAACCTGGTCTCATAGGCAGTGCCTTCTCCTCCAGGAAAGGTTTTAGTTTCCTACTGAGTTGCTGAATTTATACCTAGAGGGCTTATAGGTTTACATTTGGGCTGGTAAGGGGAGGATGGTGGGTTCTTGGATGACGGCACAAATCCAAAGAAACAGTCACGTGTCTGTTTCCAATATGCCAGACTCATCCTAACTACTAGGGGGTAAAGGTGAGACTTTGATTTCCATTTTAGACATGAGGAAGCTTTGAAGCACAGCTAAGTTAGATAGGTTGCCTGAGGCCCAGTGACTGGCAAGCAGAGGAGCCAACACACCTGTTGGAAAGACATGGAACTGACGGATGGTTGGGTTTTGTTTTTTGTCTAACAGCTTCACATGGTATCCGATGATTTTTAGGAAAGATGTCAGCTCTTTGATCTTGAGAGTATACTTTCTGAGTTGGAGGTAGCACTAAACTGGAAAGGGAAAAACATAGTATAGGGAAATGGACCCTGAACACTCACTTCATCAAGGAAACTTGCTTGGGTATTGAGGTGGAGTGTTTTGCAGTTGGCATATCATTTGTCAATGAATGTTCTCAGGCTTTTAAAAAGGCTTGATTATTTCAAGTATCATAAATGTCCCTTTTCCTATTTTACTGTACTCTGCACTATCCATTGACAAAGGATGCGCTGGGCACTGCTTCACTGTCCAGTTATTCTAAATTCTGATCTGGTAAGTTTGGAATCAATGAGACTGTTTGTCATCTTGAAATGCTCTCCTTAAAACAGAACACATTCATGTCCATTAGAAAAAACTTTGGTTTTCTGGAATCATGTGAGAGTGAGTCACTGACATGGTGTCCCATCACCCAGGATTATAGGATTTTTTTTTCCTATAAATGAGGTACTGTCTTTCATTAGTGACTCTCAGAGTGGGATCTCTGAAGCAAACTGTGCCAGTGGCTTCTTACAACTTCTTAGAGAAACAATTCTCCAGCTTAGTCCAGACTTCCCAAATCTGAAACCCTGGGGTGGGGTCCAGCCATGGGTGCCTTAACACATTCCTGGATCCTTATGATACACACCCAGGATTACCTGCAGGCGTTTTGTAAAGGATACTCTATTTTCTCAATAAAACCATCAGAAGTCAGGAAATTAATACTAGTGTATCAATAATATCTGTTTCATACTCCATTTACATTCTGCCAATTCCCCTGTAGCGAAAAGATCACAAGCAGACTCCCTCATTTGTCATGTTCCTATAATACAGTGTTGGGTTCATGGAACCACAACACCTGTGAAGATGACAAGCCGGTGGTTTCGTACTCTGATTCTGGTTGCCTTTGTCTGAGGCTTCCTCACAAGGACGTTAGGTCCTTCATCCTTGGTAGCAGCATCACAGCTGTGATGCTGAATTCTTAATGTTTCCTGTCAGGCAGTACAGGATTTCATTTGTCCTATTTTTGATGTTTTTACTTAGGTTCCTTGATTTTTTAAAGTTTTTTTTAAAAGATTTATTTATTTTTATTGAAAAGTCAGTCTTACAGAGAGACAGAAAGAAAGATATTTTCGTCTGCTGGATCACTCCCCAGGTGGCCCCGATGGCCAGAACTGAGCTAAAGCTAAACCAGAAGCCAGAAGCTTCGTCCAGGTCTTCCACATGAGGCAGGGCCCCGAGTCTTTGGGCCGTCCTCGACTGCTTTCCCAGGCCACAGCAGGGAGCTGGATGGGAAGTGGAGCCGGCCAGATAAGAACCAGTGCCCATGTGGGATTCTGGTGTGTGCAAGGCAAGGACTTAGCCATAGGCTGCTCCACTGGGTCCAGGTTACTTGATTGAAAGGAGATGTCTACCAGGCTTTTTCACCATATTCATATTCTCTTCCTTTGTAATATTTTATCAACAGAAATATAATAAGAAGTCCTCCATTCATGTTTTGTTTGTCTGCCTGTGCATCCAACATCATCCATCCATCCCTTTGTACAGGTGTGGGACTTGTGGTTTGTTATTCTATTAAGTGGGTTTAATTGTAACCATCATGATTTTGATGTTCACCCTGGCTCTCACTGTGCTAGTGAAAACTGAGCTGGCACCTGGCAGTGCTGTGGTGTGTTCTGATGCACTTCACTTCCTCGGGTTAACACCGCTCATGCTTTTTCTGCGGCCCCTTTCCTTTTATCTGAGAATCTTCTTCACCCACTTGAGCTCTGAGACCCCATACTGGGACACTTTCCCACACAGATCCGTGCATTCGGGTTGGATGCTGACACTGTGTCCTGTGCTGTCCTCCCTGCCCCAGCCCCTGATGTGTACCCAAGGAAACCTCCTCATCCAGCTAGAACTCTGGTTCTCTGCATTGCTGCCTTCTTGACCCTCTGCATTCTGAAAGGTGGCCCAGGTCCTCCACTTCTCATGAGTGCTTTCCTTGCTGCATTAGGGGTTCCATCAAGTCATTTTGGAATAGTCCCTTCAGTCCTCTCCCCAACTATTGCACACATGGGGATGTCGTCAATACCCTATAAGGATCTGCTGCCTCTCCTGGACTCCTGCCAATTTCTCCCCCATCTTAGGCTTTAGTATTATACATATTTTTGGATCAAATGGGAAGAAGGGTAGAGAGCTAAAAAGGACAATTCAGTGAGGTTTGAACATACTTTTAATACCAACTTCTTCATCGATAGTATAAGAAAATTTACTTTCCACAGTTGTTAGCTGGGCACATAGGCATTTATATGTCAATGCAAAGCTTATGAATAGTGTACTCTTCTAAAATAATAATGTTGTTTCACACTTATACAATAAACCAGACTCCTTTAAGGCCTTCTGAGTGGTTTTTTTTTTCTGCTTAGGGGAGATTCAGCTATTTTGGTAGAAGAGAAACATATTTTCCTTGGTTCTCTGAGAATTCTGAATGTTAAGTCTGTCCAGTGCTGTGGCTCTGGTTTCTGTTGTTTGCTTCATTGTTGATTCCCATCTGTGTGAATCCTGTGGGAGGGGACAAAGGAAAGAGTGGGAATCCCTCTAATCTGTTGTGGAGAGCACCAGGGAGTTGTGTGTGGGTCCCTCAGCAGTCCTGCTTGCTACTGCACCAATAGCCAATAGGCAGCCTGCTGGCCATGGGAGTGTGGGTTGACCTGATAGCTGTTGGGGCCATGAGATGCTGTCCAATCCTTTTCCCTGCCACAACCAAACTATGATACTAATGGTCGTGCTTAGAGGTCAGAAACTGGGGAAAGCCGTATACTTTGGGGGTGGGGATATGGTGCTGTGCATAGGAAGCCTGTATTATACTCATGATGGAGTCAAGTGAGGAACCATGTGAAGGACGGCATGGGATCAGTGGTAAGCCATGCTGTGGGCCTGGAACATGGAGAATCCAGAGTCCTACTTATTCGATTATGATAGATATATGATATGGAATTTGAGACATCAGTAGAGTGATACAGCATAAAAGTAAAATTTCCCCAAACCATGGAGCCATGCTCCTAAATAATAAATGTATTCTCAATGTATTTTTTTCAATGTGTAATTTACTGTAATTTTAGCTGAAAGTCAGAAAGATATAGGGTAAGATAGCTTCCATCCACTGGCTGACTCCCCAAGTGCTGTAACAGCTTGGAATGGGTCAGATTGAAACTATGAGCCAGGAAATTCATCTGGGTCTACCTTGTGGGTGGCAGGTACTAGAATTATCATCACTGTCTCCCAGGGTGTACATTAGCAGGAAGTTGGATCAAAAGCAGAATAACTCTGACTCAAAGTAGGTACTCCAAAATCCTGAGCGACAACTTAACGTGATGCCGTGGTGCAGCTTTGTCTCAAGTTCCTGATGTATCAACTTTAATTATACTAATGTGCCACTAAAAGGGGGAAGGCATGACACTTCTACTCTTTCATTCTGATACCTCTTATTCCCTACTTTTATTTAAGTTTTAAGTATCTGTTTTGTCAGATGAGAAACTTTTTGCTTTACTACTTCACACTGTGACTCTTACTCTACCTCTTAGCTGGTCTATCATATCAATACATTTTTACTGATTGCATTTGTAGCATTTACATTATATTACATTTCATTAAGTGAAAATTAAGATAAAACAGTGGGGCCCGGCAGCGTGGCCTAGCAGCTAAAGTCCTCGCCTTGAACGCCCCGGGATCCCATGTGTGCGCCAGTTCTAATCCCAGCAGCTCCGCTTCCCATCCAGCTCCCTGCTTGTGGCCTGGGAAAACAGTCCAGGATGGCCCAATGCTTTGGGACCCTGCACCCTCATGGGAGACCAGGAAGAGGTTCCAGGTTCCCGGCTTCGGATCGTTGCGGCACCGGCCTGTTGCGGCTCACTTGGGGAGTGAATCATCGGATGGAAGATCTTCCTCTCTGTCACTCCTCTCTGTAATAAAAATAACTTTGTAATAAAAATAAATCTTAAAAAAAGATAAAACAGTGATGTTCATTATGGGGAGAGTTACAATTACTGAACTTAAAAGACTATGGGGCCCTGCGCGATAGCATAGTGGTTAAAGTCCTCGCCTTGCTTGCATGCACCAGGATCTCATATGGGCGTCGGTTCAAATCCAGGCACCCGCTTCTCATCCAGCTCCCTGCTTGTGGCCTGGGAAAGCAGTTGCGGATGGCCCAAAGCCTTGGGAACCTGCACCCGTGTGGGAGACCCAGAAGAGCTCCTGGCTTCGGATTGACTCAGGTCCAGCTGTTGTGGCTGCTTGGGGTGTGAACAATCGGCTGGAAGATCTTCCTTTCTGTCTCTCCTCCACTCTGTATATCCACCTTTGCAATAAAAATAAATAAATATTAAAAAAAAAGACTATGCAGGAACAGGTGTCTGGTGCAACTGTTAAGACACGCCTTGGTATACCCTTGGATCCTGAGTTCAGCTTCTTATTGATTCAATGTCAGAGGCAGCAGGTGATAGCTCAGGAGATGTGGATTGAGTTCCTGGTTCATGGCTTTGGCCTAGTTCAGTCCTGGCCTTTGTGGACATTTGAGAAGGTAACAAAGAGATGGGAAATCTTTGCTTCTTTTTTCCTTTCAAAGAAATTATTTTCTTAAAAGAGATAATGCCATATCTCACTTGGGTCATTCAAAGCAAGATATTGCAAACTTAAGGTCAAGTGATTTTTTTTTAAAATAGTCACTTGATGTCCCTCATATTTATTTTTTTAAAAGATTTTATTATTTTTATTGGAAAGGGTGATATACAGAGAGGAGGAGAGACAGAGAGGAAGATCTTCCATCCGATGATTCACTCCCCAAGCAGCCGCAATGGCTAGAGATTTGCCAATCCAAAGCCAGGAGCCAGGAGCTCTTCCGGGTCCCTCACGCGGGTGCAGGGTGCTAAGGCTTTGGGCCATCCTCGACTGCTTTCCCAGGCCACAAACAGGGAGGTGGATAGGAAGCGGGGCCACCGGGATTAGAACCGGCGCCCATATGGGATCCCGGTGCATGCAAGCAAGGCGAGGACTTTAACCACTATGCTATCGCGCTGGGCCCTGATGTCCCTCATATTTAAAATAACTTTCTAGGAACATGATTCTGTTCCACTGAAAGTTAGCAACTGTCTTCATTTTTTTCTTGTTTATTGAAGGAACATATGCTTTGTTTACTATGTTCCTAGACCCATTCAGCTTTTAATCACGTCTTGAATTTTCCGATATCTTTCTAACACTGTTGCACAGCTGTCAGCCTGGAATTTCTTTTCATTGTCTTTATGTTGATTACAGTTCCTCCTACATCTTATTTTGCCTTAATTATTTTTCTTTGCTTTAGTGGCATATACTATGGATAATTTTCTTTTATAGCAAAAGTGTGGCTGAGAGATGAACTTTCTAAGTCAAAGCATGTCTAACAATGCATTTTATTTTGATTTTAAACTTGATTGACAGTTTGGCTCACTACAGACTTTAAAAATATCTTTCCTTCTTGACTACCAAAGCTTTGTTTCATTGTCTTCCAGTATCCAAAATAGTTGTCAGATGTTATCATTTACAGCAATTATTTGAAAGGCAGAAACAGAGAACTTCCATCTATTGGTTTACCCCTCACATAATCAAGCCTGGGCTAGGTCAAAGCCAGGAGATAGGAACTCGATTTAGTTCTCCCCAAAAAATGGCAGGGACCCAGCTACATGACATCACTGCCTCCTGGGATCTGCAATGGCAGGACACTCAAGTCAGGAATTGTGAATGCACCCCAGGAACTCTGTAGGGGTACCTTAACCAGCATCTTAACTACTGGGCTGAATGCCTGCTCCCATTGTTTGATTTTCAGTTGAACTGTTTCAGGTAACCTCTTTCCCTTTATGTTACATCTTGTTTATGTATTTGATCTTAAGAAATCTTAGGATGATTGTAAGACTTCAGAGCCTCATCAATTTCAAGAAATATTCTTTGGTTTATTTATGCCTTCCATATTCTTAAATTTTGTTGCAAGTTCATTTGTACATATTCCATTGGATGTATAGAGGCCTTTTGAGTTGATTCTATCTGTTTAAAGCTTCAACTTTTCATTTTTAATATTTTTTCAGCATTTTCTTCCAGTCATTCTTTTGAATATTTTATTTCAGCCACCATCTTTTTTTTTTAAATTCCATAACAGTTTTAAAACCATTCATTTTTCTGAAGTATGCTCTTCTCTGGGAAAAATAGCTTCTATGACACTAATTATACATTTCTAATGCTCTACAGTTTTCCCCTGAATTAATAGGCCCCACAGGTTACATTATATATTATTATCTTTGTCTTTCTTTCTTGTGGTCTTCATTGTTTTTCTCAAATGTTTGGTGATCCCTGACTAGGTAGGTTGCATCTCAGTGCAGAGCTGAATGAGAGCTGAGAATGCACCCTGGGTAAGTAGTCAGGGCTCAGCTACTGGAATCCTCTGTGGGGTGTGCAATGAGAGACGGGAACATAGGCAGCTCTTCTGACCTCGGATGACCTTTCCTTTGGATGGTCAACTGCTCTGAGAACCCTATCTGCACCTCTCAAGTTGCTCAGTTCTTTCAGAGAGTTGTTTTTCTGTCTGCAGCCCAGAGCAAACACCACCTGCAGAGTTGTTCATCTTCAATTTTATCTTTCATCTCACTGTGGTTTTGGGTTCCTGCTGATTTAGAAGAATTCCTCTATGAAGAAACATTCCCAACCTCACTGCAGCCTTCTTGTTCTTTTTCTTTTTCTTCTTTTTTTTAAAGATTTCTTTATTTTTATTGGAAAGTCAAATATACAGAGAGGAGGAGAGACAGAGAGGAAGATCTTCCATATGTTGATTCACCCCCAAGTGACTGCAATGGTCACTTGGCCAGAGCTTTGCCAATCCAAAGCCAGGAGCCAGGAGTCTCCTCCGGGTCTCTCAAGTGGGTGTAGGATCCCAAGGCTTTGGGACCTCTACGACTTCTTTCCCAGGCCACAGGCAGGGAGCTGGATAGTTATTGGGGCCTGCGGGATTAGAACTGGTGCCCGTATGGGATCCTGGTGTGTGCAAGGCGAGGACTTAAGTCGCTTGTCTACTGCACTGGGCCCACTGCAGCCTTCTTTGCGGCTTGCACAAAAACAGGACATTTCTGTCATAGTCTATCCCCTCAGCCGTCTTCAACCTGTCAGACATTTGTTAGAAACTTTGGCCTCTTAGTATCCTTCCCTGTTGTTCCTAGCACTTGGAAGGATGCATTTACTTTTTTGTTATCACTGTAGTCTTTGTCAAGTCTAAGAGAAAAAACATACACATTCAACCTGCAATTTTGAGCTAGAAGAGTTTTATTCATTAAATTTCATGCTTGGCTGGATTATCTTTTTTTAAACATTTTATTATTATTGCTATCCTATTATGATACAGTTCCATATTCCCTTATCCCCTCCCCTATTCCCTCCCCCCCCAGTTCCTCTATATCATTACTAACATATAGTTCTTCATACTCAGTCATATGTCCATCATTGCGGGCATGGACAATGGCAGAGAGTCCAGAATCCTATTGTCAAGATATACTAGACAGTTTCATTGCAAGTCCATCTTTGTCTGGAAACAGAAATGCATACCGCACTGCATCCTCACATCTGGATGTTAGTCTCCATTTCACAGCTACTGTACATCCCCTTAAATGAAAAGTCATGATACAAAATCAATAATAGAGAGAAAAATAGAAATTTACAATGCCTGAAGTTAAATGACATGTTACTAGGTATGACAGTCTCCATTACACAATTACTGTACATCCCTTTAAATGAAAAGTCATGAAACAAAATCAACAATAGAAAGAAAAATAGAAATTTACAATGCCATGAAGTTAAATGACATATCTCCATTACACAGCCACAAAACAAAATCAACATCCGGGAGAAAAAAGAAATTAACAACACCATGAAATTAAATAACATGCTATTAAATGACTAATGTGTAGCTGAAGAAATGAAAATCAAGAACCTTCTTGAAGAAAATAATGCCACTGCATAATCTACGACTCATTGAATGATTTAATTAGAAGAAAGTGTTTTGAAGAGATGAAACCAACAGAAAACAACAAAACCCATGCGGTGTAGTTTCCGCTGATTTTTGTTGGTGAAATGTGTCTCTTCTAGACAATAAATAGATGTTGTTTTGCTTTTTAATCCATTCTACTAATCTATGGCGTTTGAGTTTAAGCCAATTACATTCAGAGTTTAATATACATGGGTGTTACTTTGGTCTTCTCATTTTAGGAATGGGTTGTTCATTGGTTTAGTCTTCTGTTGTCACTCTACTGGGATGTTCTTTCTGTTTCCCTTTGGTTTTGGTAGGTGCTATTACTCTTCTCTGCCAAGAGAACATCCTGAAGTATCTTTGTAGGGCAGGTTTGGATGAGGCAAATTCTTGTAACTTTTCTTTACTGTGGAAGAATTTTATTTCATTTTTCAAAGACAAAAGAAAGCTTTGCTGGATATGTTATCCTAGGCCAACAATTTTTTGCTGTTAGAATCTGGAATATGTCACTCCATTCTCTTCTTGCCTGGAGAGTTTCCTGTGAGAGATCGCCCGTGAGCTTGATTGGCACTCTTTTATATGTCAATCGATTTTTTTTCACGTGTACATTTAAGGATCTTTTCCTTGTGTTCAATTGAAGAGAGCTTGATGACCATGTGTCTTGGTGAAGACCGCTTTTTATCAAGCCTGTTGGGAGTTCTGTGCCCCTCCTGGATATTGTTTCCCAATTCTTCCTCTAGATTAGGGAAATTTTCCTTTATTATTTCATTAAATATATTGTAAAACCAGTTTCTCTTTCTTCACCTCCTAGGACTCCCATAACTCCTATATTTGACCTCTTAATAGTGTCTTTCAATTCTTGAATACTTTTTTTGGCCTGATCCAGCTCTGCTTCCAGCTTTTTGTTTGCTTCCTTCTGGTGACAGGAAATATCTTCCAGTTCAGAGATTGTTTCTTCTTCTTGCTTCATTCTATTTTGGAGACTCTCCACTGTACTCTTAATTTGCTCTACTGTGTTCTTAATTTCTGATATACCAGCCTTGATTTGCTTTGTTGCTTCCTTAAATTCTTTGAACTCTTGCATGAGCTTCTCATTTTTGATCAGGATCTTTAAAATGAGTCTTATGGATTCTGTGTCCCTCATTTTCTCGATGTCTTCCTCAGTTAACTCTCAGGTTGACATAGGGTTTTGCTCCTTTGCACGGGAGTTTTCAGTAATATTCATTGTGCCTTTGTCTCTTCTTTTGCTCTTGGTCATTGCACTCCTGTTTAGCAGAGTTTTCTCCTTGGGGCAGGTTTCTAAGCTGTGTCACCCACAGGTCTACAATGTGATTGTACTTATTGCGGTTGGTACACAACTCTTTGCTTGCAGCCACTTGTGCCACAACCTCCAGCAAGTTCCAGGTCTGGGTTCTTATGTCAGATTTCCACCGTGGTCTCCACGGCCCCAGCTCCTGGCTCACTACTCTCCACCTTCTGTGGTACTGTGGTGAGGCTGCACCGTTGTCTCTGCAACCTTTCTCCCACTTCTGGTTGAAGCAGGTCCCGGGATTAGAGAGACACCAGGTGTCCTATATGATTAGGTTGTTGTTGGTGGTGATCTTGTTGGGACCTGTTGGACGTTAGGTCTGGGTGCCACACGGACCTATTTTGACCCGTACGATGCCACACTCGGTATTATTTTCCTGTGGGATCAGTGCAATTCGCTGAACTCATTGAGTTCTCGTGAGATCAGCACATGCACAGTTCACTGTTGTTCCCTGCAGTCCCAAAGCTATTGGCACAGTGCGCAAAATGGCGCCTGACGTACCACCACTACTGTTCTTGATCTGCTGGCCATCAGATCCGAGGGCTATCCAGACCTGCCCCAGGTGGAACCCGTAGAATGCCACGTCGTTGCAGTTCACCGAATCAGAAATGAGCTCACTCCCAGCTCAGCATATGTTCAGTCCTTTCCCTTGCCCTTCCCCCTTACGCAAAATGGCGCCCAATTCAGCTCTAGGGGGCTGACTTGGCTATGAAATTCACCCTGTTCTTGCACTGCCTGTCTAAGATCTGCTGCTCTGTCTCTGCTCCTGGTCAGATCAAACAGACCAGCAGGACGAGCAGTTCTTTGTCTGGGTTCACCACCCAATCTCACAGTGAAAGTTCCCTTCCCACCTGGTTGCTGCTGGAGTTCAGGCTGTTGGTGGAGTTCAGATCGCTGTGGAGTTCAGATCGTATAAGTCACTGCCACACCACACTGCTGTCCCTGCTGCTTTCCTGTGTCTGTCAGTCTCCGGGAACCCCTCTGCTGTTGTTCTGTCCCCTCCTATTTCTTGAAATATGTCCTCTCTACTTCATCTTGATTAAATGTTTTTCCATCCATTTAAATGTGTCCTCACCCTATTCCACCATCTTGATTCTCTGGATTATCTTTTGTTTTAATTGATTACATTGCATTATGTGACACAGTTTTATAGGCCCTGGGATTCCCCCCACTCCTTCCCCCATGGTGGATTCCTCCACCTTATTGCATTACCACAGTTCAAATTCAGTTGAGATGCTTTTCATTGCAAATATTTACCAAGCATGAAGTCCAGCATCTTATTGTCCAGATAAGTTCAACGGTTTCTTGGGGAGACCATCTCTGGTCTGAAGGTAGAGCCGGCAGAGTATCATCCCAATCAATTAAAAGCCCTGACATAGCATCAGTAACTATTTATAACGTTATGGAATTGACATGGTATTGAGTAACCAATATGTTAAAAGAAAAAAAGAAAAAAAAATGCAAATTCTGAATCACATCCTGTGACTTCTACATTGACATTTCAATTATTAGTTTATATACAACTGGGTTCTATACACCTTAAAATGGCTATAGATTACTATTCAGCTGTCTCGTGTCTATTTTCATTTTAGTATTTAGCAGTTTATAGTGTTGAAGCATGATTTTGCTGAACCTGGATGTTTTTTTGGGTAGTCTAACTCTATAACTCTAACAAGACATATGTCAACAGTTTAGGTGCAGAACAGTTTTAGGAGGGGTGTGCAGAGAAATCTTGAATACCGTAGTGAGGAGTAACTAATCTTTGAGTCCCACCCAGTGAGGTATAAGTGCATCCCCACTGACCGTTTCCTGTCTGTTTCTAGGTTTTTCTTGTTGTTCTCTATCTATTCTAGATTTTTTGTTTGTTTGTTTGTTTTGAGGGGTTTCTGGAGCGATCCTGATGGTCATTGTGAGAGAGGATGGGGACCCAAAGTTGGAACCAGGCAAGGACCAGAGAAAGCTCCCCTCCCTAGTGTTGAAGGAAGTTTACTGTTCTTCTGTTTCTGTGGACTGCTCAGTGCTCCTGGTTGTCGTTCTGATGACCTCGAATCCTGCAAGGCAGGACTTGGGCTTCTTCCATCCCATGTGGTAGATTCAAATGGGGGTGTGTGACCTCAGAGTTCTCGGCCTCCGAAGGCACTCCAATTCCCCATGGTCTCGTTGGCAGTTGGGATGTAGTCCTTGGTGCTCGTACTGATAGTCCTTGGTGAGGATTTGGGAGTCTTCAGGGTTGGGATACAAGCCTCCTCCTGTCCACCTGCTCCACTCTGGGGTCCCCCGGCTGGATTATCTCTTTAGACATTTTTAAAATTATGTGAAGGCTGTATTTTATGAAACTGTATGTCTCTAAAAATGTCCTCCTGCTTTCTTATAAGCAAAAATTCTTGGTTGGGTATAAAATTCTTGACTCAAAATTTGGCTTAGAGGCTAGTATTGTCGTATAGCAAGTTAGGCTTCCTGTTACAGTGTTGGCATCCCATATCAGAGTGCTAGTTAAAATCCTGGATATGGCACTAATGACTCAATTCCCTGTTAATGAGCCAGGAAAAGCAGCAGTAGAAGACCTAATTTCTTGGGCACTTTCTACCCCTAAGGGAGGCCTGGATGGAACTCTAAGTTCCTAGCTTCAACCTGGACCAATTCTGATCATGGCAGACATTTGGATAGTGAGCCATTGGATGGAAGATTTTCTCTGTATCTCCCTCTTTCTGTCACCACACCTTTCAAATCAATCAATTAATTTTGAAAGTTTCCCTTAAAATCTGGGGTCTTGTGGCTGCATATCATATTTCAATGAAGAGTTTGAGTAAGATCAGCCCAAATGGTTTTCCCTTCAGGCAGTATCCTTTCATCTTACATGAGGGACTTCAGAAACTTCATGGTAAATAAAATTATTTTGGTGCAAATTTCTGTTTTGAAGTCTACATATATGAAAGATCTCAGTAAGTTTGCGGAAATGTAGATTATTCCAACCACCAGCTGATCGTGGTGATGGACTGTGCCAGGCCCTGTGCTTGCTAGAACATACAAGAAACTAGTCTGGGAATACCTCAAAGTTTCTTTGGAGATCTCCCCAATCGAACTGCTGGACTCAGAACTCTAACCAAGAAAAGACAGAAGACAGAACAGATCAATCATTCATCTCAGCTATATGTTGGCAGCGAAATATGGGGCGAACGGAAACTTTATGATGGACCATATCAATCAGTGGACGACCTCACTGAGCAAAACTGGCAGCGATTCATAACTGGAGAACTATTAAAACCACTTGAGCACATATCTCAGAGCATGCCCCACATCCGGGACTTGGGGTGGGTGGGAAACTGGGTGGGGCTTCTCCCTCAATATCCCCCTTTACCTCAGATACATGATGGAAACGATATGGACATAATAGCATTACCCACTTCCCTATACCCCTGAACCTATTTTTTTTAAACTGTAATTAACTATGTAAAGATTGTCAACAACAATACAATAAAATAAATTAAAAAAACATATTCTTTTAAAAATACATCTCTCGGGCATGGCGGCATGGCCTAGCGGCTAAAGTCCTCGCCTTGAACACCCCGGGATCCCATACTGACGCCGGTTCTAATCCCGGCAGCTCCACTTCCCATCCAGCTCCCTGCTTGTGGCCTGGGAAAGCAGTCGAGGATGGCCCAATGCTTTGGGACCCTGCACCCTCATGGGAGACCAGGAAGAGGTTCCTGGTTCCCGGCTTCAGATTGGCGCAGCACCAGCCATTGCGGTCACTTGGGGAGTAAATCATCGGATGGAAGATCTTCCTCTCTGTCTCTCCTCCTCCTCTCTGTATATCTGACTTTGTAATAAAAATAAATAAATCTTTTAAAAAAATACATCTCTCTCCTCTCTCTTTTTCTTTCTTTTTTTTTTTTTAATTGAAAAGTCAGGTATACAGAAAGGAGGAGAGACAGAAAGGAAGATCTTCTGTCCATTGATTCATTCCCCAATTGGCTGCAATGGCTGGAGCTGGGACTATTCAAAATTAGGAGCCTCCTCCGGGTCCCCCATGTGGGTGTAGGTTCCCAAGGCTTTGGGCTTTCCTTGACTGCTTTCCCAGGCCACAGGCAGGGGGCTGGATGAGAAGCAGATGTGCAGGACCCAAACTGGTGCCAATATGGGCGTGTGTAAGGTGAGGACTTTAGCCACTAGGCTACTGCGCTGGGCCCTACAATATATTCTTAAGTTGTATATGAATTTTAAAATTTTTTGTACTAACATTATATTTGTTCTATTTTTTCACGAATTTTGAAAAATATCCACATGTGGGTTACAAGGCATTTGAAACATTGAACTACATTTAATTAAAAATTTTAGCTTGTGAGACTAGGTGTATGTCTCAAATATTTTTTCTTATATGTAATTATGCTTACTGTGTACACTGAGTACATGATCGGCACCAGTTGCTAGCAAATGAATGGATGAATAAAGCTTTCCAATTTAAACTAAGCTTCTAATTTTGTTGACTAATATTTTATGTCAATGATCTTCTTTTATCGGTTTTCTGATTCGTTTCTCATGAACTGTTAAAATTCTTGTTTCTCTTTTTTGCTTATTTGATTTTATATAATTCGTTTCTCTTTTGTAGTGCCTTTGTTATGGGTTTAATTCTTTTGTTGCAGTTTTGTGCCCTTTTCATCTTTCCTGCATTGCCATCCCACTCTGTTAGTCTTAATTGCAGCAAGATTTCTTCACATAGTTTTCTGTCCTGTCCCCTAAAGGCTTTATGACAAGACATTCTAATAAAAACTTATTTTAATAATTTTCTATAGGTTTTATTGTATTTGTGTATGCTAATAAAAGGTCTTAGACTCATAAAAGTAATAGAAATTCAGGGTTAATATTAATAGGTGGTAATTTGATGTTGTCATTTTAGTAATGGGTTGTTCAGTTTGATTTATTCTTTTGCTATTATTGTACTGGGATGTTCTTCCCTTTTGCCTTTGGTTTTGGAGGGTGCTGTTCCTTTTCTCTGTCAAGAGAACATCTTTAAGTGTCATTTGTAGGGCAGGTCTCAAGGGGCATATTCTTTAAGCTTTTCTTTGCTGTGGAAGAATTTTATTTCATTTTCAAAGACAAAGGAAAGATTTGCTGGGTACGTTATTCTGAGCCAATAATTTTTTGCTTTTAGAATCTGGACTATTTTGTTCCATTCTCTTCTGGCCTGTAGAGTTTCTTGTGAGAGGTCAGCTGTGAGTCTGATTGCTGTTTTTCTATGGGTCAATTGATTTTTTTCACATGCACATTTAAGGATATTTTCCTTATTTTTGAATGAAGAGAGCTTACTTATTGTGTGTGGTGGAAAAGATCGCTTTTGGTCAACCCTGTTGGGAGTTCTGTGCCCCTCCTGGATGCTGTTTCCCAATTCTTCCTCCAGATTAAGGAATTTTTCCTTTATTATTTCATTAAATACATTTTTAAACCCAGCTTCTCTTTCTGCACCTTCTGGACCTCCTGTAACTCTTATAGTTGGCATTTTGATAGTGTGTTTTAAGTCTTGAATACTTTTTTTAAGCTTGAGCAAGCTCTGCTTCCAGCTTTTTTTTTTTATTATTATTTTCCCTTTGTGACAAGAAATACCTACCAATTCTGAGATTCTTTTTTTTTTTTAAAGATTTATTCATTTTATTACAAAGTCAGATACACACAGAGGAGGAGAGACAGAGAGGAAGATCCTCCGTCCGATGATTCACTCCCCAAGTGAGCCGCAAAGGGCCGATGTGCGCCGATCCGAAGCCGGGAACCTGGAACCTCTTCCAGGTCTCCCATGCGGGTGCAGTGTCCCAACGCATTGGGCCGTCCTCGACTGCCCTCCCAGGCCACAAGCAGGGAGCTGGATGGGAAGTGGAGCTGCCGGGATTAGAACCGGCGCCCATATAGGATCCCGGGGCTTTTAAGGCGAGGACTTTAGCCACTAGGCCACGCCGCCGGGCCCAAATTCTGAGATTCTTCCCTCTACCTCCTTCATTCTATTATTGAGACTTTCCATGGAATTTTCAATTTGCTCTGTTGTGTCCTTCATTTCCAATAATTCAGCTTGATTGTATTTCAGTGTTGCTATTTGCTGTGTGACATATTCCTTAAATTCCTTGGACTCCTGTATTTGCTTCTCATTATTGATAAGAAGCTTTATAATGAGTTTTCTGAATTCTGTATCCCCCAGTTCCTTGATATATTCCTGTTAACTCTGAGGTTGGCAAAGTCTTTTGCTCCTTTGCAGTGGTGTCTTAAGTAATATTCATTGTACCTTTGTCTCTTCTTTTGCTCTTGGTCATTTTAATTCTGGTTAGCAGATTTTTTTCCGTAGGTTTCTAAGCTGTGTCACCCACAGGTATACAGTTTGATTTTATTTATTGTGATTACCACGTATTCATGTTAACCCTGAATGTAAAGGGCTTAAACTCATCAATCAAACATCATAGATTAGTAGCTTGTATTAAAGAAACAAAACCCATATATCTGTGGCCTACAGGAGACACATCTCACCAACAAAGATCAGAGAGACTGTATCTCATGGATTTTGGTGTTTTTGTTTTTATTTTCATTTCTTCAAAGCAGTTTTTTGGTCATTAAATTCTTCACTGACTCATAGGTCATACAGATTCTTGATTTTCTTTTTCATTTTTTCATTTACACATTAGTCATTCGGTAGCATGTTATTTAACTTCATGACATTCTTCCTATTATTGATTTTGTTTTGTGTATTTTCACTTAAGGCAATGTATAGTAACTGTAATGGAGACTATCTCTACTTCCAGATCAAAGAGAGAAACTGAAACTGTAAATATATCTTGACAATAGGATACTGGACTGTCTGCCATTGTCCAGACCCACAATGATGGACTTGTAACTGTTTATGAAGAATTATACTATAGTAATATTATAGGAGGAATTAGTGGGAGGGAGGAAATTTGGGGAGGAGTTAAGGGAAATTCTGAAGCCTATTGAAATGTATCATAAAATAATAATAATAATAATACGGAAAAAATAATAGAAATTCACTTCTCACAATGTTGGGGATTGAAGTTCAGGATCCTGGTACCCACAGATTAAGAGCCTGATAAGAGTTTTTACTGCCTTGTTTTTGATAGTTCTTGTGTCCCTGTATGTCAAATAAGTCATCTCCATCGCTTTTAAATACTATGCTTCATGGATTGAAGGTTTTCCCAGAAGATGTGCTATTTGCTGTAGATTCGGCGGGCTGCATTGTCATTAGTTTCACTTGAGTATTGAAGGGTAGTCTCCCTGAATCTTGTTTTGTTATAACTGATGGCAACAGGGGCCAGCGCAATGGCTCCTTTGGATGATCTTCTGCCCACAAGCACCAACATCCCATGTGGGCACTGGTTTGTGTTCTTGCTGCTTCATTTTCAGTCTGCCTCCCTGCTTGTGGCCTGGGAAATCAGTAGAGGATGGCCCAAGTTCTTGGGACTCTGTACTCAAGTTGGAGCCTCCTAAAAAGCTCCTGGCCCCTGGTTTCAAATTAGCTCAGCTCTGGCCGTTATGGTTATTTTGGGAGTAAATCAGATTATCCTTCTTTCTGTCTCTCATTCTCTCTCTGAATTTGCCTTTCCAATAAAAAATAAATCTTTCCAAAAACTGATAATAGTGGAGACAGAGATGTAGAGGTCCTTTCTTTTTTTTGCTGGATTTGCTTTTTTTTCCCCCTAGGTTTATTTATTTTTATTGCAAAGTCAGTTATACAGAGAGAAAGAGAGACAGAGAGGAAGATCTTCTGTCTGATAATTCACTCTCCAAGTGGCTGCAATGGCTGGAGCTGCACTGATCTGAAGCCAGGAACCAGGAGCTTCTTGTACTCCACATGGGTGCAGGCCTTGGGTAGTCCTCGACTGCTTTCCCAGGTGACAGGGAAGGAGCTAGATGGTAATAGGGCTTGCTGGGATTAGAACCAGCACCCATAAGGGATACTGGCACTTATAAGGTGAAGACTGTAACCACTAGGCTACTGCACCAGGCCCAGATTTACTTATTTGTTTAAAAGTCAGAGTTGCAGAGATAGAGGGCAGGAGGGAGGAAGAAAAAGTAGAGATGAGGGAGAGAATAAAGGAAGCAGGGAAGGGAGGGGAGAGAATGCGAAGGAGAATATCTTTAATAGCTCACTCCGTTAATGATTGCATTGTCCAGGTCTGAGCCAAGCAGAAATCAGGACCCTGGAACTTCGTCTGGGTCTCCCCTATGGCACTAGGCACCCAAGCACTTGGGCCGTTTTCTGCTGCTTTCCCACATACATCATCAAGGAGCTGGATCACACAGCTGGAGCTGCCAGGCCTCAAATGGGCTCCCACACAAAATACCAGCATTGCAGGTTGTGGCTTACCATGCTACGCCACAGTGTCAGGCCCTGGTGACTAGAGGCTCCTTTAAGTCCCAACAGAAATGTGCAAGTCACTGAGACAATGCCCAGGGTGGTCTTGGAGGTGCTGGTTCCATAACATGCTGGAATCCTAACATGTTATATGATTGTGGCTTTTCCTGTTAGAATGATTTATTTCCAGCATCCCTGCGGATGAGATTTGTGGGGATTGCCTGAATACCCTCTTTTCTGGAGTGGGTTTGGGTCTCTGTTACTGGTGGCTTCATTCTTCTTTTTAAGCTGCTATTGAAATCTCTGTCCTGTGGGGTTTTTTTTGTATCTCTCTTCTGAATCTCTGTGTTCTCCCTCACGCTCTCACCTTGAACTGCAATGGTTTACTGGTTTACTCTTTATTATGGTTCTTGTCTGGAGGAGGAGATGAACAGGGGTACACCTTCATTCATTCATCTTGGAACATCTCCGACATGGCTACCATTGACTTGCACTGTTGTTTCTAGTGTGCACCATGTAGAACTACAAGTGATTTTCAGGGCAACCTCTTGGTCCTGGAATCTCGTATGTCCTAGGATGTAAATTAGGATGTAACATGTTTGAGGAAATCAGGCCTACCTGTGCAACCCATAGCAAGGGACTGACCTCCTTAAATCTGAGATTTCTCACTTGTAAAATATAAACAGTATGCTGTGTCTCGGCCTAAGGCCACTGCCTTGCTTGGAGAGCTGCTGTAAGATAATATAAAAGTAGGTAAAATATACATGTACATGTGTGGCATGCAGCAGGTTCTCATTTAATCTTTTTTTTTCTTCAAAAGTAGGGTTGAACAATGGAAAGAGCTAAAATTCAAAGCCAGCGTTTCAGAATCACTAGGGAATCCTACCTTCTTTCCTAAAAGGCAAATGTTCTGAAAAGAGGAGACTATCACTAAAATCAACTGTGAGTGGACTTTGCTATGAATTCCTGCCTGAGTAAATAGATTGGTGGTGATATTTGGATTTCAGGGGAAGCTAATAGATTTTTCTGTGTGGGTAGGAAGGCTAATTCAAATTAATTCTTTGTCAACTTATGGTTTAGTAAAGTACTCAATATCTAAGGCTACATTTATCAAGTATGTGTGTGTGCACACATAACACTTATTCATACACAGGTAGTTTTCATGCTGTGGATGGTTCAAAGGCTCTTATGAATTTTTGTCATGATCTTTATCCTCTGGCCTTATAAATATCATTTTAAAAATATGTTGACTATGTATAAGTAATGTGAGCCATTTAAGTAATAATTTATAAACTGTCCAAGTTGGGAATATGATTAATGATTTAAAAATATTTATTTGTTTGTTTGAAAGGCAGGATTATAGAGAGAGACAGTGAGAGTCCACTGGTTTACTCCCCAGATGGTTGCAATGGCCATGGCTAGGTCAGGCTGAAGCTAGAAGCTTCTTCCAGGTGTCTCATGTGTGACTGGGGCCCAAATACTTGTGCCATCTTCTGTTGATTTTCTCTGCCTGATAGCTGGGAGCTGAATAAGAAGCAAAACAGCCAGGATACAAACTGGGTGCCCATATGGGGGTGCCAACATGGCAGCTGGTGTCTTTACCCACTATAGCACAATGCCAGCCACTAATAATTTTAATAGTGTTCATTGAAGGTAGTTTTCATATGTTTTTACACTTCCTAGTGCATATAACTGTTATGCTACCTTCAAATTGTCTTGAATTATCCCATGTGTCTGTTTTTTTTTTAACTTGTAGATTGTGAATTCCTTTGAGTAGAGGCTGTATTCATTCTTGTATATATATCATCCTCCTCCACGAATTCTACTCATTGGAGCTTCTCATTCACCGGAACTTCTCAGTAAATGTTTAATTTGGCCTTGGCCATTAAATTGAATTAGTAACTTCAATTTTCTCCCATTTCTCCTGATTTTAAAAAGAATTATCACAATTGTCTATACATAAAGCTAAAAGCTGGAGCTCAGTAGCACTGACTGTGAATCAAATGACTCAGGCACAGAAGTACTAACATATTTTCCTGCTCATTAGAACAGCTACTTAGAATGTTCCCAATGGCAAGCTATTGGATGCAGAAACCCACTTTATCTCCAAAAGATCACACAGGGTATTTGGATTACTACATTGGGACAGTCCACTATGTATGATGTAAGGATGTGGTTATTTAGGCTTTTCCATAGTGAAGCCCTATCAGATCAAGTATAGGACAGAAACACCTTTTTCTCAATTCTGTCCACCTGTTACTTACTTTCTGGAGAAATTCTGGAGTCTTGACACAGAGAGGCGCTTTGGAGGGTTTGATTCTCATTTTTCTGGTTACTTCCTTTACAGAATAGAAAGCAATCTTGGTAAGGATGAAGATGAGATAATATTTGATGACAGAATTATTCCAAATTAGTTCTGTGTGGTTGGACTTGGATGGACAGAGATGTGTATCTGTGATTTTTGGCAAACAAGCTAAGATTACAAAGTTTGTCAATAAGAAGGAGATTGCTTTCCCCCACTTCTTTCAACCTGAAGCAAAGGTTAAACCATCGAAGTTGAGTAAAAGCAATAAATCTCAACTGTCCCTCCTCCAGAAATTCATGTTTTACATTTGCAGAAGTAGGAAGTAGTGAGATATGGTGCTGGCAAAAGAAAAATCATAACTTGGTTTTTCAACATCTCCAGTAGGGGTGCCAGCAGAATAGAACCAAGCTTTGAATGTCTAGTAGATATGTAAGTGTAATTTACTACTGAATTGTAGGCAAGAACTTCCATAAATCTCAGCTTCTCAGGTTTCTGACCCCTTCTTGGCTAAGTAGACTGAACTCAGAGAAATGAGGCAGTTTCCTCTGAGAGAACAATTTAGGGAAAGTGTCAGTACCATTCTGCAGACAAGGATTATTTACTACCTGAGATTGCACAAACAATGAAATCACAATTGATCAAGGGAAAACATTCTACCAGCCATTCAAAGGGGGAGGTTAGACAGCAAGACAAAATGCTTCTGTTTTGCTTGAGAACACTGGGATTTAATCAGTGACAAAATGAAAATTCCAGGCTATGGTTATATAGGTGGCTTAGGGGTAACAGTGAGAAATTCCCAGAGCTCTGTGAGGCCAGCAAGAGAACCAGCCCTATACTGGGGAGATCAGGTGTCTTTGGAGACAAGTTAAGAAATACACAGGCTTCAAGCCAAGGGAGCAAGGCATAACTGTGCACTGAAAGATGGATTAATATAGGCCAAGACTGCTCTCCAGAGATGGGAGCTGTTGGCAGGGTATTAGAGAAAGGGGATTTGGGGTTTCAGATTCGGTTGGCTTATCCTTGCAGGGGCTAGAGATGGAATATTTAGGGGTCTTTTGTCATCTCCTTAAAAAGTATGCTATGTTTTGAAAAAAAACTTAATGAGGTGTTTCCTTGATCTAGTGGCTATGCCAAGAAATTAAATATTCCTGTGGTGGTGACCATCTGAGACAGTGGGTGAAATCATGGCGGACTGGGATAAGGCAGAGGAGAAGATGGAACAGGAATGAGGCCAAATAATGAGTTGGCCCCATGGACTGTGGTCAGACTTGGCTTTTTATTCAAGGGGTGATGAGAAGGTTTTAATCAGAGAAATGATAACACTACCTGACTCTTTAAAAAACTCACCGTGGTTGCTGCATGTGAGGGGTCACAGCAGAGAAGAGTGTGTGGTTTGGACCAGAATTTGAACACTGGAGGAGAAAAGTGGGCAAGATTGTGGATGCATTTTGGGGGCTAGGCCCGCAGAATTTGAGTAATAGTTTTATGTAAGAAGAAAATAAAGACCAGTATCAGAGACAATGCCTGAGTTTTTACAAAAATACAAACGTAAAATCTGGGGGCATTAGGGAGCAGCTAGTGATTGATTTAGTATAGTGAGCTAGATACTAACTTTGAAATGAGGAAACTGTTTTAATCCTGACCCTGCCACTTCGTGGTTTTGTGACTCTTGGACAAGGGACATCATCTCTCTGGGCACCAGTATTATCCTCAATGTGACAGTATTTACAGTATGTAAGTGCCATTAAGATTGCAGTAAGCATTCAATAATCTAATATGTGTCAGCTTCAATGATACTGGCAATACGTAAGCACACAATCAATGGCAGCTCCTCTTGTGACAGGTGTAAGACTGCCCTGTGTTTATTCCTCACCCAAGACTTGTAAACTACAATATCAATGAAGCATATCCATGTTTTGAAGCCTTAGTGTGTGTACACATCAGAGTTCAATGAAGGAGATCGACTTTCTAGAACTGTGTGATGCTGATTTTAAGTGCTGTTTCTATGTGCAATTGAGTATTGCCCTTATTCTGCCCTTCTCACCCATGCCATGTTTATTTCTTTGATTGTAATGGCCTTATTTGGAATTGCAATTCTTGTTACGCACTGTCCACTCACAGATGTACACATTTCATCAGACCAAGAGAGGAGATTGCCTAGGGCATCACAGCATTCTTGATGTCAGAGCTAATTCATGCAGGAGAGTCGCTTTTTCTCCTATTTCTGATGGATGAGTAGCAGCTTACAAAGGCAGTGCAGTGAGGAGGGATGAGAGGATTAAACGATTAGCAGCAGAAGGGTCTGCTGTTGGTCTGTTGGCAGACTCTGAAAATGTTGCTCTCCAGATAGTGGTTGCCAACCAACATTGAGTGCCCATTGTGCATGTATATAGTTTGAAGACAGGACTGAGGAAATATGCATACATTTGTATATATATGTATATATTTGTATATACAAACCAATACATACAATACAAATGTATTCACACACCTATATTGTTCTTACCATACCTTTGTGCTTCACTCGTTTTCAAGTATATGATTCCATGGATTTAACTGCATTCCCAGTCAGCACTGTGAAACTTTGTCATCACACCAAGCACAATTTATATTTCCTTTCTGTCCATCCTCCTAGGCCTATTCTGCTCTCTGTGTCTACGAAGTTTTCTGATCTAGGTATTTTGTTTAAGTGGAGTCATAGAACTTTTTTTTTCAACCAGCCTCTTACACTTTATCATTCGGAAATATTAAATATTGTTTGATTTTTCTTTTGCTTTGGCCTGGCTACAGGCTTTTTCCAAGTTGTGCTGGGTTGTATTATCTTGTGATTAAATCCACAAAATAGAAATTTCGTTTTTTAGATTCGTTGATTTTTATTGGAAAGGCAGATTTTAGAGAGAAGGAGAGACCAAGAAAAAGATCTTCCATCCACTGGTTTACTCCCCAAGTGGCATCAACGGTCAGAGCTGAGCCAGTCTGAAGTCAGAAGCCATGAGCTTCTTCTGGGTCTCCCATGCAGGTGCTGGGACCCATGGCTTTGGAATATCCTGTATTGCTTTTCCAGGCCACAAGCAGGCAATAGAGGGAAATGGAGCAGCTGGGACATGAACCAGCACCCAGGATCCTGGCACATGCAAGGTTAGGATTCTGCCACTAGGCTCCTAATTAGACATTATTGCACCAGGTCCCAAAACAGGCATTTCTTATGAAGAGCTCATCCTCAATATCCGTTTGTTATAGAAGTGCACCTCTTCTTCATTGTTTGCAGGTGTATACAGCATCATCACATTTCTTGCCTGTAAGCTTGGGGTTGTGGATGCTTCTCTTTCACAAACTGGGACAGACCCATGCACTCAGTGATGCTTGTTGAGTTGACAGCTATAACACACGGAATTTAAAGAAAACTCCAGTTGCTAGAGAAGGCTTACTAGCAGGGTTCCAAGACTGATACTCAGACCAACAGTGTTGAATAGGTTTGGGTGATGAAGAAGAGGAAGTGTATGAGGGAAATCTGTAACATGAATGTCATCTAAGCAGTATTGCAGCCAGGTAGTAAGAAAAGCCCTTAGCAACAGTTTACAAGGCAGGGCGTTGGTGAGGTAATGTACTTCAGGACAACAGCCACCTTTCATCTGGTATCCCTTGTTATCTGGAAGTTTTGACATAGTCCTTTTTCTCTGATGCAACCTTGTATTGTGATACACATTCTTCTTTTACTCTCAATCCAAATCATAAACTCTCATCATTGGCTTAATTGGAGCAAGAATCAGTGTCCATTTGGCCCTAAACCTAAGGTTATTCCCAGGATGAGAAAAACTGTCACTCAATTTGGAATATAGTCTTTTTTTTTTTTTTTTCAGGGTCTGAACACTTTAATTTCAAAATAAATGCCTTTTAATATGCTTTTTTTTTCTTTTTTTTTTATTGTTAATTATTTTGCATTATGTGACAGTTTCATAGGCTCTGGGTATCCCTCCCTCCCTCCCCCTCCCCTCCCCCCAGTGGATTCCTCCACCTTGATGCAGTATTACAGTTCAAATTCAATCAAGATTCTTTCATTGCAAACGTATACCAAGCATAGAGTCCAGCTACTTATTGTCCAGATTGGTTGAACAGTTTCTTGGGGAGACCTTTTCTGGTCTGAAGTTTGAGCTGGCAGAATATCATCACAGTCAATTAAGAGTCCCAATATAACATCAACAGCAATTTGCAATGTTATGGAGTTTTTTTTATTTATTTATTTTCTTTTTAATACACTGGCTACTCAAAACCATGTCAACTCCATAACATTGCAAATTGCTGTTGATGTTATATTGGGAATATAGTCTTGAGAGTGACTGCCAGTGAATGAGATTAGTAAAGCGTCATGGATGCTTTTCTTGGAGGTGTTGGTCCAAAGTCCCTCAGAGATACTGGACACCATAGTGACAGGGATTAGGGAAATGAAAATAGCTTTCTTTTCCCAGTGAAGCTGGAAGAATGGTCCTGAACACAATGCTACAACAAGCACTGGAGCAGGGAGGAAGGTAACAGCACCCACCCCTGCATATTCCTTGTCATTCAAGAGTGTAGAAGCAATACATATTATTGAAAGTAGTTTCCAAAACCATGGTAGGTCAACCAGGTGTTTTTCTTTTAGGTCTCATGGGAAACACAACAGAAAAAGAAAGCTTGTCAGTTTGTTACAGGCATTTACCTTCCTATGCTTAAAAAAAGAACACCCAGGTATTTGTATTTGAGTCTATTAGTTGCTGTAGAGTAACATCTGTTAGGGTTGGGTTTTTTTTGTTTTGACATTAGGAGAATGAAATTTCTGATCACGCTACCAAAGCCCCACCATATCATTTTTAAAGGCAAGTTATAAAGCACTTTCCTCCACTGTGGCAGCTAGGAGAAAAGCTGTTATAGAGGAAAAAGTGATATGGTTTCAGTGTCCTGTAAACTCAGAATCTGTTTAGGGCCCTTAATTCTGGGCTTTACAAAGACAGTAGAGTGTGGTTGGGTCAGAAAAAGACTTTTTTCTATCCGCTGTGTGACTGAAGTGGGTGTGAAAGGTAAGTGTCCCTGGCAATAAGTGTGTCTTGTCTCTATTGCTCAACTATAAATGTCCTAAGCATTATACTAATCATATACACTCATCACAGAAAATTTGGAAAATAGAGAAAAACAGAGAAGAGAACAAATAGTTATAACCATGATTCAGAAAAAGTATCTGGCTTGATTTTCTTATTTTTTATGTTAAAAATGCAATTCTTATCATAATGTATGTAGAAAATTGTATATGCTGATTTAAGCAATCTATTTTTGTGGCTATGAAACTTATCCATGTGCTTTGAATAAAACTTGAAAAGTGCAGATGTATATAGAACATAATTACAGAATTTCTCCATCAAAAGATAAGTGCTATTATTCCATTTTATTTCATTATTGCATAATAATTTCTGTGCATTTTAAGTATATTTGTCTCAAAGTTTAAAATACAGCAGATTCAGGGGCATTTGTCACTGTTAGGTGGACAGTAATGACAAAAGTATTGCAGAATATTACATCCCTTGTAGACCAGATGTTTTTGTTTGTTTGGTTTTTACCAATGCCAACAACAACAACAATAAAAATAATCCAAAAATGTTTCCCTGAGATATTGGTCATTCAATATGAGTTTTAAAGTCACAGAAAATCATTACTTAAGTTATTTGGCAAAGAAAATGGTTATTATGTTTCTCTATACAGCTCTACTTTTGTAGGAGGAGAGAAAAATAGTGATTCTCACAGCACAGCATGTTAACCATGTAAGTAGTTTATCTGTTATTAGAGGAAGTGTTAGAATAAAAAGTTATTTTAAGTGGTAATCAGACATGGCAAAAGCTGTTTTCTGAACACTAGGCTAAAGGACAGGACTGAAGAATGGATGTTTTCTGGTATGGGCAAGATAGAAAAAACAGCTGAGAATAGCAATGTAGGGCTAACGTACACCTTGCAATGTGGACTCTAGAGCACAGAACTGAATAAGGGAAGAAGTCATTTCGTTCCACCACTGACTCATCTTTTTATGCTCTTACATGAGTTATCTTTTGTTTGTGATCGACATTTTTTAAGTAGAATTTATGGTATCTTGTCCTTCCATTTGAGAAACAAGTTGACTGTGTATAAGAATCAAGGCCTATATCTTCCCCTTTCAGAAATAGCAATTGTAAAGTCGATTTTAACAATCAGAATTCTAAAATCAAGAATAGATCAGCTACAATTAAGATTGCTTTCTTTTTCTTTGCCTATAGAAAATGTAGATGCTCTTCAACTTATGATGGTGTTACATTTAGATAAATCTGTAATACTTAGGAAATATCTCAAGTTGAGGGTGTACTGAATATACCTAAGTCATGAACATCACAGCTTAGTCACACATTGCTCTGTGGATTCCCAGTTACCTTGGTGATCATGGGACTGGCAGAGCCACAGCTCACACAACCCAGCATCGTGACACTAGGTACAATAACCTGGGGAAAAGATCGACATCCAAGTGTAGAAGCATAATCACATTAAATTTTAACACCATTGAAAGTAAAAAAGAATAGAAATCCCAGGTTGAACTATTACAAGTCACCAACTGTCATAGTTAAAATCATGGTTTGGTATTGCAGGGAAGTTTAAATACTAGGGTTCCCGGTGGTAACCATTTCATATGCAGTGAGGTTCATTTGTTCCTGACTGTGTATGATTTTAAGGATTACTTTAAAATTCTTGATTTGCTTTCCTCCTGAGGTAAGCATGACCTCCATTAGGTGGATGAGGAGAAATGGAGATTGAATGAATCTACATAGGCTTGTGGGCAAGAACAGCAGGATGCGTGATCATGCTTCTAAGGATGACCTTGGACAGCTGTGACTTTGTTCATCCTGGCATCCAGTGCTTCTTGGGAAATAGGATCCTGCATATTCTATAGAAAGGAGAAAACGTTTGATTTGCATTCTGACATATGTAAGGCACACACTTGCTTTAGAAATCAAAATGATAAGTAAAAGGACATTTTGGAGAAGTTCATACCCCTAATTTCTCCCTTCTTAACAGATAACCTCTACAGATAACAATTAGTTAGTATGATTTTTAACTTTTAAAACACTTTTTAATTTGAAAGTCCAAGTTACTGGTGGAGATGGTGGAGGAAGAGAGAAAGATGGGGAGGGAGGAGGAGAGGAGGGAGGGAAGAAGGGAGGAAAGGAGGGAGGGAGAGAGGGAGAGAGGCAGGTTGTTGAATGGTTCCCTTTCCAGCTGCAATAGCTGGGACGAGGTAGCTAGAAGCCAGTGGTCTGGAACGCTATCTGGGTCTGCCACATAGGTGGCAGGGGTCCAAGCTCTGTTTGTGTTGAATGCTTTTCTCAGGCACCTTAAGAAGGAGCTGGATTGGGAGTGGAGCAGCTGGGTTGTGAACTTAGTTTTGCATGGGATACTGGCACCAGAGGCAGCGGCTTAACTTGCTATGCTACCAAACCAAACCCTCTCTTGTGTTTCATCCCAAAATACCAAACTCTGTGTAATGTTTTGTACTTTGCTCTTTGCAAATTAGTATACTGTAGAAGTTGGTCCACACAAACTGCTGATTCTGATATGCGGCTACATAATCTACATAGTTCTCTAGTGTATCTCATGGGCTGCTTAGCTAGTTATCTATTGAGAGAGGTTTGAATTTCTAGACCTTTGATGTTACGAATGCCATGCCCCCAAGTAACGCATGCATAGGTTATTTTTAGGGTCTTGATGATGGTACTTTTCTGTTCAGGTGCTTTCTGCTTTGTGGTGAGGCTGTGGGTAGGTTTTCTCAAGATTATTTGCTTTAGCATATAAATAAATTCCTTTCAGATACTGGTATTAGGTTAATAATAGTTTAGACTGCAGTATGTGTGTGTGTGCATGTTTATTAAAAATACAATCAGTCTTATTTTATATGTATTGTTCTTGAATATTTTTTGCAAGGGTTGAATATGCTGAAGTTAGACAGTAGATTTGTTATAGAGAATGTAGTTGTTCCAATCTCAAAGAAGTTAAAAAAAAGTCATTTAAATCCCTAATTACACCTCAGTTCTTTAAACTCAACCATTTATGATTTATTGCCAACATCTTGGACATGTTCTTTAATTGTGTGCTTTTCCTTTACAATTAATTGAACACACAACTGACCTAAGTCCAATAAGAATCTGATTAAAGTGAAAGATTCTTTGTCTTCAGGCTGCTTAGTGAGTCTCATCATGTTCTCAATTGTGTTAAGTGTATGTGGCCTGTCCTTCTTAGCTCCTTGTATCAGTACTTTCATTTTTAAAAAAGACTTATTTATTTTTATTGCAAAGTGAGATCTACATATGTAGAGGAGGAGAGACAGAGAGAAACATCCTCTGTCCGATGACCTACTCCTCAAGTGACCACAATGGCCAGTGCTGTGCCAATCCAAAGCCAGGAGTCGGGAGCCAGGAGCCCCTCCAGGTCTCTCACGCAGTGCAGGGTCCCAAGGCTTTGGGCTGTCCTCCACTGCCTTCCCAGGCCACAAGCAGGGAGCTGGATGGGAGGTGGGGCCACCGGAACTAGAACCAGCGCCCACATGGGATCCTGGCGCATCCAAGGTGAGGACTTCAGTCGCTAAGCCACGGTGCTGGGCCCAGCATTTTCATTTTTAAGTTTCTGCTCATTTTATAAGACAATAGGAAAAAATACAAAACATTCCAATGACTGCACAAATATTGCTGCCCTGAAACAGAACAATTGACCCGTTTGTAACATTGGTATGTGATAGCTTACAATTGATTTTTCCATGGGCACTGAATGGAGTTTTGACATACATACCCATTGATGTTTGGAATGATATCATAATGTGAGAATGTGCAGATAGTTTAGAAGGGGAACTCAGGAACACTGAGACTTGTTGAAGATAGAAGAGGCTGCATTGGCTATTTCTACTGCAATGCTATTTATAACTACACAGTCACAATGCTGAGAATGCACAGCCAGCCTTCAAATTATAACTTGACATGGAGTTAACCTGATTTATAAGGTTGGTTATTTGACATGAAGATCTAAGTCTCTCCCTGACATTTCTGTACTCTCCCCTTCCAATTCCACCTGCTGCAGATCTCATTCATTCTTGAGAGGGCTCTGAGCAGATCACTGACCATAGGAATCTATTCAAGACCTGTGTGAATTAGCGGCCCTTTGGTACTTGGGTCAGTCATGTCCAACCAATTGACTTTTTAATTGGCAAGTGATTTTACCTCTGAATCTTGGGGATGAATCATGGCCTAGGAATGACATTGATATATACAGAATTGACTTTGGGTGGTGCTTGAAGGAATGATTTTCCTGGCTACGGAAATCTTTGAAAACTTGCAAGAGATGGCAGGGAGTTCCTGCTGACTTCATCGGGGAGTGCTGTGTGGCCTGAAGCAGGTCAGACAAGAAGGATAGTTTCCAAGGGTGCACAGAATGAAGCCACAGGCCAGAGTGAAAAGAAAGGGCTTGAGGCTGAAAGACATTACATAAAGTGAAAAGAAAGGTTCCAGGCAGGCTAAAGACAAAAACTGGATGTTAAAGAACAGAAGTTGACACTAAGGTGCAATTTTTATGAGGGGAGAGGGATCAGAATGAACTGCCTCCAAGGAAAGTTGCAAGGGTTGTGGCTCAGAGGCTAAGAGCTGGCTGTGAAACCTGCATGTACATGTTCCAAAAGACATACACTTTGGCTAAGCAAAAAAAAAAAATGTATGGAAAGAATATCCAGGTGTTAAAGCATTGGGATATTGACAGTGATCCGTTTTTGGAAGAATGGTTTTTGATGGGGTGGCTTTGGTACATCCAAAACAACCAAAATGTCAAAACAAACAAGCCACTCAAGAAATGGGCACGGGAAATGGGCAGACACTTCACAAAGGAACAAACCCAAATGGCAAATAAACATGAAAAAATGCTCAAGTTCCCTGGAAATAAGGGAAATCCAAATTAAAACATCAATGAGGTAAGGAGTTTTTAAGGGAACTGGCCTGTGGGAATGTGGGAGGTTACTGATACTGGCTGGGAAACAGGAGGAAAGGGCAAGAGGCATTATAGTTGATCACTCACCATCAACACTCCAGCAATCCTGGTGCCTACACCCCATACCCACACTCACGGCTCCACGCTGATCTGCGTGGCCACCATCGCTTGTGCAGATCACTGCAAATGTGGTCCCTGCTTCCATCTTTGCCCTCTGTTTTACACACTGCGGCTGAGTGTGGGAGCACTTGGAAGAGGAACTTCAACTGCTCTTCTGGTAGCCAGCAGAGCCCAGGTCCTCCGCACTCAGGCCTGACTCACTGCTCTGACCTCCTGTCCCAGGACTCTATGCCTCCTTTCTTGTACTTGCTGATTCTGGAACACATCACCTTCTGGTCCATTCTGGGCTTTGTGTTGCTCTTCGCTCTGCTTGGAGCTTTTCCACTAAAAATCCTGTGGCTTCCACCCCTGTCTTGTTCTTTCTTTTCAGGACTCAACTCCAATATATCACCTCCTTCCAACCCATCTCACCATTCGCCACTGTATTCTTTTACTTTAATTTTATTCAGAAATCTGTGGAAATGGCACCAAGGCCACCCTAATACATGAAAGCTGCTTATTCAGAGCTTTTTCTGGCAAGACTCTGTGTCAGGATCAGTCGTATTTGACAGAGTCTCAGAGGTGGGCAGAGGAGTGGGAAAGCTTTGTGGTGGTAAAAAGGGAAGGCCAGATGGGAGAAAGTGGACCTGAGGAAGCTGCCAGGTGCTTACTGGGAGCTAGTCGTTATGTGGTTGGCTGGTTAGGCGTATGTATTTGACTTGTTCTTCTTGGTCCAAAGTTGGAAGAGGGGACAGTTTTTTTTAAAAATTACTTTTTAATAATCTGACTTAGTTGATTAGGGAACAAAGTATCAAGGGCTACAGGGTGAAAGTGGGTAATACCATTGTTTCCACAGCAATATCATTTTACCCTGTATCTGGGGTCAGGGAAAAAAAACAAAGGGAAAAGCCCCACCCAACCTCCCACCCATCCCAGATCCCCAACGGGAGGCGCGCTCTGAGGGTCCTGCTCATACAGTTTTGATAGTTCATCAGTTCTGGATTGCTGCCAGTCTCTCAGTTCCAATCACAATGAACCCTATTCAGAATCCACTGGCTGACAGTCTCTTCATGGTTGGGGTTCTAAGATCAGCAGTTCAGTTGGAGGGATCTCCAAAGAAACTTCACCTGAGATGATCCCAGGCCTGATTCTTGCGCGAGTTTGCTAGTACAGAGTCCGACACCGTCCATCACACCAATCAGCTTATGCTCATGCTGGTCGTTGGGATTGCTGGGTTCGTTCTGTTTCCAGCCCTGTCTTCCTCGTGAGCCAACGGGTGTTGTAGTCCAGTTCGATCCTGCCCACTTCATACTGAGTCCTCACGCAAACCAGTTGGAGCTGCAGCCTAGTTGGGGCAACTCCCCACAACCCCCACCAGTTCTGCCTCCTACCCTGGTTCCCATGCTTGCCAGTATGTACTGCAGGCTTGTCCAGTCTGTCCCACATCCTGTTTAGCTCTCGCACGTGTCAATGGGCATTGAAGCCTAGTTCAACCCAACCAACGTACTATCCAGCCCACACACCTACTGGCAGGTGCCCTTCTGTACAGCCACCCCTGCCCCTGTCCTGGTGTTTGTGCTGTCCAATGAGAGTGGTAGCCCCGAGGGAGGTGCCCACTATTTCCCTTCTAGGCCACGCTCACTCCGAGATTATGCACTCTCCAGGTAGTTCTGGCATTTGACTTGACAGAATTAGCTCCAAGTGCCAGCCTCTGCCAGTTAGTACTGCGGCTAGCCCAACCAACCCTCACCCACTCTAGTTTTTGCTTGCACCAGTCGGAACAGTCAGCCCACCGTGGCCCTTCCCTTATCTAGTCCACATGAGGCCCACAGGTGTAACAGCCCTGCCTATTCTGATCTGCCCCCATCCCGACTCATGCTTTCCAATGGAAGTAGTTGTCCAGCAGGGGAGCCCACATTCCCCTGTCAGCTTTGCCTCCTCCCCCTGATTATCACATGTGCTGTTCGGGCGCTGCAACCACATCTGGTACGGCTCATCTCACCTTGGCATTCCTTATTGTGTACTAGTATGTGTCGCAACTGAACCTGGGTCGACCCACACTCTGTTCTGGCGCTTGGACTCACCAGCGGGTGATGTGAACAGGTTCAGCCTGGTCTGCCCCCAATCCATGCCATGTGTATACCAGTGGGATAATTTCCATAGCCTGTTATGGGCTGTTTCCTATTGTGCTTCTTGCACTTACCTGCAGGGACTGTGTCCTGCCAGAGGAGTTGCCCAGGAGAGGGGACAGTTTTTAAAATAAAGCTCTGGCCATTTGGGAGCTGATTACAATAGGTGGTGTTTGTAGCTTCTTGAATTGGGTTGGGTTCTGGAATGATTCTAATTTTAGATATATTATCTGGCCATCATCTATGTATATATTCAATCTCTCAGCAGTGGCCACTCATTATATATAAATAATTTATTTTGTATGCAGTATAGTGTAGTTGAATTTTGCCTATCTGATGTGAGAAATGCAGCTGGGTAAGGAAAAGAATATGATGTTGTTACTGCTGAATTGCCAGCTCCTCAAATTGTATGAGGTACATCGTGGTGATGGAGCAAATACATGTTAAATGAGGACATAATGATGCTGAATCCTTCCTTTAAGAAGTTTATGGAGATGAAGTCATGTGGCCAAAGCTTCTGTTTTACTGCCTATGCTCTCTTTGAAGCTGTTTGCCTGGCAGGTGTTTTAGACCAGTCCAACCACACTTGGAAAAACCTTGGTTAATCTGGGGTTCATATTTCAGGGGAACCAACCCCATTGTGGACAGGAGCTCCAATGATAAAAGAATAATCCATCTCTCAGATAAAGGGATGCCTGTGAAAGTGGGGTCATGGTCCTGTGTGTGGCAGTCACCTTCACCTAGAACTTGAGGATTTTGCACCTGCCACAATACAGACTGCTATTTGCAGAATACAGGAATTGGGAAAGAAGCTGGCACCCTGAGGTCTGATAGAAAGATTTCCAATATTTAACTGTCAGTCACTAATAATACTATATTGGTAGGGCAGTGGAATAGAGGGAAGGTAAAGTAACTTCTATGGACTTCATTGGTCTTTGGATGGCCAGGCATGGCCTCTGCATTAGTAATCGTCCTCAGATCCTCTCCAGCAGTCTTCTTGAGTGTCCGTTCTCCCTGCATTCCTTGACCTTCATCAAGAGCAAGACTGGATGTCTAAGGCACAGGAGGCTAGTGCGAACATCAGGGTCCAACTGTTACACACCACACACAGGGTCTTCACCTAGCAGCCCCCTCCTGATGGATTTGCTGCATTAGGACTCATCTGTGGATCAGAGGAGGGTGATTGCATGAGACCGTTTGGCACAGAGCTGATTGTAAGTACAGCCACAGGAGCCAACTCTCTGATTAGAACTGAGCTTCTGAAGCCGGATGAATTAATAATGAGGTGATGGGCACCATGAGAGGCTCTGACAGTGCTCTTGTTTATATTAAAGAGACATTTTAGATGCTTTACTTAAGAACAATTTCTTTCTCTAAACTTTTAATCACTGATTGGTGTCGGTGGTGATTAAGCTCATTTTGCCAGTCTGACCCTTCGGGAAAATCCTTTTCCTAAGCACCGTTCTTTTTGTTTGCAAAGGATAAAAAGTAAGACTTTTGGTTCCTTTTGATGATAACATGGGAGAGAAAAGAGCAGTGGAGAGACACTGGAAGTTATTTGCAGATCTCTGGCCCAAGAAGCTCACCAAAATGAGGCTCAAAATGCATTTTCCCCTCCAATTCCAGCAAAACACCAAAGTGAAAACCACCTGAATGGATATTATCCAACTATTATCCATGACTAAATTGCAGCTTTTAAATAAAGCCATTCACTTTTTTCTCCCTTCCAGAAATCAGACATGAAGTTGGGAGTTGTAGTCATCAGGTCAGCATTTTGCTACATTTTGTGCTAGTAACAAACTTCATATCTATATGAAATTGCTTAAATTTTTATTCTCCTAGCCCTGATTGAGCTAATTAGAACCCACAGGGAATTATGTTAGTAATGGAGGGAACTGTGGAAGTATAAATATGCAATGCAATTAGCTCCTGCTTTTTATCTGTGTGTGATGCAATCTTGCAGCTCATGGGCTTGCAAAAAAAAAAAGCTTGGAACAATAGGAACCATTGATACTCAGGCTGCTGAGGGAGTCCATAATTATGATATAATATCTTGCCAGCCTTGTACCTGAATGAAGGTAGAATGGAATATGAATAAATAAAACCCAGCAATTTTCTTCAGCCATAATTCTTTATATCAGTAGCATATTTTCTCTATTCTCCTTCTTTCATTTTTTTTCCTTCGAAGAAGATAGAAGCTTACTTGCCTGAACATTTATGTCCTGTTGGAGGACTTTATCTCCATGGGAATAAATCTGGTTTTCAAGCAGTTAACTGAAAGCTTTTCTTGCTGTTACTACAAATTAAAGAAAGCTGTTCTACAATGCCCTCTGCCTACCCTATGCAGATTTCCTTGACTTTGCCTGCCCTGTCTTGTAAGTTAGTGCCAGGAGATACTTGAGTTTTGTCAAATATTTCTTAATCTGTTAGGACCATGCTCAGGATGGGCCCACTTCATAGGCACGGGGGCTGTATGGTTGCACTGTTGCATCTTCATTTAAAACTAGCATCATAAAATATAAAAATGACTGATACAATTCTTGCTAATAATAAAAATTCAAGTTTTTCTTTGTTTGTAATCACATAGAAACAAGACACTGAGAAGTCAAGGCAGAGACCACCAAACAAAGGAGAAAACTTTCTACTTTAGTACCTATAATGTTGCCTGTTTTTCAGCGTTTTGAATAAGGGTTCATAAATTTGCATTTGGTAGTGGATCTGTGAGCTTTGTCGGTAGCTGTGTACCCAGGCTGACATGAATGGAGCTGAGAGATTCATTCACCCACTCAGCAGCCATGGAGTGGATACCTACTCTGTATACAATATAGTGCCAGTTGCAGGAGATGTAGGAAGAGGAAGGTGCTTCCTGGGCCAGAGCAGCTGACTGTGAAATACTTTCTGTAGCCAGTTCTGGGACTTTGGTCACTGAGGCTCAGAACTGGGGGGAGGAGCGAACTGCTGATCTGGTTGGTGATGGGAGGAGTCAGGAAAGAATGGCTGCATATTCACAATTTAAGACTGTGTATTCATAAACCATTTTCTCACTTATTTGTGGTGTTTCTCACTTTTTCTTAAATTGTAGGAGAGTGCACAGTACACTGTTATTAACTGCAGTTACTATGCTGTGCACTAAGCAGGATGAAACCAGACAAGGAGATGGGATATTGCAGAGCCTGCAGACTTTGACATTCTTTGCTAACTGGACAGCTTCCCATATCTGAATCCACATCAGAAATGGTGGCAATAGTCTCCCAGTTGGTGCCAAAACTAGGACTGAAACCCTCATTATTTAAATCCTTTGTTTCATTACAATTTTTTGATTTTGCCACACTTTCCATGTGCTGGTTTGACTCACTCTCCCTTAGGAGTTGGTCAAAGGAGCTTTCTTACCTTGTCTGTGTTTCTCAGACATGGAAATTGGAGCACAGAGTTAAAGTCATGTATCCAAGATGATCTTGGCTGGTGCAACCCATATACCCCAACCACTGAGCAAACTGTCTTCATTCAGCTACGTTGCAGACCCCCCAGGTTTCAAGCTGACAGACTGAGACTCAACACTTAGCAACTGGCTCCTTTCAGACGTGGAGTGCTAGGATCTGGACTCTCCAGTCTCAGACTCTTTGCACTCCATCCAGAGTTACTGGCAAGACAGGCCCGTGACAGACTCAAATGAAGAACCATCTGAGTTAGATTATATTATTTCTATTCCTGTGCCTTTCATTAAAGATGCATGATTTTTTTGTCATTCTTTTTTTTATCTATTTTATTGTATTGTTGTTGACAATCTTTACATAGTTAATTACAGTTAAAGGAAAAAGAAGAAAAAAAAAGAAAAAAAATGTTCAGGGGGACAGGGAAGTGGGTAATGCTATTATGTCAATATTGTTTCCATCATGTATCTGAGGTAAAGGGGGATATTGAGGGAGAAGCTCCACCCAGTTTCCCGCCCACCCCAAGTCCCGGATGTGGGGCATGTTCTAAGATATGTGCTCAAGTGGTGTTAATAGTTCTCCAGTTATGAATCGCTGCCAGTTTCGCTCAATGAGGTCGTCCACTAATTGATATGGTCCATCATAAAGTCTCCATTTGCCTCATATTTCGCTGCCAACATATAGCTGAGATGAATGATTGTCCTGTTCTGTCCTCTGTCTTTTCTTGGTTAGAGTTCTGAGTCCAGCAGTTCGATTGGGGAGATCTCCAAAGAAACTTTGAGGTATTCCCAGATTAGTTTCTTATATGTTCTAGCAAGCACAGGGCCTGGCACAGTCCATCACCCTGATCAGCTGGTGGTTGCTATTGCTGTGTTGGTTCTGTTTTCAGTCCCGAGTTGCACTGGAACCAATGGATGTTGCAGTCCAGTCTGGTTTGGCCTTTACATCAACCAGTGGGAGCTGCAGCCTAGTCGGGGTGACCCACAATAACCCCCACCAGGCCCGCCCCTTACCCTGATTTGCCAGTATGTGTAGCAGAAGACCAGTCTGTCCCCCATCCCATTTGGCTCTGGTACTTGTCAATGGGTATTAAAGCTTGGTTCTATCTAACCAACTGAACCATCCAGCCCTCACAGATGTTGTTGAGTGCCTCTCTATCTAGCCATCCCAGCCCCCATCCTAGTTTTCATGCCCTCCCACGGGAATAGTGACCCAAGAAGGGGGAACCCACTTTTCCCTCCCAGGTCTCTCTGTCCCGGTTTATGCACTCTTTAGGTGGTTCTGTGATTTGACTCGACAGAATTAGTCCCCAGTGCCAGCTTCTGCCAGCTGATGCTGTGGCCCTGATCTAGTCCACATGCGGTGCACATTTTTTGTCATTCTTTTCCTTTAACAGTAATTGCTGTGTTTTGTCTTTCAGGAACCTGGGCAGGAGGAGATAAGCCAGTACATCTGCTTGTTGTGCCTACAGTTAGAAATAATTATAAGAGAACATGATGATGCTTCGGGAACTTTCAGGTAGTGGGAGACTTCAAATCGTTGCTCTTTTACCTTATTCAGGTCTGATGTGGAGGCCTGTGAGCAAAATGGAAGAGAGTGGGAAAAGGCAAAGCCAAATGCTGTCTGCTAGCTTCGTTTCGTACAAGATACCAGACAGCTATGATATGAAGGGAGATCCAGATAACATTTAGATGTAAAAATTAAGCCTAATTATTTATTGACTGCACTCTAATTTCTCCCACTGGAATTAGATATGTACAATTAGATCAGTAGGGAACAAGTTTACACACTAGTCCTGTGAGAAGAGACAGCAAGGGGAGATAATTGCCTTAAGAGTTAGCACCATCACTGAGGTTGAGACACACCTTGTGCCTGGGTTTGTGGGGCGCTGGGGCAAAAGAGAGACATTCTCATTGGTCAGAAAGGGAAGAATAACCACAGTTCAAGTTCAGTTGAGATCCCCCCTGTGGTTACGCAACAAGGTGGAGGAATCCACCACGGAGGGAGGGTTTGGGGAGGGGTGGGGAGAATCCAAGTACCTATGAAACTGTGTTACATAATACAATGTAATTAATTAATAATAATAAATAAATTAAAAAAAATAAAAAAAAAGAAAGGGAAGAATACATCTCTGGGTTTTCTGGGAGGCAGACTGTTTGAATGAGATTCATAAAGTGTTTTCTCTGAGCATGCTACATGGAAGATTAACCAGGAGTAGAAAACTTCCATGTTAGGATTATTCAAAGAAACAGAACCAATAGGATGCACACACACACACACACACGTGCACACATGAATGTGTATATACTTGTATGTATATAACTATGTTTGTACATGAAAGGTCCACATGAAATGGTGTTAAAAGATAGGTGTATTTTTGCTGCAGAAAATTTTTTAAAGATTTATTTATTTTATTACAATAGTTCTTCATAAACAGATATACAGACAGGAGGAGAGACAGAGAGGAAGATCTTCCATCCGATGATTCACTCCCCAAGTGAGCCGCAATGGGCCGATGCTGCGCTGATCCGAAGCAGGAGCCAGGAACCTCTTCCAGGTCTCCCATGCAGGCGCAGGGTCCCAAAGCTTTGGGCCGTCCTCGACTGCTTTCCCAGGCCACAGGCAGGGAGCCGGATGCGAAGCAGGGCCACTGGGTTTAGAACCGGTGCCCATATGGGATCCCGGTGCGTTCAAGGCAAGGACTTTAGCCGCTAGGCCACGCCACTGGGCCCTGCTGCAGAAAATTTAAATTCATCCATACGAGGGGGCTTGAGAATGTTCATGAAAAGGCTAATCAAGAATTTCGAATTTCTTTTGGACTCATCTTTTCATTTCAGTTTTTTCTTGAAATTTGTGAAGTATTCTTGTGTGCTGTTGCTTAATATTAGTGTCTTGATAAGACAGACGAGTTTTCTGTGAATTCATTTTGAGGCTGGGAGGAGGAGCAATAGGAAATACATACTGCATTTTCAGAGATAAATTTTCTAATTGTGAAATATGTATAACTGGTAATTGAAAAATATTTATACAAGCACTTATTCATATGTACAATGCACTCATTGAATATACATATGCATAAATAAATCATTATACACATGCACAAACTCATTTACTCAAACAAACCTTTGAGGTAAGCATTGTGATTCCATCCACTTAAAAAATTTCTTCCTTTTTATTGTTGTTATTTTTGATGATGCAGTTTTATAGGTATAGGGATTCCCATCTCTGCCTTGCCTTCCTCCCTGTCCATCCTCCTCCTGGGCTGAACGTTTTACTGTATATTATTACAATAGTATAGTCCTTCAGTAACAGTCACAAGTCCAACATTCTGCTATTTAGGTGTATCATGGTGTTGTAGGTATAGGTTCTAGTAGAAAATGTAGTATTAAATTGTCAAGGTTTATTTAACAATTTCATTGAGAGTCCTCATTTTATTCAAGAGTAGAGATGCATATTGCAATGTATCTTTACTTCATGATAGTTCATTTCCTAGACTGCATTATATGATTCATCTATAAGAATATATATATTTGCTTACTTGTTTATGTCTTGTATATCAATTCATTTTGTGTTTTTTCATGAAGGTTGCCTTATACCAGAGAGAACTTTTGGTATTTGTCTTTCTGGATTAAAAAAGAAAAAAAAGATTTCTTTTTATTTCTTGGAAAGGCAGAGTTATAGAGAGAATGAGATTTTTCCACCCACTGGTGCATTTCTCAAATGATTACAATGGCCAGAGCTAAGCCAATCCAAAGCCAGGAGCCAGAAGCTTTTTCTGGGTCTTCCACTTGGGTGCAGGGGCACTAGCGCTTCAGCAATCCTGTGCTGTTTTCCTGGGTACAAACAGGGAGCTGTATGGGAAGTGAAACAGTCAGGACTTGAAGAAACCAGTGCCCATAGGGGAAGCTGGCACTGCAGGTGAAGGTTTAAATTGCTGTCACCATGGCAGCCTTGATTATATCCCTTTTGTACATGAGGAAACTGGGGCACAGCCAGGTGAAGAACTTGTACAGTGCCCAGAGCTATGGATTCTGGAAGTAGAGATACCCACTGCATTGTATCCTTGCATCTGTATATGATAGTCTCCATTATACAGTTACCATACATCCCCTTAAATGAAAAGAAACAATACAAAATCACAACTGAAAGAGAAATAGAAATTTATAGCACCATGAAGTTCTCAAAAGGTTTTGATAGTTCAGCAATCCTGAATTGTTGTTGATTCCTCCACTCCAATCATGATGAAATCTCTCCAGAATCCACTGGCTGCTGTGGTCCACCTTAGAGTCTCCATCTGCCCGGATACTCACTGCCAATGCTTAGTTGGAATAGTTTATCAATTTGTTCTGTCCTCCATCCTCTGCCATGGTACAGGCATCCTCTGGAGGCTCCAGTGTACTGCCATATCCTCCATGTGCATTTGGACATGCTGTCTACTGCTCCATCTGGGTCACTGAGGAGGCCCCGCTCTGCACTCTATGGTCAGACCACAAAACTTGCAATTCTCTCCACGGTTAGGGTTCTGAGTCCAGAGGTTTAGTTGGTAGGCAGTTGCCAAAGAAAACCATTCTGGAGCAATCCCAGACCTGATTCTTGTGTGTGTTTGACAATACAGGGTCCGGCACAGTCCTTCACCAAAATCAGCCTACAGCCTATATACAGTCTGGTAGTTGCAATTGCTGGGTCAGTTCTGTCTCCACCCCCGTGTTTTAAGCAGATTAATGAGTTGGAGTCCAGCTCGATCCTGCCCACCACACACTTGGCCTTCACAGAAACCAGTGGGAGCTGAAGGCTAGTCAGAGTGACCCACAGTAACTCCCACCAGGCCCTCCCACTACCCTGGTTCCTATGCTTGCCAGTGTGTACAGTTGATTTGTCCTGTCTGTCCTGTATTTCATTCGACTCTCGTACACGTCAATGGGCATTGAAGTCCAGTTCATCCCAACCAGTCCCACTATCCAGTCCATACTGGTGCCAGCATGTGACACCATCTGTCTAGCCATGATTGCGCCTGACAGAATTTGCCCCCTCCCTCCATGCCAGCATTTACCAGCTGATGCTGTGGCAAAACCCAACCCACCCACACCCACTCTGGCTTATGCATGTACCAGAAGGTACGGTCAGCCTAGCCTGGCTTGTCCCTGATCCAGCTCACATGTAGGCCATCAGATGTTGTTGCCCTGCCCTGCCTGGTCTGCCCCATCCAAGCTCTCATGCTCACCAGTGGGAGTAGTGGCCCAGTAGGAGGGTCCCCACATCCCCCAACACTGAGTTCGTCCCCACCACACACCGGGTTTCACATGTGTTGTTTGGGTGCTGCAGTGTAGTCTGGCACAGCACAGCCAGCCAGTGGGTGCTGCAGCTGGGCCGAGCCCAGCCCACCCTCAATTCCAGCTCACATTGGTGGGGACTATGGCTTAGCCCAGCCCTGCCAGCACCCAGTCTGGGCCCTAATATGGACTGGCTTGTACTGTGTCCCAACTTGGCCTGAGCCACACTACATTCTGGTGCTCAGATTTAGCAGTGGGTGATATGAACTTACCAAGCCTGGCTTGCCTCTGACCTGCGCCAAATGTGTGCTGGTGGGTACTGTATTTTGGCCTGGTCTGGGATGCTCCCCGTCTTAGTTCTTGCACTCTTCTGCAGGGAGTGTTTCCTGACAGAAGAGTTACTCAAGCTCCTCCATCAGGATTTCTCCCAGTGCTAGATTTTGCACACACCAGTAGGTCCATGGGCCAGCCCTACTTAGTCCACCTCCTGTCCCACAGGAACAGTGGCCTTTCCTGACCAGCCCTTACTCATTCTGGTTCTTGTTGTTGTGTGCTGCAGCCCAGCCAAGCCTGGTCTGCACCCAGATACAGCTCACACATTGCTCAGCAGAGGCAGAGACCTAGCCACGAGTACCAGTGGGTGCTGGAGTCTAGCCCAGTCTGGCTCATCACAGACCCAGCCCACACCCATGCTGAGGGATTCTGCAGCCATACCCAGACCAGACCACAGACCCCCCTGACCCTTGCGCACACTAGTGGGAATCACACCCCGGTCAGGGCATCCCCTCTGCTCCCTAATCAGGCCTGTTCCCATCCACAGATCTCACACATGCCAGTAGTTGCTCTGACCTGGCCTGGCATGGCTCCCCTCCCCCATCTGTTTTAGCCTTTGCCTTTGGAAGCTGCAGCCTGGCCTGACCTAGCCAGCCCACAGCCCCAACTCTCACTGGTGGGTGCTGTAACCTGGCTCTGCTCAGTCTGCTCCCATCCCTGGCTCATGTAAACCAGTAGGTGTGATACTCTAACCTGGCATGAGCTGCCCTCCAGCCTGATTTCTGCACTCACCAGTGGGCTAAGGGTTTGCTCAGCCCTGCCCAGTCTGCCCCTTCCAGAATCAACCCACACACTTGCCAATGGATGGGGCTACATTCCCAGCTTGCTCGACCACATTCTCACCAGTGGGCAATATGGCCTCATGGGGGAGTTTCCCAGGTTCCTGCACTCGGCCCACTCCCAGACCCAGATCTCACGTGTGCCAGCTGGCGAGTGTTGGCAGGTTCCACGTTCACACCTAGTTTAGCCCATAACCACCCCAACTCTTGAGCCAACCAGTGGGACTTGTATTTCTACAGGATTGGGCCCACTTATCCTCCACAAATTCTATCCCCGGCCTTGGTTCTTTTCACATGCTGGTTAGTGTCATGGCCCTACCTAATGTGACCTGTCCCCTGTTCTGATACTCAGATACTGGGATCTAGCTCTGCTAGACAGGCCCTTAGCCATAGCTTTCATGTGGGGAACGTGTGGTGGTCAGTGATGCTCTGCATTAACAAGCCCTTCTCAGGACTCCCATGTGGGCAGGTGAATCCGTCTGACCCATACAGATCTTCTACTCTCTTCCCTCCAAACCACCAGGTCTCAGTCCCCTCGCTTACTTGCCAGTTTAGTGTCCCTGTTATGTGTCCCTCAACATTCATTCCTCACCTACATGAACGGTGGCCTTATCCATGGAAGTGTCTGGTAGGGTACGGGATCCCATCTGCATACCCAGCCCTCCAAGCCCTCCAGACAGGAGCCAAGATGGCCCGAGCCGCTTTTTAGCAGCCAAAAGGAGTCTATCTTTGATTGGAAAGTAGGGATGCATACTGATCGTATCTACACATCTGTATGTGATAGTCTTTATTACACAGTTACTGTACTTAAATGAAAAGCCATAAAACAAAATCAAAAACAGAGAAAATAGAAAATTTGCAACAGCATGAAATTAAATAACATGCTCCTGAATGATGAATGTGTTGCTGAAGAAATAAAAAATCAAAGACCTTGAAGCAAATGAAGCTACTATATGTCCTAAGAGTCAGTGAGGAAATTAATAAGAAAAACAAAAATCTTTTTAGGGTAAATGAAAACAAAAAATATCAATCCCCGCTGAGATGTAGCAAAAACACTACTGAAAGGGCTGTGCACAGTGAAACAAATCAATCCCCAAAAGACAAATATCATGTGTTTCCTTTGATACAAGGTAACCTTCATGCAAAATAATTTTTTTTAAAAAGTATGTCATCTTGATAGTGTAAGATGTCAATAGAATGTGAGGATTAAAATTAGGAATTTGCTTCATATTTAAAAACATGTTTTCTGAATTTTGGAAACAAGAAGAAATAGATTATGAATGAAGGTTTCACAATACTTGAGAAGCAAAACCTTGTTTGCAAAAACATCATCTATTTGGGATTCTTGGGATTCTTATTTGAAGTTGACTAAGTCCTGGCCTAAACAGTAGCCCAGAAGGCATCTGTAATGACCCCGTGTTTTGCCAATGTGCAATGTTCTGCTGGCCTGCTTGTGTGAGGTTGGCTCTAAATATCCCCAAGAGTCAGGAAAAGCTAGTGAATGATCTGAACACATTATTTAGAACATGGTGGATGGACTCATGGGGTGAGAGAAGTCTTGGCCAGGTGTGGGATCACAGGTTGGCTCACTTTCATGTCCTCTTTTTCCTTCAGTGGACATCTCCTTCATCACAAAGCCATCAGGATGACATGGCAGGCAGAGTGGATCACTAGAGGTCCGTATCTTTAACCCATCAGTTGTTTCCCAACTGTCTCTCAGGCTTTGGGGAAGCTGTGTGCACTCTTGCTGGTGTTTCTGTTTCCTTGTCCACCAAGTGGTATTTGTTGGCTCATTTTGTAAGTGGACACAAGGGGTTTGTTTGCTTAGGGTAGCAGTAGATCAGTCACCTTGGAGGTTAGAGTAATAAACACAGTGAGGAAGCAGAGTTCACTAGAGAGAGTGCTTCCCCAAGAAGCAGAATGCTAGAGCTCTGACAGAAATGGTCAGAAGGGTGCTAAAGGGTCCAGCAAACATCCTTCCTGCTTGCAGTATATGTCTTTCTGCATTGCGTATTTGGAGAGCTGACTCTCATTGGTCTTTTGCAGCTGTAACCATTTCTTGTTTGTGGTGGTCTGGCCCCTTCTGAGCACAGTATTGGGAGATAAGCTTTCCTGGAACATGGTCAGAAAAGCAAGCTCAACTGCTTCAAATTCTCTGCCAGCATTCCTGCGCCCATCTTGCCTACAACCTGTGCGGTAAGTTTACACCTGGCTTGTTGAAGAGTCACTGTTGAGGGCCTTCCACATAGGCTTTGGAGGCATGGAAGGCTGCTACACATAGCATCTGGTTGTTGAGAGCCTGATCTTGGAGTCAGCCTTCATGAGTTTAGATCTCTGTATAGCTGACAAACTGCCATCTTGGCCAGCGACCAACACTTTGAGCCTCAGTCTCCTCAACTGTATGGTAGGAATCCTAATACTGAGGTCATCCTAATTAGTATAGTCATTCTAATATTGTAGTCATAACTTTGTAGCATTGTTATGAGATTTTTATTGCTCAGTGCTTGTGAAGAATTACAGCCAAGATTAGCACATCTACACTGTATATTTCTTAAAGAATTAATCTCTAATTTTAAAGAAAATGCCATGCTAGTTGGTGAGAGATGTGCATTGTTGGAATAAGAACCATTGCTATACCAACACTGGAGTATTCCAGGAAAGACATGAGTTTGCCAATTTGGAAGAGTCAGAGCAACTATTGGGTGCTTACTGTGGGCCAGACATGGAATAGGAACTGAGCAAGCACTTTGTCTTAATCTCCAAAATAATCCTGTGTGTGTATGTTGAGGAGGAATAAATGTTATCTCCCCTATTTTCATCTGAGAAGACTGGGGCTTCAGGGAGGTCAGGCCTGGCACTCAAACTCCGAAACTTGCTGGGTTACCCAGTTCCAGGAGCAGAACTGGAGTGGGATGGATGAAGGATGCATTCCCCAGTGATTGTGGGAGGTACTCTGCATGGTCAGAACAGTGCTGGACCATTGTGGTCTGGATGTGTGCCTGCATTTTAAAGGTCCCTGAGCTGGATGCTTCCAATGCTCCCATTCTACAACCTCCTTGGATGGGGGGATAAGGGAGTACCTGAACAGCTGCCTTCCTGCTCTGCTTGTTCGTGATTTACTGCATCGTTGTAGTAATCCAGTCCCGTTATTCTACAGAGTGATTTGTTTATACTTTGTTTGCAAGGCTTTAATAGAAGAGCGTGTTTTTAGTATTCATAAATATGTGTTTTAGCTCAGTGTTGTTAACCACACTTAGTGCTGCCGAAGCTTGCCTTGAAGAGAGAAAGAATGATGCCCAGTGTTCATGGATTTCTGGAATCGATTATGTTTTGTTAATTGTTTTTGTTCCGCTTCTTTTGGCCTTCCCCTGACACAGAAAATAAAGTCTGGGGTTAGGCCTCTTCCACTGATGGATGGCACCTGGGGGCAATACAAGCATTTTTCAGTGGCCTGCTTTGTTTTCCAGAAGTCTTCCAATGGCCATTGCACCAGTCTAAAGGACCCAGGGTCAACTTCTATTTATGTGACAAATGCCTCATGTTTGTTTACTTCACCTGAAAAGCTAACCCAAGAGAAATGTTTCAGGATGTTGACCTTTAGCCATCATGGATAAAATCTTGCTGCCTTTCTATACTTAAGAACAAAACCTCAATTACAACAGTCAACTGCTTAGTGAGTGTTTTTACATCCCAGGCACCCTGTGAAGAGCCTTTCATGCATAATCTCATTTCATTTTCTCAGTGACCAGTGGACTAGGTGATGTTTTAATTCCTGAATCTTTCTCATGTACAGCTCTAGCAGTGAATGGTGCTTACCTTCTGGAACAATCAGTGACTCACAGTGCTGTGTATTTGGGTTCCCCAAGCAAAAAAAATGATCATCCACTTCCATGAAACTGAAAAACAATGCTAGGGCATAGCACATATCATACAACCTGACCTACAGCATGACCAGTCAGGCGTGGCTCCTTGACTACTTCACAGCTGGGGACATAATCCGACATTGCTAATTTATGCACACCCTATTTGATAGGAGCTGTCACCTCTATGTAGGTCCATACTACAATAATTCCTTTTGGTTGGAATTTTCCCCGTGATGGTATGATGCCTCTTTACTTCTGAAATTCCTTAGTCTTGGGCCAACTATGACTTTTTCTTAACATCTAAAAGAAAAGTTCAAAATCACCTAATTTTCTACCTCTTATTATCCTGTCACTTGCTACTCTTCCATGTAGAACACTTTGACAATGCCAGGCCAGCTGATGTTGGCAGCTCTCTGACAAGGACTCTGCCCTTGACCAAACCATAGCCAGGCTCCTCTTCTTTACTCCAACTTGGCCTGTGAGGGTGTGAAGAAACACTTAAGACAATTTTGAAGTGCTCAAGGCCACATACCTGGGATGACCCTGGCAACTTGGAACATGCCTGCCTGAGAAAACTCACAGCTGTCCAGAGAATTTACCGTGTGTTCCAGCTAACATCTAAACACAGGGCCCTTGCCACCCGCTCTTTGCTCACTCTGCCTCTGCAAGATAATGCAGTAGCTTAGCTTCAGCAGCATCAATTAACAAACTTTAATGGGTTTTACATGGACCAAGTTCCCTTCCAGATTTTTGAAATTTTTTGCTACCCTGACTCTACTGAACCCCCTTTGTCGTGTTTCCCTCATGTATGTTCCTTTGTAGAGTGAACCAACTTTTTACGAATTAAAGTTGAGTATGTTGGGCTCTCTTCCCTATTGTAATAGCATGTTACTGATTTAAAAACCTAGTATCAGGTTTTGTCTTTGACACCTTCCATATTTAGTCTGTATCCCCTCAAATGCTTGCCAGTATCACCACTCTACCTTGAAACATGTACTTAGGAACTCCTCCTTAACTTCTACAGGGCTTCACTTCCTGTGGCACTTGGTTTGGTATTTCTGCCTGGAGGGAGACATGCTGCATTACAACTTTCTTTGCAGATGACCCATTTCAGCCTTTGTTTTTTTCACTTTCAATGGCAAGCTTAGTGTCTCATGACTCTGTGCATCCTGGGGCTCAAGAAGATTTGCACTATAGCACCCCAAAGTGTATATTGTTAGTGATGGATTACAGTAGGCAGCTTTCCAGTCCTCGCTTTGCCTTCCCTGCTTTAGAAAACAGTTGATTCTGCTTTGTAGCAGGTCTGAGTCAACAGCAAGAGACATTCATGTCTGTACACATGTAAACTTATCCTTGGTTGATCACACACATTGGAGTGGATAAGCGCACAGCCATTAGACTCTCATTCCCGACTAGTAGTTATTTCTTTGTTAAAAAAAAAAAAGCATAGACAGTTTGGCTTCTCTGAGCTTTATTTCATAAACTATACAATGAACACTTCACTGAGTGGTGGTGAGGATTAAACATCGTAACTACATAGGGGCATCCCTCCTGATAGGAGATGAGAGTCAATAGAATCAATGGCAGAAAAGTACCTGACACATAAATAGGGATAGAGAGTTAAATAAATGTAGTGTGTGAAGGGAAGGAAAGAAATAAAGTAGAAGTTGGAAGATTTAGTTTGCCAGCAAATCTACAAAGACATCTATAGACAGGGGATAGGAAAAAGAGAAAGAAGCTTAGTTTTGCTTAGCATATTTCTATCCTGCGCACTAGTTATTTTGTGTTATACACTTGATTGAATCCTCAGAACAATGCTGTAAGATATGTGTTAGTCCTATAATTTATAGACATTGATACTTTCTTGTGATCACAGAGCTATTAAGAGGAAGAGTTGAGAAGGAATCAAGTCTGTTTTGTAGCTATGGTTTCCCTGCTTGGCTCACCTCCCATCCTCACTCAGTTACATTCATGTGTGCATTAGAGACTTTGGGCATTTCTTGGAAGCTCCAAAGTTGCTTTTGGTTTTGATTTTTAAAAAATCTGCTTGAGTTTGGGTTAAGATGCTGGTTCTTCCTGGAAAGTGCTTCTAACCTGCTTTGATCATAGCAGGCTGTACAAATGCAACATGTGTTTGACTTTAAAAATAGTTTAAACAATGGAGAAATTTGCTTTTTCTTAACATGGAGGAGTAATGGAAGGTTCCAGACAAAATACATTGGTCCTTGGGTTGTTGCTTTGTTTCTCTGTAAGTTCTGTATCTTCCTCCTGCATATTCTTATCTAAGAATGGAATTTTTCTTAGAGGAAGCCACCCTTAGAATTTGCAGAAGCTGGGATCGGTTGCTTTTCTTTCAATATGAGTGGGAGAAAAATATGTCCCTTACTTATGGGCCATGAACACTCCTTTTCTTCTATCTGATTGAACTAAGTAGGTCATAGATCCAACTGAGGACCAATAAGCAGTCAAGAAAGGGTGTGTTGTTGGTGACTCAAGACAGGCAATCCAGACCAATCTCTGGAAAGAAGGATAGGTTATTGTGATTACCTTGTTAGCTCATACTAAGCAGGAATTATTTCTCTGCTTGGGATTGGTACTTAAACTATCTGCAGAGTGAAGCAAAATTCTCACTATGTCACATCTAGAACAGTGTGGGCGTGGCCAATCCCAGTGGATACTAGCTGCGAAACAAGCACCATGTCTGTCTATCATGTCTTAGTTGATTATCAATCCTAAATGCCTAACCACGATGTGAGTTTTCCTAAGAAAGAAGAAAGGGGACTCTATCCTGGGTAGGAAGCTCACAGTGAAGGCTAGCTGTTATATCTGACAACCTAAGTGTTAAACTTAATATGCAGCTAAAATAATCCCCAGTCTTTTCTAGGGTAGCAGCCCAATAGTCTATGACAATTTTGATAAGGCAGTCTTTACTTACACCATCTCTTTGCTTTAGTGTTATCTATAAGGTGAACCTAAGTTTCACCAGACAGCTTCAAGTTCATCCATCCTATGTAGGGATCTGAGAGTGGTTCAATTCAAGATATGTCTCTATTTCTTGCCAGAGCAATGTAACTCTGCTTAATACTTGGGTAAAAGGAGGAAACCTGGGCCCTGCCTACCTGGTGCAAGTGAAAGTTTTATGGAGGCCCTCACCAGCCATTTTTCCTGGTTTACTCAGTCCTTGTAAATTCCTCCTAATTGGGAGTATAGGTGGCTTAAGTCAGCTGCTGGTCTGATTACAGAAGATTTTAAGAGATGTGTAGTTAAATCACTTTCAAATGCAGGCAGTAGCTCTAGTTAGATTATAAGGGGATATCCTATAAATCCTCTAATATATAGATGGAAAAGGATGATTTATAATGAGCCTATCAATAATTTGTGTTTAATTCTTTACTTTGAAAGTGCTTACGGTGGCTTAACACCAATGCGTTCTAGCAATTACTTAACCTTTCCCCCAGAAATCTTGTTTGTGCTATTGATTTGGATTATCAGTGTTCAGTGTGAAATAATAAGGCTCTGGTCTAGTCCTGGTTTTGCAAGGAAGAATGAAATCTTACATGTTCATCAGGTCGATTTTTTGCCGGACTCATGAAAGGGCATTTGGTGTTTAGGTGCTGGTTATTTGGGAAGTCAGATGGAAAGAAGTTTTTTTGTTTGTTTTAAGGAGAAATGTGGAAACAAAATCACTAGAATGCACATTTTGAATTTTTAATCAATATGTGAAAATTACATGTGTACTGATAATTGTAATAGAATACCTTGGTATATGCATATGTAAACTATGTAAGGGATAATACAAGCCATTGGAAATACAATTTTTCTTACTCCTTTTGGTAATGAGAACGCATAAAATATTTTCTATTAACATTTTTTCAGGCATGTAATTGGTTGTGGTATGCAATAGATTGCCTGAATTTACTCATACAAGTACTAAGATTTTATATCCATAAAATCCATGTCCATAATTTCCTCAAGCTCCTATCTCCCCATTAGCTCTTGGTAAGCATCACTTTACTGTTTCTACTAGTTCATGCTTTTTATACTCTGCACTTAGGTGAGATCACGCAGTATCTGTCTCTGTGTGTGTGTTAACACGGTGTCCTCATGTGGTAAGATCTCATCTTTTTGTTTAGCTTGACAGCGTTCCATGTATGCCTGTATTCATTCTTCTGCTGAGGGCCACTTGGACTGTTTACATTTTTGGTTATGTGAGGAGTGCTGAAGGGAGCATGGAATTTCTCATGTCTTTGGATATACTCTGAGTAGTTTGGTGGCTATGTCAGATGGAGGTTCTAGTTTTAGTTTTTCAAGGATTTTCCATGTAATTTTGCACAATGATTCTAGTACCTTATTACCGACCCCCCTCCAGCAGTGGGTAATTGTTCTCTTTTTTTGTGCGTATTTACCAACACTAGTTATTTTTGGACTCCGGTAAATAGCTAATTGGAAAGGGATAAGATAATATCTCCTTGTGATCTTAATTTTCATTTCACTGATATTGAGCATTTTTCATATACATTTTGGCTATTTGCATATTATTTGAGAAATGTCTACTCAAGTCTTTCAGTCATTTTGAAGTCAAATTATTAGTTTCCTTACTATTGTTCTGAGATTTAAAAAAATACATCTTTAGAATATTGACTCGTTATCAGGTAATGGTTTCAAAATGTATTCCATTGTTCACATCATCTCTTGACTCTTGGTTGTTTCTTTTGCTGTACAAAGCTTCTTAGTTTGATGTAGTTTAATTGGTTTACTTGTGTTTAGTTGTATTTTTGGGACCATATCTAAAAAAGTTTTGCCCAGATATATGAAGTTTTATTCCTACATCTAAGATATAGTAAATGAAAATTCAGAGAAATGATTTACAACAACCCAATTGTGGGCAATGACATCACTGTAGGGAAATACGCTTTCTCAAGGCTGTTAATGCAGTTAAGCAGAAAGAGTAGTGGAACCCAAGGAATTCTGACTTCTTTTGCACTGGCTAACTGTGTGACCTTGAATAAGTCATCTAGTTCTCTGGGCCTTAGCTAAATCATCTAATAGCTTTACTAGCTGTCCAGCATGCAAGCTCTTAGACCCAGTCAAATGAGACTAGAGCTTCCCAAAACTACTGGGGACATAAGGAATAATGAGGTCTGTGGCAAAGGTCAGCTCCATTTAAAGGGGACAGCCCAACTGTGTAGCTTCCAGCTGCATGCTGGCCCATGTGGCTTGGTATGTTTTTTTAAAGAGATGCTAAAAGCAAAAATCTGATTTTAATGTGAAATTTGATACTTGTTAAGTATTGGGTGAGATAATAGACCTGTACAGACCAGTGTTCTGAACAAAATGATGTTTTTCCCTGGGCTGAGTACAGCTTAGGGCTACTAATTTGCAATCCCTGGAGAATGTGGACTGAAAAATATATTCTGGGTACACAAAGCCATGGCCATGTGAGCTTAATGCTGAGCGTCTCCTCCGAATCACACGTCTTGGAGAGGTCTTAGTAGGCATCTGGCTTGCTTTGCACACATCCTGCCTGAAAGCTGTTACCTCACCTCAGTTAGTTCTACAGGATAGATCTCTCTGCTTCAGGAAGGAAATTGGAAGTGCTCTCTCAAATTGAGACACAACACATTGGCTAACAGCTTCTTCTGTCAGCCCTAATTTTGTCAACTGAAGCAAAACAGAACATGGCATTGGAGTCTCAGCACCTGAGACTTAGATGAATCCACTCCTAGTGTCCAACATGAGTCAAGAGAGTGATTGCCTGGCTTCACAGCGCCTTGTTGGAGCCCAGATACTTGGGTGAGTCAGAAAAGTTCCTTTAGCAAGAGGCCAGATGAAATTCTTTCCCCCATTGATGTGAGACATGGGCAGACACACGTCACTTGAAGGAAGGGGAGGAGGCTGGGAGGCAGTGATGGCTGATCCACAGATAATCTATTAAGGGCACAAAGAGTGCTGATTTTGACATCCTCCCCTGCTTTCCGGGGATGACCAGTAGGAGATCTCTGTGTTCCAGAACAGGTGAAACTGGGAGCTGTCACTGTAATCCAAAAGGGTACCTGGAGACCTATATCCGTATACTATGATTGATTACAACTATAGAAAGATTTTTTGCCCATACAGAATTCAGCCTGGATTGCTTTGGCCTGCTCAAACCTGCTTCAGGCTGTAGGTACAGAGATGAGCATTTTCTTGACTGGGGAGAGCTGGATCCAGGAGAACTGGACATGGATTTGGGAAACATCATCTTTAGGAGAAGGTGTTCAGAGCTGTTTTGTGTGTGTGTGTGTGTGTGTGTGTGTGTGTGTTTGGGGGAGGGTGAATGCTTTTTTTAAAATGTGACTCTGCATTATAGTACAGTCTCCATAACATACTATGAAGATAATCTTTCACATGCTGTGTGATTTCGACCCATAAGACCAGAACAGAGAAATTAACAAGGTATAATAAATAATACAGAATCTGGTGAATATTTAGGATCTCATAATGATGATAAATCAGATTTGAAATGTTCCTTGAGGAGATTGTGAGATTCTGAGAAATGAAGCCAGGAAGATTGATTAGAACCAATTGCTGCTCAGAAATTTTACTGCAAAAAATACAGGTAGGTATTGCTAGGCTAAAAGGAAAAGCAAATACAATCCACTTTGGCCTCTAAAAACCAGACCGGTGTAATCAACAAATGTCATCGCCATTATGGTGGATGTATAGGGGAGCATCAGACGCCTCAAATCACTGGTGAGTGTGTTGATTTGATGTGTGACAGCAAAGAAGGAACATGCTGGGTATTCTCTGTGGTCTTCCTTTCCTCTGTTTGTAGAGGCCACATACTTGTTTTTTTTCAGTCCATGCTTTGAAGATGCATATCCCATGTTTGTTACAGAAGCTATCCCAGGTGGGGGGATTATGTTAAATGTTGTGATAAGTCATCCCTTTCCGCTCAAATCTGGCTCAGCTTGATTGGTGAACTTACCAGGGCTGTAAAATATCAAACCTGCTGGCTGTTATCTGGAATAGAATAGTCCTAATCCTGCTGTATTAAGCAGCAGCAACACAAAGGCAGACAAACCATGGGTATTTAGGCCTTGTGGAGAGAAGACGGGGAATGTAGATGGGGTATGTGCCATATTTAATGTCTGCAGAACAGGGATATATGTGTGATGGAGCAGGAGGAGATGGGCTCTGGGGTCAGAGTGGCTTGGATTTACAGTGAGCTGTATGCCCTTTGGCATGTTACTTCCCCCCACTGACCCTTGGCCTGGACCTGGGTAAACTGAAGTGGATGTTCTGAGCATGTATTTATGGGTTCATGTACAGAGCCAGAGAGTCAGGGCTTTCTTTGACATCCAGGAGATGCACAAAGTTGCTGTCTGCTCTGTCTTGTTTGGAAACCGAGTCTTTCACAAACGCATGGTTGGACCTCACACTGAAGGGAAGGTGTGGGGTGCGAGACAGCCTTCGTCTTTATCACTAGTGTGTGTATGTGAACACACAAAGACACAGCAAACTAGCCATCCCTGTTCCCCCAAACAAGAAAGTGGTAGTGGAACAAGTTCCAGATAGAAAACTAGAGAGTTGGGAAGTTGTGTTTTTCTCTGCCCATTTAAAAATGTGAAATATGAATAAAATGCCAGTTCTGTGTGAATAAATTATTTGATTAAATGGGATATCACTGTGCTCAGTGGTTAGATTTGCTGAGAAATGTGAAGTAAGCTGGTAATGGTTTTCCTAATTTACTCGAGGATAAATAATGCAGGAAGCTCATCAAATACATCCGCAGGTAGATTGGAATGAATTAGATTCCCAAAGCTCAGGCCAGTGGTGGTGAAGGAGGAAAAATATTGCCTCAGAGCTGGTTTTACTGCTTGAGAAGCCTGCAACTTCAAAAAATTGTGTTAAAACCGCATCACAGATTTGTCTTCAGCTAGAAAAGGAAATGAAAAGGTAAAGAGAAAAAAGCTTCCTTCTCAGACTGGGTTCTATTAATCAGCTTCCATACCAAGTGGTGTGTTTAAAGATTGGGCCCATTAAGGTTATTGTGCAGTAATGAGGCCCTTCCCTGATGGGCTATCCCGTTGTGTGAGACCCCACGGTTTGACAGGAAGTGGATTATTATAAGAAGGAGTTTCATAGATGAACAGTGGTGTGTCACTACTAGGCTTTGTAAAAATATGCATACTGTCTTCAATTGACTGCTAATTGTGGCTGATGGAGGGCATCAGTGATATTTTATGACATAAATGTGCAGTTAACATGCTCCTTGCTCAGTCCCTGAAGGAGATGGAATGTACCACTACTTTTGGAATGTGTTTTATCTTCCAAAATTGCCCTGGGTGAATTGCCATATCACAACCCTTGGATATACTGACTGCTACTTGAGGTAGAAAGGGGAAAAAAGCCTATGATTACCCTTGTACAAATCCATTGATTAGTTTAACTGTGGGTACATCAGGAATAAAGTGGCTTGAGACTATGATAGAATCTTCCATTCTCACCCTCCCCATCTTGCTTCTTTTTGAAAAAAATTTATTTATGTAGGTGAAAGTCAGAGTTAGAGAGATGGTACCACAGAATCGGATCTTTTGCTTGTTGGGTCACACTCGTAATAATCAGGGGTAAGTCAGGTTGAAGCTAGGAGCCGCACCTGGGTGGATGATGGGGTCCTAAACACTTGGATCATTTTCCATTGCCTTTTCCAGGCCATTACAAGGGAACTAGAACAAAAGTTCAGAAACTGAAATACGAACCAGCATCCATGTGAAATACTGGCCTTGCAAGTGGCAGCTTTTCCTGCTAAGCCACAATAACAGTCCTTTCCCCCTTATTCTTACAAAATATTTTTCAGACGAAGCTCTGGGCTCTGGAGAGAGAGCAGTTAGCATCACAAAAGAACGCCTGTCCTTACGGTGTCTTGCATTCCTACATATGTGAGTCAGTGTGCATAGGGGGAAATTGACAAGAAAATGGCTGTTTGTGTATGGTTGACCTGTTGGTGTACACAAAATTGGGTACTTGTATTTCAATCATTTTGCTATTGAAAGCTTTTTCTGTAATCCATTAGACATTGGAAAACTAGAGGCATTTATGACTCTAAAGATAATCCCAGAATCTGGGAGTCAGATTTGAAGCTGGGAGACAGTTGTTACTGAAATACTCCTGACCAATCAAAGGGCCTGCCAAAGAATGGGAAGGTCTTCGGTGCCAAAGACTTTCATGCTTTGGTCTGAGATAGGTTATTACTGGAGGCCACTTGAGGTTCAGACTCACCCTGATTTGGGTTGGTGGTTCTCAATGAATGGTCTGGGGTGGAGCCCAGTGTTCTCTATGGACCCTGGTGAGCTGATTGCTTGTTGCTATGGAATCATAAGTTGCTTGAAATTTTTTTCTATTGCCACATGACAGATTTACAGAAATTTAACAGCTTCAAATTCACATCTGTAGTCTCACAGTTTCTGTGGTCCAAAAGTCTGAACTTGGGTCAAATGGATCCTCTGCTTAGTTTCTCATGATGCTGAGAACAAGGTGTTGACTGGTCTGTGTTCACATCTAATGGTCTGCTCTGGAGGAATCCATTTCCATGTTCACTCGGGTTGTAGGCAGGATTCATGCCCTGAGCTCCGTGAGTTTGTACCAGCTAGTGTCTGCCCCAGCTCTCAGAGGCAACCTGTGGTTCCTAGAGACCAGCTGCAATTACTGTAGCTCACCTATAGCTCTTCATTACGTGGACCTTCCCAAGATGATCCCTTACATTATGAAAGCAGGCATGGAGAAACTCTAGATGAGAATACTTTAGTAAGATGGAGCCTTGTATAACATGACCTAACCATAGAAATGAGACTTGATCAATTATGTCATATTTTATAGATTAGAAGCAAGCCCTAGGGCCCAGCCAAAATTAGGAGAAAAGATTATATAGAAGTATGAAAACCAGGAAGGGGGTCCAGGGAGGCACCTTTGGAGCCTACATACAACACCTAGTCTGTTTATTATAAAATTCAGGGTACTAGATTCACTCTACACAAGTTGAATCAGAAGTTCTGGGCCAGGGCCATTGAATCTGCAGTATAGAAACTCCCAGAAGTTCTTGCTATGCATATAGCGATTGGTGAAGCTTAGGAAAGGAGGGACTTGGGGCAGCTTAAAGTTCGGTTAAGTAGTCTGGCATACCTGCTGCTTTTTTCCTGACAGAGTTGTTAAGCCATTCCTGAGGCAGTGCTAGTGCTGGCCAGAGGCAGTGTGGTGATGGACCTGTGAGGCCCAAGGACTTGACAACCGTCTGAATGACTAAGGGATGGAAGTAGGTTAGCTCCAGGCCTCATCCATACACAGGGAACCCAACAACCCAACAACCCAACACTCAGGAATCTTTTAAAAGTGAGGACTATCCAAAATTCTAAATTCCATATCTCTGCTCATTTAAAAACCTGTGTGTGTGTGTGTGTGTGTGTGTGTGTGTGTGTGTGTGTGTGTGACTGCAATAGCTTTATCCGTAACAGCCTGAAATAGAAAGCAAGTCGAATGTACTTTAATAGGAAAGGATTAGATGATGGCACATGCAGATCACAGAATACTACTCAGCAATACAAATGAACAAATAATTAATGGACAAAGTAACTTGGACCCAGGGAATTACACTGCAGAATAAAAAGGCAGTTCTAACAAGTAATTGTATAAACCCATGTAGGTAACATTTGGAAATGGAGAGGTTAGAACTAGGTAACAGATTTCTTTGCCAGCAGGAGTCAGGAACATGTGGAATGGACTGTGGAGGGAAAGTGGGCATGATCATCACAATAGGGTGATGCCACAGGTCTGTTAGATTCTCTGCTCACCAAAATGCTAGATTCATCAGCCACCAGGGAAAGAATAACTCAACCAAATACATAAAAAGAATTTAGATGGCCTTTATTTCAGGGAACCATGATCTCGGCCCTTATTCGGCCCTGTGCAGCAGAAAACGCAGGCATGGAGTTGAAGGCTGCTGAGGAAGAAGAGCACTAAAGAGACGGGGAAGGGGCTTTTTTTTTTTTTTTTAAAGATTTATTTACTTTTATTACAAAGTCAGATATACAGAGAGGAGGAGAGACAGAGAGGAAGATCTTCCATCTGATGATTCACTCCCCAAGTGAACGCAATGGCCGGTGCTGTGCCGACCCGAAGCTGGGAACCCGAAGCCGGGTCTCCCATGTGGGGTGCAGGGTCCCAGTGCTCTGGGCCGTCCTCGACTGCTTTCCCAGGCCACAGGCAGGGAGCTAGATGGGAAGTGGGGCTGCCGGGATTAGAACCAGCACCCATATGGAATCCCGGGCGTTCAAGGTGAGGACTTTAGCCGCTAAGCCACGCCGCCATGCCCGAAGGGGCCTTTTTAAACTCCTTCATATGGAAGCCGAAACAGGGGTCTCCTCGGCCCTTATTTGGTGGGGGGATATGGGTTTGTGCCCCACATTGGTGCAATGGTTGTTTTACAGCCTGAGGGGCCTGCAGGAATGCTGCCATCCGTTCTGGGTTTGGTTGGAGGCAAACTCCGCCCTCCTCCTGTTACCTTGGTAGCCATCAAGGTCTCTTGGTGTTGGATGCATGAACCTATCCAGATGATGAAATCACACAAAACTTGGTACACAAAAAAGTGCTGGTGATCAAGGAAATCTAAAATTGGTGGATTATCTATGTTCTGTGTCCTGGTTGTGATTTGCAGTAGAGTTTTGCATGATGTTTTTTTGTTTATTTTGTTTTTGGCAAGAGGAAAAGAGGGAAAAGTGTGCAAGGGATTTCTCGGTTATTTCCTAAAACTGGATATGAATCTGAAGATATCCAATAAGATTTTTCATTAAAAAGTAAGAGGCTCAGGGCCCGGCGCAGTGGCCTAGTGGCTAACGTCCTCGCGTTGCATGCGCTGGGATTCCATATCAGCACCGGTTCTGATCCCAGAGGCCTCACTTCCCATCCAACTCCCTTCCTGTGGCCTGGGAAGGAAGTCACAGATGGCCCAAAAGCCTTGGGATTCTGCATTTGCGTGGGAGACTTGGAGGAGGCTACTGGCTCCTGGCTTTGGATCTGCACAGCTCTGGCCCTTTCGGTCAGTAGGGGAGTGAATCATTAGACAGAAGATCTTCCTTCCTCTCTGTCCCTCTTCTCTGCATATCTGACTTTGCAATAAAAAAAATAAATCTTTAAAGAAAAATAGGAGGTCCAGTGTGTAAAATGTCAGGCCTCCATCTCAGTGCCTGGATTCTTTACAGCCCTCTAGTCACTCAGTCCCTGTTTTCCATGTGAGGGTCATTGAATTCTTTCCCCCATCTTAGGGCCCTTAATTATTGTGGACATATGAGGAGTGAACCATGGAGGGCTTGCACATTCATTCATATTCATTCTTTCTCTCTCTCTCTCTCTCTCTCTCTCTCTTTCTCTCTCTTTCTCCACCCCCCAAACAAAAAAACACAGCTTAATAATAAATATGGCCTGGATGGCCTCTTTCATCTCATTGCTGTGGTGCCTCACTTTTCTGGGGTACATACTTGATAAAAGTCACTTTTCTTCTTTGTCCTCAGCAACCTAGGAGGAGAGAAGATTTTTTTTTTTTTTTTTAGTAATCTTACCTTTTTGCAGAAGTTATTCTCATTAGGTGACTGCCTTTCAGGCTGAGAGCTTATATCACAGGAATGTAAAAATGTTGAGAAATGAAATTTCTTTAGGAAGGGCATCTTATCAATAGGCCATATTCTGTAGCTACAAGAAGGACAACAGATTTTAAGATTTCTTTATTTTACTTGAAAGGCAGCGTTACAGAAAGGGTGGGAGAAGGGGAGTCAGATATGTCTTTCATCTGCTGGTTTGCTCCTTAAATGGCTACAATGGCCAGAGATGAGCCAGTCCAAAGCTGGGAGCCAGGTGCTGCTTCTGCATCTCCTGCATGGGTGAGGGGCCCAAGGATTTGGGCCACCAGTTACTGCTTTCCCAAGCCATTAGCAAGGAGTTGGATCAGAAATGGAATAGCTGGGACCCATATGGGATGCCAGTGTCTCAGGTGGAGGATAAATGTGCTATACAATCATGCTAGCCCCAAGGCAAGAGGTTTTTTTTAAAGATTTTATTTTATTTTATATATGTTTGAAAGTCAGATATACAGAAAGGAGGGGAGACAGAGAGGAAGATCTTCTGTTCACTGATTCACTCCCCAAGCGACCACAATGGCCAAAGCTGAGCTGATCCAAAGCCAGGAACCTGGAGCCTCTTCCAGGTCTCCCACACAAGTGCAGGGTCCCAAGGCTTTGGGCCATCCTCGACTGCTTTCTCAGGGAGCTGGATAGGAAGCAAGGCTGCTGGGATTAGAACCGGCACCCATATGGGATACTGGCACATGCAAGGCAAGGACTTTTTAGCTGCTAAACTACTGTGCTGGGCCCAAGGCAAGAGTTTTTAAAAGCAGGGCTCCAAAGGTCCACCTTGAATCACTTTCTTTTATGCCCCATGGAAAAAGAGCTTGCAACACTAGCAGCGTGACAGACTCACATTTGCTATGGCCTCATCATATGGTATGGCTTGGAGATTTGCAGCATGGCTATCTCTCTGCTTCGTTGGATCAGGAAATTGTGGATCTACGCGCTGTCCTATTCATCTTTGTACACTCAGCTCAGTGGTGATCAGCAAACCTTTATTGAATAAATAAATGCATGGATGTTGAACCTGACTTAATTACCATCCATTTACACTGGGGGAGGAGTGGGGCAGATACCATGGTTCTCTATGAGAAATGTTGCACATCTTCTTGTCAAGACTCAATTCTCAAGGCTAGAATCAAGGTCAGTGTGCTGTTTCAGTCCTCCCCTGCCATGTCTGTTTCAGGAGTCAGTTCTGGTTAAGCAATTTTAAATGAAAAGCTAAACTAAAAGTAATACTGGGTTAGGGGATTGAAGGAAGAGAGTGTTACTAGCTTGCAGAATTATGGCATATTATTCCTCTTGGGGTTTCTGGATATTTGGTGAAAAAAATGTGAAAATTGAATTAAAGGTTTGGGCAGGAGCTGTGTTAGATGGCAGCCTTGACCTTCTCTTCAGGCAGGCTGACCTCACCTGTCTTCCGAGTATCTTCCCAGGAGACTGACTCATCCCAGTTGTTCTGCAGATCCCTTTTGCTGGGTAGGTTAAAGCCACACTCATCTTCCCAGCTTCTCTGTAAGGATGGCTTTGTATGCAACAAATCTCTTCATTCCTCCCAGGTTTGTTAAGTTCCTCTCCACACATTCTTGAACACAATGCCTGTGTGGAGTGATGAGGAGCAGTAGAAATACCTTATATGCTGTTGTTGGGAGGAAAGAGTGTTAGTTGGGGGTTCCTGAGGGTGAGTGCTGCAAACATCCAAGTTGGCATCACTGGCCCAGTTGTTCTAGCAGCTTGTCTGTCAGCAGCCATCTTGCTCAGGCAGTTGCAGTGTGTGTGTGTGTTTCAGCTGTGTAAGAAAATAATTCTCCAGCAAGCAGTTGTATGTGATTAAAAGCTGAGAATCAAAACTTTCCTTGATTATTCTTCTTGTGTCTGGATAAAATGATGTTGCCCCTCCTTCTTCACTGTGCTTCCCCTTGGCTTGTTCTGGGGCATGGTTTACTGGTTGGGATTCCTTACATGGGTGATCCCTGGAACTGATGGTGCTCTGGGCTGTCCAGGTGGTCTTGGGAGATCAATTTGTAGAGCAAAAGGCTCCTTGATTGGCATAGTGTATTGTTTATGTAGGTGAGGTAGCTAATGGAGAGTGCTCTGAGTTGTACTGTGGGTGACAGTGAGCACATCTATGTTCAATGTTTGGAACTGGAGTACCTGACACAGTGAGTACTTCCTGGATTATAGACAGGGATTCTAGACAAGGAACGGAGTGTGTGTGTTGGAGGTGCTGCCTAGCGATATGGTAGGAGATTGAAAGGAAACATTACAGATTAATCATAGTGCCTCATACCTACCTGTATAGATCATGTAAAGGCCAAGCATCTACAATAAGCTGAATGGCACATCGAGGCTTCTACAGTCTGGTTTGAAAATGACAAAGGTTTGGGGGTGGGGTAGCAATTGTATCTGTTCAGTAAGTCTGACTCTTTGCTCTATAAATTCCTTTAGTTTTTCTTGGACCCTTTCCTGAAGATGATCTCCCTCCATCAGGCTTACTTTCTTGATAAGGTCTTCCCTGTTTGTATCAGCTCATTCTTTTTGATTTCCTTGAATTGAGTCAACTCTCTCCCCACCTACATCACCTTGTAGCCCCTTACTGGCAGCCTGCACTCCAGAGAGGGAAGTAAAGGGCTTGACCTGCAAGTTAGTCTCCGCCTCTCTGGAGGGAATGTAGTATGGAAATGTCAGAGGGAAGAGGGGATGATTGCAACCTGTGTAACTTACAATATTTAATTTCATGCCTGTGACATGTGCTTTGTGGCATGGGAAGTGCATATAAAGTATTTTTTATGATAACGGTAATCTATTTAGACGATCACTCTATTTGTAGAAGCATGTTGTCATTTACATTCACCTGACAACACATACCAAAAAGACAGGTATTCAGAAGGAATCTAGGACATTTTTACTATTGAAATGAAATTTTTGTTTGGAAAATTAGGTGTGGGGGGGACATATAGGTTGAAAGATAATACTAGTCCACCGTAGAGTAAATTCTGGAGAGATTTCATCCTGCTTGGAGTGGTGAGATCGGCAGTAATTCGGAACTGTTGAACTGCCGAAACCTCATCAACAGGACCCTCAGGGCATGCTACCATGTCAGGGACCTTGAGAGGGTATCAGGTGACTGTCCTCCATCCCAGAGTGCAGAAGCGTTTGGGAGGCTGGGTGTGGCTTCTCTTCTTGTCTCCCCTCTTCCCCCAAAAACAGAAAGGAAAAAAATGTGGAAATGGTGATCTCACCTACCTTCCTATTGCTCTTGACCCTAATCACCCTAATGAACTATGTAAAAATCCTCAAAAATAAAAATACTTAATAATTTAAAAAAACCAAGATGGTACATTTAACTTTAGGGATAACTGTATGTGTAGTGTTTTTATAAATGCTTGAAACGTTGGTGTTTTAATTAAGTGGACCAGTTCAAAGATAAATTGTCTTACTCTGTATTATACTTGTAACATGAAAAGATTGATTAATGAAAAATATGGTTCCTAATGAAAATGTGACCATATCCAAGGATTGTCCATGGCCACTTCAAACATTGGGTGAAAGTTTTAAGATTTTGTTTATTTATTGATTCGAAAGGCAGAAACACACAGAGAGAAGGAGAGAAGACAGCAATCTTCTGTGTGCTGGTTCATTCCCTATATATCCGCCACAGCTGAGGCTGGGTTAAATCAAAGCCAAGAGCTTCTTATGGATCTCCCAGTTAGGTGACAGGGTCCCTAGAACTTAGGCTGTCTTCTGCAGTTTTCCCAGGCACATAAATAGGGGACAGGATTAGAAATGGAGCAGCTGGTACTTGAACTGTAGCCTATTTGGGATGCCAGCATCACAGGCTGTAGCTTAACTTGCTGAGCCATAGCACTGGTCCCCTTGGTGCTGGATGGCCCAAACTGCCATTGTTTAATACAGTAATCACAGGTACAAGTCAATAACCAGATGTTCTGTATCCTGTGGTATGATCAAAAGGAAGTCATGACATTATCTGTGTAATCTTGTATTAAAATACTGAACCTCAGATGTAATCCAGCATTTAGATTCAACTACTGTTTATAGAAAATTCAGAGAAAAGGGTACCTAATGGATGACACCCAAAAGTTACAAGCAGTTATTGAAGAAATGAATAATCTTCAATAAATAAAGGATGTGGGGAAAAAAGAAGAAATTTGTCTGAATTAAAAGAGAATTAAATTCCAGAGACACAAATATTGTATGTGGGATTTTAGCTCTGATTATAATATGTAAGTGTATTTTAGGGATTTTCCAGGGAAAATTGAACAAATTTTTAAGAACTAGTAAGAATTTTCCATTAACTTTGTTGAAAGAGATAATGATACAGTTGTAATATAGAAAATAAAGTTCCAGTTATTTAAAGATACATACTTATCTGAGTACATATGAATGCTGGTTCTAGTCCTTGCTGCTCCACTTCAAATCCAGTTTCCTGCTGTCTGGGAAAGCAGTTTCCCAGTTCCTGCCTTAGGCCTGGCCTAGCCCTGGCCATTGAGGGAATAAAACAATGGATGGAAGATTGATAACGCTCCCCTTCCCTCCCATCCCCTCCCCTCCCTTCCTCTCTCTTCTCTCCTCTCCTCTCTATATTTCTGCTTTTCAAATAAGTAAATATATCTTTTAGAAAAGGGCATGAGGTTTTATATTTTATTTTATTCTACTTGATAAACATGTGAAAACTTCCATAGTAAATGGCATATATGTAGTTGAGGATCATTCTAGTTTTTGTTTGAAGACTTCAGGGAAATAGAACAGTGAACATAAACAATATAATAGGATGTATTTCCCACTGATGCCCCTACTTAAAGACTTTAGCACAAGAGTGTAGGATTGGAGATGTGAATGGTATAGATATAGGCTGGAGTTGTCTTAGCTAAGGGGAAGGAAGTGGTAATGGTTGGTAGGTGAGGGCAGGTTGGTACAGGCAGGCCAGTGTTAACTGAGGAGCATGGAGCCATATTCATTTCTAAAGTATTTTCCTTTCTTGACAGCCTGGAGGCCATGCCTTGGTTGCTGACTTGTCCTCAATGCCTTGTAGAGTGTCAGGGTGAGGGTTGAACATTTAATGAATGTTGACTGATGAAGAATTACATTGTAATGAATTGGCACCAACTTTTCGTATGAGTGACCTAGTTGAGCTTTTAACAAAGAAGTAATGCAGTGAGCAAGCTGATTTAACCAAAGCCTTCATTTTGAAGAGAAAGTGGGTACTATTGGGCATTGGGAACATTGTGCTGGCTAAATCCAAGTCCTTCATTACAGTTAGGAGTCACAGTCACTGTGCCTGCTTTTCAGTCTCATGAATATCCATTATTAAATCCTCGGTTATAGCAAACATGTTTATGCTAAAAATACGACTTTCTTAGCAGCGGTGTTACAGGCGTGGAGACATGAGATTACTTGCAAATGAGGAGACAAAGGGGGCTTCAGCAAAATTACTTCCTATCAAGTGTAATAAACATGTACAATAAGTTATTAAGGACCTGTGAGGTAGTCCACATTAATCAGCTATGGAGAGCACTAAATGAGATTCTAAGATAGAAAAACAAAACAGAAATGGTGAGGGAGATGAATGGAAAGGGAAGAAGCAAGAAAGTGCAGAAAACAAAGAGGAACAGGTATGCTGGAAATTAACCTGTCATTCAGGGGCCAGAGTGAAAGCAAATTTAATGAATTTCTCTGCTTTCAGGTTTAAAACTAAGACACATTTCTCAGATATGAAATGTGGCCCATTATCTTTCAACAGTGTGCTGAGTTGTGCTCAGGCAGCAAGTGTATACCATAAAATAAACTTCAAACTCCCTCAACTCCTCCTTTTTAGTGTGACAAACTATAACTTGTTTGGAGACTGTTTTTCTTGATGACAGTTTTCATTGATGAGTGTGGTGTGTGTTTGTGTGTGTATGGTGGCTATAGTTCATAGATTTTTCTGGTAGATGCTTTAAACATTTCAAATCAAGATGTGCTTTGGGTTTAATTGGAAGCATTTTTTTCTTGATGGCTTACAAAAAATAATGTACATTACAATTAAACCCATCTTATGTGGAAAATTTGATTTATCGGTGAGGAGGAGGAGGAAGAATTGGAAAGAAATGGAAGAAAATAGAATTTTCTATGTAATGGCACAATCTGAAAAATTCATTTTTAACTTCCTGTTTGTTTTACCCTTCAGTGGCTCTGGTGTGGTCTGTCTTCCAGTGGCTCCTGTATTGAAAGCACAGCCCCTAGAGTGGCGGGTTAAAAAGCGAATCAACCTTTAAGAGGTGGAGCTTAGTGGAAAATAGCTGGGGGCATTAGAAGAACTACCCTGGGAATGTCTTAATGCTGGAATGAGTCTGACCCATCAGTCTTTGCTCCCGGTCTCATTTGTGATCACTGCCTCTCACATACACTTCCACTGTGATATCATTGGCAACGATGAAATGCTGCCAAGGGGACTTTCACCTGAGGCTGAATTGATGGGGTCACTTCATCTTGGACTTTCTGCTTCCAGACTTTGAGCTGAAGAACCTCCTTTTCTTTATAAAGTATACAGCCTCAAGTATTTGTTATAGCAAGGGAAAATATAAACAAATCTCTTTGGGGATAAATGTCACATTTGCATTCAACAGTCTGGTTGTGGGGAGGTTGCCAAAGAAACCTTGCCTGAGTTGACCCAAGACCCGATTCCTCTGTATGCCATCTAGTGTGGGATCTGGCTCAGTCCATCACTTGCGTCAGCCTACACTCACACTGGTGGTTACAGTCACCTGGTCTGTTCTGTCCCTAGTCCTATCTCATATGCAAACCAACAGATGCTGCAGCCCAGCCTAATCCTGCCCACCACACATAGGTCCTCATGCACACCAGTGGAAGCTGCAGCCTAAAAAGCCCAACCACGGGAAAAATCAGCACAGAATCTATGGCCCGACTGTGGAGTGCAGGTATCAGAACAGGGCTTCCTCAGTTGCTGAAGACAGCGCGGTAGCACATGGGAGACAGGACAGCTCATTGAGGCCTGCAGAGGACATCTAGTACCATGGCAGAGAATACAGGACAGAACAAATTGGACAACTCTCCTGGCCAAGTTTTGACAACAAATATCTGGGCCAGTGGAGATCCAATGTGTATAATGTCAGCCTATGGACCTTGGGAGAATTTCCTCAACCTTGGAGCAGTGAAATCAACAATATCTCAGAACTATCGAAACCAGTTAAGCAGTACCCTCAAAACATGCTCAACATCAGGGATCCTAGGATGACATTAAGTGGCCATCTCCCATCCCTGGGTACTCATGTAGTTAGGCTACTTAGACTGGCCCTCTCCCTTTCTCTCCCCACTTCCCCCAAATACAGGAAGGAAAAAAAATTGGAAGCAATTATCTCATCCACATTCCCCCATACCTTGGCCCTTCCCACCCTGTTCAGTGGTCCACATGGGCATACATCCTTCTGAATTATGTAAACATCATTAAAAATAGAATGAGTTTATTAAAAAGTCACATTTGCTTATATTCAATATATAGAGCCATGAAAATGGTTAAACATTTTCTTCTGAGTGTTCCTTTGTGTTTTGACTCCAACTCCTCTGCTTCTCATGTACTCTTGATTTTGGCTTGCTGAGTTCCATATTTAAAACTTTCCCTAAGATGTATGTGACTTTGATCAATTGTGGCTTTGAAAAGAATCCTCCATGACAAGGGAAGAGAGCAGCATCCAAATTTGTACTGTATGTTGGATGCAGCTTCCCCTTAGCATCTCAGAGAGCAGCACTTCTCGTAAGTCCAAACACAGTGAGGTATGCCCTCCAAGCTGCGCTTCAGCTCTCATTTCTCACCATGGATCTCTGGTTTCCTGGGCACATGTTCATGCCAAATGTCAGACAACCGCAAGCTATAAGATAAAGGGTCTTTGGCTTTTTCTCACACAGAGAATAGTTCCTAACCCTTCTATACAATTCCTCACCTCTCCCCACCCCTTTTTCCTTTCTGCAACTCAAGGTCTTGTGAGTTTCCACTTAGAAGCAAGGGCATTAAGCATCATGAGTTCAGTTGGCATGTCATCCATCACACAGATGGAGACGAAGTGAAGCTGGAAGCACCAGTGCCTGACACCCTCTGGTCAGGAACTTGGTGTTGCATTGTAATGCAGGAGCTGGCTTCTCTGAGGCTTGTTTGGGTTTTTTTGATGAACAGGTGGTGTGATTGAGGCTCAGCAAGGTGGTACTACTTGCTGGAGGCTATGGTGGCGTGGTAATGACATCTGTCTGGTTATTGGTTTCTGCAAATCAGTGATGAGTTTGGAGAGCAGCAAGAAAGCAATAGTAAATGGTCTCTGGCTGTAGCTGTTACACAGACAACTGGCAAGAATTCAGTGAAAACTACTCACTGAGGCAATTGAGCCAAAATAATGGAGGCACAGTTTAAAAGCTCTGCGCATGTCATCATGGCCAAGGATAGACTTTTCCTAAGGAAGTATGGTGATGTTCAGTTGTGTTGTATGTAGATGGCCTTCATGCTTTCAGATAGTTAGCGCCTTCATCCGGCCCAATCTTTTTCTCTCCCAAACCAAACAAAATGTCACCTCCATTTTGGAGAGATTTAGTCATTGACAGAAACATAATTTCACTAACCAGTGAGGAAAAATGTTGACACTGACAAGAAGATAGTACCTTTTACCTTCACAGTTGCTTTTAGAAAGCAATTTAAGCTAAAATAGCTCTTTCTTCCATTTTTCTTGGTTTTATCAGCAACGATTATTCTCTTTGCTGCTCCAGTGGCTCTGCTGTGTCAACCCAAGTCTAAAGTACCTGAGACTGATCTAATTGGTTGCTGGTTTAAAATGAAGATTAAATACCCACAGTTCAGGTCTTAGAGTTGTGGCTTCTTGGGAGTCTTAAGTGAGGGTTTACTGTCCTGGTAAGGTTAGTTTTATAGCTATGGGGAAGGGGAGGGGATGGGAAAGCTAGATGCAGTGAAAGCGCCAGCATTGGGGTTGCTTGTTTGAGCATCAGCCTGATGCTGAGCCATGCGAGGGAGTAGATAGATGCCTTGGTAGATTTGGGAGTAACAGGAAGGAGTAAGTTAGGCAAGATAGAGCCTAGGAGGGTAATAATAGATTGGGCTCTAGGCCTGTGGTCCCTAGTGAGAGTCAGGCACTTTTGTGATTAGAAGGGATTCCTTGAAACTCCCACTGCCTGTGTTTAAATCCCAGTGGTCCCTCTTACAAGTTCTGTGACCTTTGGTGAGCTTCTACCAGGCTCACCTGTAAAACAAGGATCTTAATGACTCGTGATTGACTGAGGGCTTCGGTGAATTAATGCCTGTAAATCATTTAGCTCGGTTCCTGTCCTTTAGTAAGTGCTCAATAAATGTTGCACTAACTTTTTATTCTTCCATCAGTCATAGTGATCTTATCAGGCTGAATGTTCAGGGGATGAGATTCTGTCTTCTTCATCATCTCACCCTCACACCTTCCTTCAACTCTCTGCAGCCTCAGAACTGCTGGGTGAACGTCTCCCCTCTTGCTCCTATGGTGTAGTGCTCTCCCGATTTTTCTCCATTTTCACTGACTCTTTCCCAGTTTTCCTTGCTACATCTTCCTCCTCTACTGGATGGCTACTTCATTCAGCTTCTTGCTTGATTTTTTTAAAGATTTATTTCACTTTTATTGGAAAGTCAGATATACAGAGAGGAGGAGAGAGAGAGAAAGGTCTTCCATCCGATGGTTCAATCCCCAAGTGACTGCAATGGCCAGGGCTGTGCCAATCTGAAGCCAGGAGCCAGCAGCCTCTTCTGGGTCTCTCACACGGGTGCAGAGTCCCAAGGCCTTGGGCTGTTCTTGACTGCTTTCCCAGGACACAAACAGGGAGCTGGATGGGAAACGGGGCTTCTAGGGTTACAACCAGTGTCCATATGGGATCCTGGTGTGTGCAAGGCAAGAACTTCAGCCACTAGGCTACTGCGCTGGGCTCAGTTGCTTCTTTTTTTTTTTTTTTTACCAGTCCCTGATTACTGACACCTTCTGAACAGACTTCTCCTCGGAGTCCCAGACTCACAGACCCTCCCTTCGCGCATCCTTCTCCAGGCAGGTGAGCCTTCCTGAGGCATGGTCCACGTGCCGGCGTGTTGTTGTGGTTGTTTCTATTCATTGGAAGCCCTTTTTCTCAGCTGCGATGGCTGTGCTTCTCATCGTTCATTTACATATTGTCTAGGATTTGTGTTATTCTAATGCAAATAATTTTTCCTCTCAGTTCCAGCCTCCCATTTATTTCTGTCGTAACACGTTTCACAACTTGCAGTTGGTACTTATTTTGTTTAATGGAGTTGTATCTCTTTCTCCTACTGACACACATTTAGGTATCCACAGTACTTGGCACAGTTCCTGGCACCTAGCAGGGCTCTTTGCCTGAGTGAATCCAGTGGAATGCTTGATAGGTGTGTTAGATGAATGAGCAAAGACAGGGACGTATGAAATGTGTGTGCTTATTTTTAGTGCTGATTGCATTGTAACTAAGGGAGAAAATGTTAAGCCCAATGGAGGCACAGGGTAGAAGGAAATGCTGTGGTCTTGAGGGTGGAAAGCTCTAACTTGGGTGGTAGCTGTGCCGTTTACCGTCTGTGTGACTTTGGCAGTGTTTCTTAATCATTCCAAGCTTTCATTTTCTCTTCTGCAAAATGAAAGTTCAATACATTTACCTTGGGACGGTGTCTTGTGGATTGAATGAAATTCTTTTCCTACCAATCATGTCATTAGGAATCTCAGTTCAATGTAGTAAGCAAAAAATTTTTTTCCAACCTTGTAAGTGTTAATCATTGCAACCATAGGTACCAGGTAATCACTTTTGTTTGTCCCTTGCTTGAAGTTTCAAATTGCAAAATCCTCAGATCCTTCTGTTCAGAATATGATTATATTTTTGGTAACATCCAGAGACACTTATGTTTCCTGGTTTGTCAGCTATGTTTCATTGTGGTCTGCTGACTTGCTTCCATTATATCTCAATTCACTACCAGGAGGCCTCTGACAGCTCCTATCTGTATTTCTCTAAGTGGCTTTATATGCCACTGTCCCAGTGTCTCCTTTTTAGGGTGTTCTATTTGTCTGAAAGCCTGCTTTCTGGTTTTTATCTTGTGCCCTTACATAGGTTGGAAAGCTTTTCCTGTTTTTTTTTTTTTCAGTTCAGTCTGACTTAATTTCTGTATTCCTGTCTTTTTCTTATCCATCTCCTCTTGTCCCTACCATTTTGTTTGCTCTTCTTCCATCTCTGTTTGTCGGTGTGCTCTGCTTGTTCTTCCTCCCCACCCCCTGCTCTGTGAGCTTCCTTGTCTGGTACAATTGATAGAGTAAGTGCTTGGGTACCCCATGTTGCAGTCCTGGGCACACCTGTGGTTTCAGCCTCAGTTGTGGGGAATAGTTTCTTGCCTTTTTGTTCCTTTCTGTCTTGGAACTTTATGCCAGAATAGCAGCTGCCCTTGTGTAAGTATAGCCATAAAGGCAAGGTGTTATCACCCCAGGGCCAGTTATGAACCGGGGAGAAATTGGCGTGGTGGCCCAGATTTCAGTGACTGCTGGGATTTTTCATTTGAAGTAGATGGAGGAGTATGGATGATTACAGGTTTTGGGGGGGCCAAGGAGACAGGAAACATTAGAGGGGTAGTGCTGATAGATATAGTAGAGGGCCTAGGAGAGATACAGATGTGATGAGGTCACAATTTGTTTCTGTTTCTGCACTATCTCCTGTTGCATTAGCATCTAAAGACTGATAAAAGCATTCCCTGAAATTGTCAACTCATTTCCTCATGTGATGGTGCCTGTGGGAAAAGTGGTTGGGGCAACTTTCCTAGACCCCACATTATCATCCTTAAGATATTGATAGATTTTGTTCTTTGAATATTTGTTTTATTTTCTGCACAGAACATCAGTATCAGATTTATAAAACTGCTGTTTTCTTATTTGATTTTTAGAGGGATTCATCTTAGAATATCAGTATTGCATGCTGTTTCTGTAAGTATCCTAAGTGGCTCAGCAAACTGTAAATTGTTTAGCATTTAGAGATCACTTACGCTTTTCAGAAGCTCCACATTAGTTAATTCTCATGGCACTTAAAAATAAGTGCCAGTTTAAGTCATGATTTATATATGTCTCAAGCTTATAAGAGTTCTCTATCTGCTTTTTAATTTTTTTGTCGGAAGCTATTTCGTTTTCTATCACTAACTCCTACCTAATTATATCCATGGCTGTCTTTGTGCGCTAGTGACACATGAAGACACTTTTCTGATGTGCAATAGCTATTGTCAAAAGTTTCTAGCTCAACAGTGACCTTTTAGATCTTATATCCTTCTTGGCCATGTTCTTCAAATATGAAAGTTTATTATAGGAAGCGACAGCAGCAGGGGCAAAGTTGCTTCATAATGGGTTCTAGCTGCTTCACCCTGGGAAAAATATTCAAGGACATCCACCTCTAACTTTCCCACCTCCACCTCAGCTCCCGGAGTACAGAAATATGAGCATTAGCCTAGGAATGGAACCTACTCGACAGTGAGGTGCAAGGGCAGGACCCCGAAAGGAGGACACACCAATGAGGATGTGTTGCTTGCATCACATACTGTTTCTGGGAGCTTCCTTGCACCATTTAAGGGCTTTCCACCAGGAGACTGGCAGGTACCCTGAGAAATCAGCACACCACCCCAGTGAAACGGAATAGCAGAGACCAGCACCTCTGGGTGGTGGTCAAGGTGAGTTGTCTGCTTGCTGAGGTCCTGGACGATGGCCATGGGCGTCAGGGGCATGTCTATATCATGTGAACCAGACCGATGTCTCTCCTGCACTGGGAGCTGAGCAGAGCAATGCTGCTTCCGTCCCAGTACTTCTGTGTAGGAGAAAAAGCACTTTGTTCTCACATGGATTCCAGAGATGGAGAAGTTTTTAAAGGGGGATCTTCAAATTCACTGAAGATTTATCCGCTAAGAAAGCCTTGAATTAGAAAGGGTCAAAACACAAAAAGGTAAAGGTCATGTAAAATGGAACTAATACATTTTGGTGCAAAAATGTTTGACGTTTTACTTGGTATTTTTCATAATATGCATTTTCATGAACTTTAATTTTTTAAGAGTTGTTTTTAAGGCAGAGCCTAAGAAAGATTTCAAAGCACTGGTTCACTTCTCTGACAGATGCAGCAGGGGGCAGTGTGCTAGGCTGAAGCCAGGAACTGGAAACTCAATCTGGGTCTGTCAGGTTCATAATAGGCACGTTCATAATTGGGTAGTTGGCAGCTACCCAAATACTGGAGTCTTCACCTGTTATATTTCAGAGTGTATATAAAGAAAGGTGGGATTGAAAGCACACAGTTGCAAGTGAATAGCCAGGACCTGAATCAACACTTCAATATGGGATGCAGGTATCCCAAGCAATACCTAAACTTACTTTGCTGAAAACACCTACAGCTTGCAACATTGCCTCCCCACCCATAAAATAATGAGCTTTTTGAAAATCCCTCCTCATACTGAGAGCTGAAATTTGTCCAGTATCAGCAGAAATAACAGCTCAAGAGTAAAGCTGAGATTGGTTATAAATTAATTGTAAGTAATAAATTTCATACGCTCTCATGACTGTACCAAGCATTCTATTATCTGTTTTATTATTATCCCATTCAGCTGGTAAGGAAATTAAGGCTTAGATATGTGAAATAATGCTCCCAAAGATGCTCATCTGGTAGATGGGGGCACCGATTTCAAAGGTAAGTCTATCTGACATCCGCTCTTAATTTTACCCTGCTGGATTATTTACACATGTAAAGTTTGCCACTTAAGTGTTCTTCCAAGGTGTAAGAGCTCAGGAGCGTAGGCCTCCCTTGGAGGGGGACAGCATTCAGAGGGTTAACTCAGACACTATAGAAGACTTGAAATTTCTTAGAGCCTCATTTTTATTTTTCAAAAATTGTGTATGGTAGGACAAAAACATGTGCTTTGTATTCTGCTATATATTATGCGTTTTCCTCACTTTTAAAATGTTTTAAATTATGCAACATTTAGAAAAATGAATTTTCCTGAGCAACTCACTCTTTATCATTTGGCACCAACTTTCTCTTAGTGAACCTTGGCAAACCTTCAGGCTGTACAATTCCCCACTGGAATCAGCGAGTGATCTCAGACAAGTACAAGGCTTGGAGACATGAAACAAGGATAAAGCAAAATAGAAAACATTTTCACTAATGTATGAAGAAGCATACATTACTTATGTATGTTGCAATACTAAGCATTTTACTAATGTATGAAGAAACAGTGTGTGTGAGAGAGTATGGATGTGTATGTTTATGAACGAGAAACAAAGATTGTGATTGATTACCTGACCTCAGAAGTTTAGAACAGGTGCTAATGTAACCTGAGGCTTTTGTTTTTATGCTTGTGGAACTGAACATTTTTTTTAGATTAGAGCAGAAAGTTACAGACTGAGGCAGTTTGATCATCATGTAGACCATCTGCAACCACAGTTCCTTCTCCTGGCCATGTCTGTGCAGGGAGTCAGTCTCTTCATTAGCTTGGTGAGAATGGCTGCACTCAAGAAAAGTTATGCTAGAGACAGCATTCTCAGTGTGCAATGATGCATGTGTGTCTGCTAATGGATACTGGTCTCTCCAAACGTCCTCTCACTGCTCCTTTGTTGTCTCTGGGGATAGGTTTTTACTTAACAAGTGCATTCTGAGCCCTAATTTGTGTTCCCAAACAGAGCATCCTAGATATTGGACCTGCATAATCCCACTCTTGAAATATCATATTTTCACCTGCAGATTGGTAAATTAATTTCCAGTGTAGCAAGCAATCTCCTATAAATTTTTTTTTTGAATGTACCACATAATTTTATTGAAACCCGTTTAAACCCAAACCACTGATACAATGGCTCAATTGGCTGATCCTTCCTATTCAGGAGCCAGGATCCCATGTGGGCACCAGTTCATGTCTCGGTTGTTCCACACTGATCCAGCTCCCTGCTTGTGGCTGGGGAGGGCAGCAGAGGATGGCCCAAAGCCTTGGTACCCTGCACCAGTGTGGGAAACCCAGAAGAAGCTTCTGGCTCTTGGCTTCAGATCAGCTCAGCTCCAGCTGTTGGGGAGTGAATCAATGGATGGAAGATCTTTCTCTCTGTCTCTTCTTCCCTCTGAGTGGTATACCTTTCCAATAAAAATAAATAAATCTTGAAAAAAAAAAGTCCAGAAAAGTGAGTTTTCTTGCCCTCAATGGAGTATCCTAACCCATGAAGAAGAGACAAGTTTTCCCAAGCAAGAAAGAAGTGTCTCCCAGGGAGCAATCCCATCTCCTCTTCTCCACCCATAAACGGACTGGGTGTGTCTGTGAATTCCCTGTGACCACACCCCTAGAAGCAAATCTTTTTTTTGGGAGTGATCTCCCTTTCACCTACTACTTGATTTTCCAGACAAAACTCAAAGGGCCCAGAACTCCACTCTGGTGTGCCACCTGAGTAGCAGGAACCCAAGTACATTGGCCATCTACATATGGCCATCTACATATGGCTGCCTTCTAGCCATATTAGCAGGGAGCTGGATCAGAAGCAGAATAGCTAAATCTCAAACTGGACATTCGCATGTGAGACATGGTTTCCCCAAGCAATAGCTTTACCTGCCGCACCATGATGCCCACCATTGCTGTGAATTTTTTTAAAAAAATATTTATTTGTTTTTATTGGAAAGGCAGATTTTTCAGGGAGGAAAGACAGAAAGAAGGATCTTCATCTGTTGGTTCACTCCCTAAATGGGCACAATGGCTGTTGCTGAACCAAGTTGAAACCAGGATCCAGAAGCTTTTTCCTAGTCTCCAACATGGGTACAAGGTCCCCAGGCTTTGGGCCATCCTCCACTGCTTTCCTAAGCCATAAGCAGGGAACTGGATGGGAAATGGAGCATATGGGATATGAACTGTCTCCCATATGGGATCCTGGCACTTGCAAGGAGAGGATTAGTCAATTGAACGATCACTCTGGGCCCCCTGTGAATGTTCTTAGCATTTGTGTCCAGAGCTACGGCACATCTGGAAGCAAACAGAAGACAGGTGTTATATGTGCAAAACCGATGTATAGCCACAGGGACCCTCCGGTAGTCTCTGGGTAGCTGGTCTCGCTCACTAGCTTCTCTGCTCTCTACTCTCTTGAGTAGTTACTCTTGTTTTTACACACTGTAGATATACTTCCAAGGTTTCAAACTCTTAAATAAGCAGAAGAATGAGGATGGGAAAGTGATACAGTATTCTTTGCCTGGCAAATCAACAAAGTACTAACACCCACCATTAGGAAAGAAAACTGCCCCTTTTTACTGCTGCTGGGAGAATAGATGAGTATAGTCATTCACTTCTTTCCCCTACATTAGTAAACAATTTTAAATGCATATTATGCCTTTTGCTTCACCAATTCCACATTCAGAATGAATCCAAAGGAAGCAGATTCTAAGTACATTTTGTAAAAGTGAAAAAACGTGGCTATCCTGCTGCACATGCCCTTGGAGATGTGGTTTGTTTATAGCATGGAATGTAGGATGGCCAACAATTTATCTTGTATTGGTCCCTTCAGGAAGAAACATGTTCCTGATCCAGTTGAGTTTAAAAAAATGGATAACATATACAGAGAATAGTTTTGTCTTGATTCTGTGAAAATAAGTATGTGCATATCTATCTGTATGCATACATGTATTTGCTTCTATGTGCATCTCTGGAAAACTGGATGAAAAACTCATCCTTGTAACATCAAAAGGTCCATTGGCATTATCCTGCTTATTCTTCCTATGTCTGCCCACAACCCTGTATTAGTGATGCCCTATTTCTGGGTTTCAGGTTTTGACAGGCTGTATGCTGTCTGATGCACTCAAATGCTTCCCACTGAATGTTCCTTATTACTCCACTTTTACCCCACATGGCTCTCCATGCCAGTCCCAGATGAGCTTCACATGCTAGGAGTTGCTGCTTTGCTAGTTCGTGAATATTTTCTCCTTTTGATCCTGGCTATTGTTCTTTGCTAAGTCTGGTGCCTTTGGGACTTGACTTCTTTGCTCCCCTGTTTGTGCTCTCAGCTGCACATCTGCTCTTACAGTCAGCTTGCTGCTGCAATTCCTGATACACCTGCAGGGAGGCCATGCCATCTGCTTGGCTTTTGCTCATTCCTAATGTATTTCTTCCACTTCTCAATCCTTCCACCCTTCCTTCATGCCTTTAAATGCACACATGGCAAGGCCTGTCATTTATTGCTAGAGAACATCTAGGTTTGTCTTCCATGTGGGACAACTGGCAGGGATCCAGGCAGCTCTGCTGGTGACCCTGTCCTGACATTTTTCGTTAAGCATGACTTATGCTAGGGTGGATGGCATTCTTTCCATAGAGAGTTGGACTTAACATGTGTGTAAAAGATGGCCTCAGTGATTAGTATGACAATGGAATTTGGGGGCATGTGTTTCAGAAACTGTTAATGAGTGTGCACTTTGAAGACATTACTCAGAATCTCACTTTCTCATTTAGGGTCCTCTACTGTTTGTCCAGAAAGTCTTGAGATTTTATTGGAAAGAAGCCACCAGAAACACAGATATTGTTAAACAGGTACATCTGAGTTTCAGTGGTGCCTTCTGTTACTTACTTCGGCAAGTGACTTACCATGTTTGATTTTTTAGTTCCCTCGCTTAATAAAAGAAGACTTAGCAATATAACAAGAATCCTAATATGCTCAATATAAGCCAGCTACAAAACCCTTAAATTTAATCTCTATTTTGGTAAAAGGGACTTTCAATGTGCTTAGATATCCAAATTCACGCATGGCGTGCAGTTAGTATCACAGTTCTGTCAGCAGTCTATGAACACTCACGTGAAGTGTGTAGCATTTACCTATTCTAATGAACCTAGGTGGGTGAAACACCTTCTGAAATGGCAGAACACACAAAATGTTCTAAAATTATCCCCTTCTAGGCACATCTTGGGCTAACAAGATCAGGATGTGGGCTCAGAAGTCTCTTTCCTCCTCCTGTATAAACCAGAACTTTTCAGAGAAAACCCAGGAGTAGGGCTGATGGCCCATCTTTATCTGAGACTGCTGGTGAAATCTTCCATGCCCTATTTAACAATGAGCAATGAAACTTCAATTTATGATCTCCCAGACTCTTAATGGAGTTTCTCTTCTTGTAGCCCATCAATCACTGTCACTTTGGATTTTGCAGTGTCTTATAAAATCAATCTATGGTGAACTTTCCATTGGTTTAAAGCCCCAGTGGTGAAGATCTATGCCTATGTGATCTCCCCACAAAAGGAACATTATGCAAATAGACCCTTCGACAGGAAACCCTGAACAGAAAGTGATGGGAACAATAGCAATTGCTTCAGCCACCACCGCTATGGTGGTTGGTATACTGAGTGCTGCATCATAGGTTTCGAAAGGCCAGGTAGCAGGTAACGAACCATTGGATCTTGGCATCACTAATCCAGAAACCAACTGCTTGGCTCAGGTTGAATGCTGTGATGCTGTCTTTCAGGCTCATGTTTTTCACATTTTTCACTTACATTCATCAATGGAAATTTTAAATCTGGATTTTCTTTTATGTGCTGCTTCCCAATACAAAAATGTTAAAATGTTATAAAGACATTCATATGAACAATAGCAACCAAAGAACAAACCTCATCTGTAGGTTTTATACCTTTTATTTCTACCACCTCTAATATAGTCCATTTGGGCCAAATTAATAGCCAAATCCATGGTCATGGGATAATAAACATAACAAAGGTGTTATGTATTGAAGATCCTTAAAGAGGCATTTTAAGCCCATTACTATCTTAAGAGGCAGCTCAAGACTCCAGAGAGCTTACCAGTGCGACCACACTTGTTGTTGTGGCTTTCATGCCAATTCCAAATAGCCCTTTCTAGCTTTTTCATTCTTTTTTTTTTGGCTTGACCACACCTTGTTCTCTCTTCTGGCCTGATCTATTTTCTGACAATGGGCCTGGCCTAGTCCCTGTTGACTTTGGTCCTTCCTATGTCCTTTGAAAGGAGCTGAGATGAGCTATATACAGAAGCTTTGCCAGGATGAGGCCTTCCTTGGTGGTCTTCCCCAACTCACCCTTCCTCCTGTATGATACCTGAGTTGCTCCTTCTTTGGGGAAATGTCACCACCTAGTGCACTGGGTTACCTTAAGCTGGGAGTCAGTGTGTAGTTTCTAGCCATGTAGTACAGGCTCAATGTCTGCAATTACTAAACGACACTAAAGGGCGCTACTTAGTGATGCAGCATGCCTGTAGCGCCCTCATTTCCCACCTCAACAAGCTCACATTTTGGAGCACCAATCTTCAGTACTTTGAAATATGTTTGGATACAAGGCCTTTAAAAAGGCAGCTAATATAAAGCTGCAGTAGTAAGGTTAATTCAAAATGACTGGTGTTCTTTGAAGTGGTGGAGATGTGGAAAGAAAAACAAAAACAAAAACATCCCTATGCACAACAGGGAGAGGCCTCAAGAGGAACCACTCCTGATACCTTGACCTCAAACTTATAACTTGCAGAAATGTGAGGAAGTCAAATTTTGCTGGTACTTTCTAGCAGACTACTCCAGATCATAAGCAGAGATCTTAGCTTACAGTGCATGAGCCGGCATGGGTTTCTTGTGGTCATCACTAGCTGGAGTGTGATCTGAAGGAGATAGCGCCCTTGCATCATGCGCTTGACCAAGATCTGAATAGTCGGTTAAAGGTGAAAGTATGGACATATAACACCCGATCTGTTTGGCTTATTCTTCTGGGTCTGAGATAAACATACAGGGATCAACACATATTGGAGATTTTGTATAATGGACAGAGTGTGTGAGTAGGGCGGGGGGAGAATCCATGCTTAATGGAGTGGTAAGGTGGTGTTTTAATGAGAAGGAAGTCTTGGTAAAATTTGGCAGGTTAGTTTGGGTTGTGGTTCATGGGTATTTGAAATAGGTGGTTTAGGATCAAAGAAAAGTAAGAAGAGGATAGTTGAGGTCTATTTTTATGTCACTTGAAAGACCTGGGCAAGGTTAACTGAAATCTCTGATCTAGTGGGCTCAATTACATCGTATTGGTACATTTTATATGAGATAAAACTTGTATATTGAAGGGTTTTATTTGAAGAGCATTTATAGCTTCTAAATGTCTCTCAAATATCTTTATCTTGTTATCTTGCTGTGTATTTGGACTTTTTACATGTATTGACCTGCCCTAAAGTAAGCAAAGCAAAAATATGTTAGTTGATACCAATGGAACTCATATTTTCCAGGAAAAGATGAAACCTCTGATACATGCTATTTTTAAATATGATAATTAAAAAAATAAAGCCCCCTTCTTCCTGGCAAAGCCTTAGAATTCCTTTGAATCTACCAGCCTGTGGGCACATGGTCCACTTAGCAGACCATTGTTTCTTGGCTTTGGTGAGCTTGGCAGAAATAGCATCCTTTGACGGTGTGGGGTGTGCTTTTCTGGGCAGTCCATTGATCTGGTTTCACATCTCACACTGAGGGACAGCATCTTGGCCTTGGAAAGCCTTCAGGCTCTAGGTTGCATTTACCATAGCCAAAGTTCTCATTTCTATTGAGTTAAATAGTCTCCTTCATGTCTTTGTGATTAGCTGCAAGATATTGATGCAACCATGTGTGGAAGAGAAAATGAACAGCATTGATGGGTTGAAATGAGGTGACAGAAATGCTGGGTCCTTGGGTGAGTGTCTCTTGGGAGTCAGCAGAATCGTTGACTCTGGGTCAACATGGGAAAAGCGGCAACCTATGGTGAATAGGATCTCGGCCTTCACTATTTTCCCAAAGGCAATCTCTGACAACAGATTCTGGACAGTCAGCCCTCAGTTGTTTGTTCTGTGAGCATTTACGGAACATCTACCATGTGACAGGGACTATTTTATGTGCTGGAGATATGAATAATAAAGACAGTCATTATTCTACATTTTATATTCTAAGTGTGGGAAGGCAGCAAACACCTAAGAAAATGATATCATGCAGTGATACACAGACAAGTGCCACGTAATGATGTTTTAGTAACACAGATACAATGGCGGTCCCATAAGAATGTGATGGAGTTGAAGGTATTTGTTGCCTACTGACAGACATTGTGACATAGTTTTTTCATTACTCATGTGTGTGCGGTGCTGTTACCAGTTGTATAAATGTGTAACATAATTATGCACGATACATAATACTTAATAAGTGGTTATTGGTTTCTGTACTTACTAGGCTGTTTATTTTAGGTTGTATTTCAACTTACTAAAATTTAATTTGCTAACCTGGCACCGGTATTTACAACTGAGCACACTGGCTCCCTTGGGGGAGGGAAGCTCAGTGGGTCTCCAGGACCACCCCATCCTGGAGGTTAGGTTTTGTGACCTGCATGGGTACCTATAGCTGGGCTGAGTGGCTCTCTCCTCCTCCCCGCCCCTGTCACCCCAAGGGCCCAGGCAGCCTGGGCTCCAAAGGTGCTGGGCAAACTTCTCAGGCCATGCAGCACCACACCCTCATGAATAGAGGGTCTTGATTTACAGGGGAATGATGGGATTGCCCAGGTTGTAGCAAGAGATGAGCTGTGGTTTTTAGGCCCAGGTTAGGAATTACAGCTGAGGGACTTCCATAGATAAGTCCATGGTATGTGCATGTAAGTAGGGGACTGACAGTAAATTGGTTTGGAGGGAAAAACAAGACTGAGAGAAGTGGGTCTGATAGCAAAATCCATGGGGGAAATGCTAGTTCACCCCTGTGGAACTTTAATCTCTGCTGACTCACCCAAGAAATTTGGATGGGGTCAGGCCTTGCTGGGAAGCTAAGGGAGACCCCCTAGCTGGGTTGGGGTTCCTACTGGTGAGGATGAGAGTAGGATGAGAGTAGGATTGAAGATAACAGGCTTGGGGCCCGGTGGCGTGGCCTAGCGGCTAAAGTCCTCGCCTTGAAAGCCCCGGGATCCCATATGGGCGCCGGTTCTAATCCCGGCAGCTCCACTTCCCATCCAGCTCCCTGCTGTGGCCTGGGAAAGCAGTCGAGGACAGCCCAATGCTTTGGGACCCTGCACCCGTGTGGGAGACCCGGAAGAGGTTCCAGGTTCCCTGCTTCGGATCGGCGCACACCGGCCCGTTGCGGCTCACTTGGGGAGTGAATCATCGGATGGAAGATCTTCCTCTCTGTGTATATCTGGCTGTAATAAAATGAATAAATCTTTAAAAAAAAAAAAAGATAACAGGCTTGGCTGTATGTGACTATAGCCTGTACCAGCGTGGATGTGCACTGGGACTGTGAAGTGACAGATTGGGCTGGATTCCAGCCCCCACTGAGAGCCAGGTTGGGTGTAGAACAGGCCAGGTTAGGTCTTGACTCCCACTGAACCATGTGAAAGCTGTGTCTGGGCATGGACAAGTTATCACTGGGCTGCAAAACCCAACAAAAAGAACTAGAATGGATGTGGCTGTGTGGGCAAGGCCACTGTTCTTGTCAGGACAGGAGGTAGACAAAGTCAGCCTGGGCCAAGGAACCACTGGTGTGTGTGAGAACTGCCACTGGGAGCAGACTTGAAAGAGGAGCTTGGGAAACCCCTTCACTATGATGCAGTCCCTGCAGGTGAGTGCAAGAAGCAAGACAAGGAGCAGCTCAAACCATGCCAGGTTACAGTGCCCACGGACATACATGTGGGTCAGGTCTGGGGATAGACCAATCTGGGCCAGCACATAACACCCACTGACAGATATGAGAACTAGGGCAGGGGGCAGGGGACAGGGGGCAGGAAGAGCCAGATTGTGCTACAGCACCAGCCAGTTCACATTAGGACTGGGACAGCAATCAGGTTGGGCTGGGATAGTCTGCAGCACCCACCAGCAGGAGGTGGAACAGGGGTCAGACTAGGTTAGACCAGGCTGCACAATAAGCCAAGTATGGCTGTGTGCTACTAAGAATGTTAAATAACCAGTGGGACAGAATAAATGGCAAAGGGGTTTCTTCCACCATCGGAGTTGGTAAGTGAAAGGTACTCCAAAGAGTGACATTTGAGCTAACTTTTAAGTCACCAGAAAGAGACAGGCTAAGATAAATGGAAAGAATAAGTGCAAATGATCTGAAAAGTCCTATTAGGGAGCAAAGGGAGAATCCCATGCATCTAGACCATTGTGAACAATGGAACATTGTGACCATTGTGAAGAAGTGGCTGAGATCAGCCGGGGGGCTCGAGGGCAGAGGAGGCATGCAGTTGTTCTGCTAGATTATTGTTAATAGCAAGGAGGAAGGCACTGGATTTAGAACAGTGATATGCATCCTAGATTCATGAGTGCTGTTGAACACCTGTCACATGTTCCAGGTTTGCACCAGGGAGCAGCAAGAACTGCATGCTGAAATAAGTCTATCTGACTCCAAAGCCTGTGCTTTCTTGGCTCTCTCCACCTCCATAACTAGTGCTGAAGAGGGAGAGGTATGGTGTTACAGGCGATGTGGCTCTGTAGCTCATCTTGATGACTCTTAGCTGTAACACATAATATTCTGAGAAACAGAAGGTTTTAAAAATAGTTAATGGAAATATCCTATGGTCATTTCTGGCTTTTATTACAAGTGGTTAAATATGACTATTCATGATTTAAGATGAGAGAGGAAGTTGACTGTTCCTGGGAAAGCTGTTGGTAAGACACTATTATTTTTAAAATGTTGATACAACCAAGGATGGGGGGCGGGGAGTGAATGATGTAGATTTGTTTTGGAGGAATATTTGTAGGAACTCTCAGTTGGCAGCCAAACTTTAAAGATACATCAGCTTATTAGCTGTGTGTTGTTAACAAGGGTGTCTGTGGAAAGTTGGTCCCAGGGTAAGCAAAGTTATGAAAGACTTGGATTGAGATCTTGCAGGACAGGGAGGAAGGTTACTAATGCTTTCCAGCAGTCATCTTGAAGTTGGTTGGTTGTGAGTTTTCTGTTAGTGTAAGAAAGTAAGGGTCCTAAGTTTACTGTGCTGTCATCCTTTGGCCTTCCAGAGAACTACAAATGACCATGTATGTTGGTTTGCTTTCCAATGCTTGGATTGAATGTCCAGGTTATTCATTAAACAAAACTTATCTCAAAGAAGAGGAATACTTGTATGCTTGATTGAACATGGGTTTGTCACATGCATTAATGAGACAAAGTTTGCTGCTCTCCCTGGCAATCAAACAGCTTTCTGGTATCCCTTGCCTCAATCTACCAGACAGTTAACCAGTCCACTCCCCTTGGTATGTGCTTGAATGGGGAAATCAGACAGCCCACATAATGGGTTCAATTCATACTGATTTTATTTTTATTTTTTAAAAATTATTTAGTTAAAATTTATTTTATTTGGGATTCCCTCCCAAACTCCCACCCCCCAACAGATTTTCCCCACGTTGCTACAATAGTATAGTCTTTCATAAGGAGTCACAATTCCATCAGCATCTTATTTAAATATGCCCCAACACTGCTGGCACAGACAGTGCCAGAAGGTCCGGCATCCCATCATCTACACATTTCCAACAGTTTCATTGGGAGTCCACCCTTTGTTTGGAAGCAGCAATGCATGTTGCATTGTACCTCCACATCTGGATATGGTAGATCCCAGTACTCCATCACTATATATTTCCACAAATTAGAACCCATGACACGAGGTCAACAACTGGTATGAATTAGAACAATAACCACCACCACCACCACCACCACCACAACAACAACAACAAATTACAGCACCATGAAAAAATGACACCACTGAGTAACCAACACATGGGTGACAAATAGGAAGCACAAAAGTCTCTTGGGAAAAATGATGCCACTGTGTAATCCATGAGTCAGCGATGAATTCAACAAGAGATAAGTTTGCTGTAGTCCCATTTGTTCATTTTGGCTTTGATTGCCTTTGCTTTTGGCATCTTTTCTAAGAAACCTTTTCTTGTTCCTATATCTTGGAGAGTGCTTTCTATGTTTTGCTTTAATATGTTTTTTCTATGTTTTTTCTATGTTTTTTGGGGTGTAGATTTAGGTCCTTGATCCATTTAGAGCTGACTGTTGCATACTGTGACAGATGCAGGTCGCGCTTCTTCATTCTGCAACCTGCTATCTAGCTGTCCCAACAGCATTTGTTGAATAGACCGGGATTTTTGCCTGGATTGTTTTCAGTTTTCTTTTCAAGGATTAGTTGACTCTACATGTGTGAGCTCCCTTCTGGCATTTCTATTCTGTTCCATGGATCTTCTTCTCTGTTTCTGTACCAGTACCAGACTGTTTTGATAATCACTGCTCTGTAGTATGTCTTGAGGTCTGGAGTTGTGATTCCTCCAGCTTGGTTTTTATTCTTTAGAATAGCTTTGGCTATTTGTGTTCTTTTGTGTATCGTCTTTACTATTTCTGAGAAAAATGCTGTTGGGATTTTGATTGGGATTGTATTGAATCTGTATATTACTTTTGGTAATATGGTCATTTTGATGATTTTGTTCCTGCAAATCCAGGAACATGGTAAGTTTCTCCATTTTTCAAGATCTTCTTCTATTTCCTCTTTTAATGTTTTATAGTTTTCATTATAGAGATCTTCCACATATTTAGTCAGCTTAATTCCTAGGTAGGACATACTGATTTTAGAGAGGTGATGCCAGAACAGTGTTGCTGTGAGTGGGGAAATGAGAAATGGCTGCCACTTATTTCCTTCATCCATTGAATTTATTCAATGGCAGTGACTTCAATCTGGATGCCTAGAGGAAAAATAGCAGTCTCCCCTGGAAAAACTTAGAAACTTTTATTCTAGAAAGAAGTTGAAAGAATTAGCAGCCAGAAGTCATTGTCTTCAGCAGGAGTCATGTAAGAGCAGAACTCAACCACAGGATGGACTTAGGTCCCAACAGTCAGTCAATGATTCAGGATGGTAAGACACTATAAGCCATTCTCATACTTTCTTCTAAGAATTTATGTGAAAGGGAGAATTTGCTGGCTCAATTAAAAAATGCCTACAAAAGCCAGGTATAGACTAGGCTGAAGCCAGGATCCTAGAACTTTATATGACTCTTCACATGGGTTTCAGCAACCCAAGCACTTGCACCATCATTAGCTTCTTTCTCTAAAACGTTAGCAAGAAGCTGGATCAAAAGTAGAAGAGTAGGTGTCTTAATATGCACTACAACATGGGATGTTGGGTTCCAAGCTGTAGTTTAATAAGATTTGCCACAATGCCAGCTTCTTATCACCTTTCATTTGAAGGTCCACTCCCTTAGATCCTCAGGCTAAACAGAATCAATCCAAGTCAAATTTAGGATTCTGATTCCTAGCAATGATTGACTTAGGAAAGGGCATTTACCCCAAATTCATTCAAAGAAAAGACAGGGTAACTATACTGGAGCATGTGAGGTAAACTCCCCACCCCTATAATGAGTGGTTTCAATGTCATGCCTTGATGTGACCCTGGCAATGCCTGTGGGCTTTCTGTGGCCATGAAGTTAGCATATCTGAGGAAAGCTGAGTTGTATAGGTTATTGAAAGGAAGATGGAGTGAACCTGGATTGGTGACAATTCCATGTAGCCCTTACAACTTTTATGGGTTGGAAAAATGAAGAGATTGTTCTGTTCATTCTTTTTTTTTTTTTTTTAAAGATTTATTCATTTTATTACAGCCAGATATACACAGAGGAGGAGAGACAGAGAGGAAGATCTTCCGTCCGATGATTCACTCCCCAAGTGAGCCGCAACGGGCCGATGCACGCCCATCCGATGCCGGGAACCTGGAACCTCTTCCGGGTCTCCCACACGGGTGCAGTGTCCCAATGCATTGGGCCGTCCTCAACTGCTTTCCCAGGCCACAAGCAGGGAGCTGGATGGGAAGTGGAGCTGCCGGGATTAGAACCGGCACCCATATGGGATCCCGGGGCTTTCAAGGCGAGGACTTTAGCCGCTAGACCACGCCGCTGGGCCCAATGTTCATTCTTTTTTAAAGATTCATTTATTTTAGTTGAAAGTCAGAATTGGAGAGCAAGAAAAAGGCAGAAAGAGAAGCAGAGAGAGGGAGAAAGATTTTCCAGGTCTTGTTTCACTTCCTAAATGTCTGCCATGACAAGAACTTGGTCTTTCTGAAGCTGAAAGCCAGGGGCTTCTTTTGGGTCTTCCACTTGGGTGCAGAAGCCCAAGGACTTTGACCATCCTCTGCTGCTTTCCAAATCCAATTAGTAGGGTGCGGAATCAGAAGTGGAGTAGCCAGGCCATGAACCAGTGTCCATATGGGATACTGGCACCACAGATGGAGACTTGGCTAGTTATATCACTGTACCAACACGATTAGTGTTCATTCTACCCAATGTAATCCACATATTCAATGGAAATTTCACAGAAATAATCTAAAATCTTTGTGTAGCCAGAATAGATTCCAAATGGACAAAGCAGTCTTGAACTAAAAGGAGAAACCTGGAGACAACACACTTTTTGATTTCAAAATAAAAGCTATTATAATCAAACAGTATGTTAGTGGTTTAAAAACAGAAATATTAACCGATGGAACAGAATTGAAATCCCAGAAGTAAATCCAAGTGTCAATTGATTTTTTAAGATTTATTTATTTTTATTACAAACATATATAGAGAGGAGGCGGAGAGACAGAGAGATCTTCCATCCGATGATTCACTCCCCAAGTGAGCCGCAACGGCCGGGGTGCTGTGCTGATCCGAAGTCAGGAGCCAGGAGCTTCCTCCAGGTTTCCTACGCAGGTGCAGGGTCCCAAGGCTTTGGGCCATTCTCGACTGCTTTCCCAGGCCACAAGCAGGGAGCTGGATGGGAAGCAGGGCCACTGGGATTAGAACCGGCGCCCATATGGGATCCAGGCACATTCAAGGCGAGGACATCAGCTGCTAAGCCACAGTGCCGGGGACAGTCAACTGATTTTGACAAAGGTGCTGCCAGTGCACAACAGGAAGAGGACAATTTCTTTAGTAAATGGTTTTGAGAAAACTGCATTTCCACATGCAGAACAAAACTGGACAATTATATATACAGTATGAGCACTACAAAAATCAACTCACATGAATAAAAAAATTAAAACTAAAGTTATAGAAAGAAGTAAAAGTCTCCATGACACTGACTTGGGCAAGACTCCAAAAGCATAAACATCAAAAGAAAAGATAAACAAATGGGATTACATCATGCAAAAAGCTTCTGCACAGCCATCAAAAGAAATAATTAACAGCATAAAGAGACAACTCATGCCTTGGGGAACATACAAACCACGCGTTTTGTAGTTCCCTCAATACACAAAGAACGCAAACAACTCCATTACAAGGAAACAAGTAACTCAGTGAACAAATGAGCAAAGGGTAACTTTTGCTTTATTTATCTGTTGATGGATATTTACATTGTTTTTGCCATCTTGGCTACTGTTGTGATTGCAGGTGTGAATGTATGTTTTCATTTCTTTTAAAATGAGGTATATGGGGCATCAATGCATCATCTGATAATCCTGTCTTTTTGAGTCTGCTTTTTTTTTTCTTTGACTTCTGAGTTCCCAGAGCACAAGTTTTCTACCCCATCTGTGCTTTTACATGGGTTCACTGTTGGAGAAATATGAGTACCTATTTTGCCCCTAGTATTCCTGTGGGCATTGGTTATCACAGAATCCTAGCATGTAAGTTGAGAGCTAAGGTGTCACTTGCTATACTTTTCAGTACAGTAGCAGAATTGTCTGTGTCCTCTGAACTTTATACAACCAGTTATCCTCAACCATCAAGGTTAGCTCCTTAAAGATAATTTCTGTGATTTTTGCGATTGCAGATATAGTACACATTTATAGCAAAGTATAAGAGCATACAAAAAGAAAAACAATTCTTAATTCTTTAACTCAGAGAAATATGCTAGTTAGCATATTAATAATTTCCTTCCAAAACGTTTTTTTAGTTCATTAATGTATTCCATGTAGTTGGGATCATCCTAAATTCATCAACTATCTTGTAGACATGGCTTTGAGTCTCACTGTCATTGTCATCCACCATAGGTATACAGGATTCTGCCAGTTTCCCCCAGACTCTTACGCAGGCACATGCTGTGTACTTGTTGCTTTCTAGACAACATGCTATCAGTGTGACACATCTGAAATAACTGTTCAATACAAGTTACCCAAGTCTTTGAAAAAAAGAGATGGATCTGTTTCTTGGGGTTCTCATAGGGAGAAGGAATAATCAGTTGCCCCCATTAGTGATCAGTGTGGTAATTCATCTTTATCCTCTCTCTTCCTCTTCCTCTGCTGAAGTCTCCAACCTTCCTCCCTCCCTAGGATTATCATCCTGAAGTCGTTCATGTCAAACATTATTGTAGATGTTATTTCTAGGGGACACAGGCTAAGGTACGCTACATGCATTTTCTTTAAACATTGCATTGATGGAGTTACAATGTTCATTTATATGTGTATGTATGAATATATAAATTTAATAACCTAAGTATATAGTGATATAGATCTCTGTATACATTAATTTATAGTTTTAGAATGTGTGTTTTAAATTTGACATGTTTTATGTATAAAAACACCTGCGTCCCTCTTCTCTGCTGTAGTCTGTCCTGTTAGAGAGGCTGGACCCCTGGAACAGCCCTTTGCTAGCAGGGTTCTAATTCATCTGCTCTCAATGAGAGGACTGATCAATACTTGGAAGGTGTGTGGTAGCCTCACGTGTGTGGGCTTCACATATAGTGAAAGTAGATTTTAGCAGTAGGTTATGTGGGTTTACCTGACTTTGTAAGGCACAACACAGAGAAACCTTTGATACATTTTCTAAAGAGATTTTATCCATTAATAGTTATTCCTCATTCTTTCCCTCAGTCCTACAAAACCAATAATTGCTTTCTTTAAGTGTCTGTCTGTTGCAAACTTTTCAAATAAATAGAATTATGTAATGTTTTATGACTGAGTTTTTTCATTCAGTGTAACATTCATGGGTCATCCATGTTGTAGCATATTCCAGAATCACCTTCCTTGAAATGGATATTTTATCCACTCATCAAATGTTGACATTTGGGTTGTTTTCACTTTCATGAATAATGCTGCTATGAAAACTGTCTAAGCTTTATGTATACATTTTTGTATGGATGCATGTTTTTATTTCTCTTCAGTATATACTTACGAGTGCAATTGCTGGTCCTATAGTAATTATATGTTAATTATTTTAAAAAATGTCAGGTTGTTTTCCAAAGTGTTGGCACCAGTTCACATTCCTATCAGCAGAGTTGTGGGTTTCATTTATTTTTTTTCCACCGCTTGATCAACAGTTGTTATTGTGTGTCTTTTTGGTAGTTGTGTACACTTTTGTATAGTGTATTCGCCATTATCGTCAAGGTGCTCAACAGTTTCACCACCACCAGAATCCCTCACGTTGCCAATTTACAGCCACATTCACTTCCTTTCTGCATCCCTCCCACTTCCTCCAGCTTCACAACCACTAATTTGTTTTCTATTTCTAAAATTTGATCATTTCAAAAGTGTTGAATCAATGGAGTGGCCTGTTTCAGCATAATTTGAATTGTGAGAATTGATACTTTTCTCTCCCCTTTTATTTTTTGCAAAACAATGTTGTATGGTCAGGGTATACCTCAATTTGTATACACGCATACTATTTGATTATTATGAATAATCTTCTGTAAACATTAATGCATGTTAACATAGGTCTTCATTTTGGGGGGATAAACGTCCAAAAGATACATGGTCAGTAGTTTTTGTCTGATTAAAACAACAATTACTCATCTTCACCAGGAATGTGTCTGTTTTTTATTTTACTGTATCCCCACCAGTAATTGGCATTGACACATTGTTGGTTATTATTTTTATTTTAATCTTTGCTTCTTTTATGTTTCTCTGTGCAAATATTCAAGTATTTATTTGCCTTTTCAAAATCCTCTTTGCTTTTATGACAGTGATTCTCATGTTATGGTTAAATGCTATTATCAAAATCAGTTCTTAGATTTTCTTGTATTTCTATAATGTCATTAGAGGAAGGAGTAGACAGTTGTGAGAGCTGCTTTGTCCCATGTCCTGGGCCCACCTTGGTTGACAGGCCGCTTTCAACTTCTCTCTGTCCTTGCCTAATGCTTTCTATGCTACTTTGTCAAGCTGTTTTCACCCTTTTGAATTCCTACTAGAAGTTCTCTAGTTTGACATTATCTGTCTCAAGATGACATACTTTACTCCCAGCAATTGTTGCCTGTGCAGGAAAGGCAGGGCTTAAACTTAGCTCTTTTGGCCACTGTAAATGTTAGCAAAGACTGTGGTGACTTTTGAAGGCAACAGGGTTAACCCCTTGGCTCTTATTTAACTTTAGAAAGCAAAACATCAGTTTCACATAAACTGCTATTTAATGAGATTTCTTCTGTCCTGTATTTCTACATGTAGCTTAATGTTTATTATCTGTTCCTGGTATAGTCCCTTTGATTAATATTGAATAGCTTCATTAGTTCTTATTAAAACTTTGTACCTTAAAATCTGTCTTGTCAAAATATTGCCATAGTAGAAATGTGCTGCGAAGGTTTTTCCAATATTTGACCTTGCCTTCTCTTTTATTTTCTAATAGCATGTTGTTTTAGAAGCATCTCTTACATGTATTATAACTATAATTTTAAGAAAGCACACATTTGATACTCTGAATTTTAGTGGGTGAGATTGTTCATTATTTATAGTTATTTACTATTTATTCTTCTTTACTTTTGACTTAAAAAGCTCCCTTCCCCTGTTTCTCTTACTGCCAAGTTATAGGATACTTCCAGCTTTAAGGTGCTTATTCTTGACATTTTCAAAACCTGTTAAAAGCCTACATTTATGTAAAATCTTTATCCTATTTCCACCCTATATTCCTTGCACTCTTTTTTTTCTAACTTCAGGGCAGAGACTTGCAGCTTTTAATTAAAATTAATCTTACTTATTTCCATTTACTCTGGTAGCCTGCTGAGTGATCTTGAGGTCCTGATCCAGTGCTCCAAGTGATTCTTTCTCTGTTTATGACACCTTTAATTTTACTATGTGTGAATCCATGCAAGTCATTAAAAAATAGAACTAGCAGCTCTTGCTATGGAGCCAGTTTGAGTTCCAACAGATCTAGCTCCCTGCTGATGTGCCTAGCAAGGCTCAAGTACTTGGGCCCCTGCACCCACGTGAGAGACCTGGAGGAGGTTCCTAGTTCCTAGCTCCAAGCCTTGAGGCCATTTGGGAAGTAAGCTGGTAAATGGATGATCTGTTTTTCTCTTACCCTCACTCTCTCTGTAACTCTGATTTTCCAAGAAATTAATAAATCTTTTTTAAAAAACCCTTTAAAAATAAAACTAGGTCCAATGTCCTAGAATTTGCATTTATCAATCCCATGCTTTAAATTGGGGGAGTCAAATATAAAATTTAATTTCCTAAACAACAACAGTCTTGTCTGCTGTGACCAATTTTATTCGTTATTCCCAGTGTTCTGGTTGCTTCTGCCCTATCAGTCAAGACCCACTGTTGATTAACATTAATTGAGGAGAAGCTGCTTTTCTGGTCGCATGCTTAGCCTTCTGAGGGAGGAAATTGTCAATGAAGCAAGGCAGGAACCATTAGAGTCTCAGAGAATGAGGCTGCCGACTAACCTGTCTGCGTCCTGTGTGTAACTGTGATGGGATGGGGCTGGTGAGAATATGGTGACACTTTTGTCTTCAGCACATGTGATAGAATTACAGCACACAGAGAGGCAGTAAACCTGGGTTCTAGTCTCAGAACTGCTACTAGCGAAATGCTACACCAGAAACTGATAATTCTGAACACTTGAGTGTATACAAAGGCCGGACTGTCATTTAACCACCTTGGAGATTTCCTTTCAGTTTCTGACTCCCTCAATTAAATTTTTCTTTAAAAAAATTTAGTAAATACCTGTAAATCTCACACTTATTTCAGTGGTACTACGTAATGTTTTGATGCATGTGGACATTGTGTATTGTGCCGTCACTTTGGATGTGTCTGTCTCTTCAATGTTTAACATATCTCTATGCAAAATCATTCACAATCCTGTCTTCTACATTTTCAAATAAAGGAATACAGTATGTGAACACTTTATAATACCTTGCTGTAAAGTAGAACCCAAGATTTTAAACAAATTATTAAGAAAACCTTATTTAAAAAACAGAGACAGAGAAAGTGATGGAGCACAAAGAAAGAAGAAAAATATTTAGTCTCTAAATGCCACAGGTCCACAATGATCAGGGAAGGCCAGGCTGAAGAAGGAGCCAAGAACTCAACCAGATCTCCCATGAGAATGGCAGGACCTTAATTATTTGAGCCATCACCTGCTTCCTTCCCTGGGATGCACACCAGTTGAAAGCTGGAATTGGGAGCAGAGCCAGGACTCAGACCTGGAGCCTCCAGTATGACACACAAGCATCTTAAGGCTAACTACTGTGCTAACTATCTCTCTTCTCCTAAAATGCCTTACTTATGTGGAGCTGTAACTTAGAACCCACTAATCAGTCCTTCCTCACTTCCTCTGCCTGCTCTGGTAACCATCACTACACTTTTAACTTTTAGCAGATCGTTTTCTTAGGGTTCACATGTAAATGAGATCATGCAATACTTGGATCTCTGTGCTGTATTCATTTCACTTACATGATGACCCCGCAGTTTCATCCATCTTGTTACATGTGATAGGTTTGTGTAACATTTGTAGGCGAGTAGAGGTTTACTGTGTATATGTAGTGTTTTTTTTTTAATTATTTATTATTTAACTTCATTAATTACATTGTATTATGTGACACAGTTACATAGTACTTGGGTTCTCCCCACCCCTCCCCATACCCTCCCACCATGGTGGATTCCTCCACCTTGTTGCATAACCACAGCTCAAGTTCAGTTGAGATTCCCCCATTGCAAGCATATACCAAGCATAGAGTCCAGCATCTTATTGTCCAGTCAAGTTCAACAGTTTCTTAGGTATATCCTCTCTGGCCTGAAGACAAAGCCAGCAGAGTATCATCCCAGTCAATTGAAAGCTCCAACATACCATCAGCAAAAATTTACATCATTATGGAATTAATTGACATAGTAATGAGTAACCAATATGTTGAAAGTAAATACGAGTTCCCAGCCACCTTCTGTGACCACCTCACCTATACTTCAATTTTAGTTTATACACAACATATAACATTCAAAACATAACATGTTATACATAACATCATATCATCTTAAATTAAGGCAAACATGTGGTATTTAACCTTTTGGGATTGGCTCATTTCCCTTAGCATTATGGTTTCCAGTTTGGCCCATTTGGCCACAAAGAACTGCATTTTGTTTTTTTTAATAGCTGAGTAGTATTCCATGGAGTAGATGAACCATAGCTTTCTTATCCAATCCTCTGTTGATGGGCATTTTGGTTGCTTCCATGTTTTTGCAATTACTGATTGTGCTGCTATGAGCATAGGAGTGCATGTTGGTTTCTCATAAAACAATTGTTCTGGATATATTCCTAGGAGTGCTATTGCTGGATCATACGGTATGTTGAATTTGAGTTGTTTGAATATTCTCCATACTGATTTCCATAGAGGCTGTACCAGCCTGCAGCCCCACCAGCAGTGGAGTAGGGATCCCTTTTCCCTGCAACCTCGCCAACAAGTGTTGTTGGTGCTTTTATTCATGTGGGCCAGTCTTACTGGCGTTAGGTGGTACCTCATTGATGTTTTAATTTGAATTTCCCTTATTGCCAGGGAACTTGAGCATTTTTTCATATGTTTATTTGCCATTTGGGTTTGTTCCTTTGTGAAGTGTTTGCCCATTTCCCGTGCCCATTTCTTGAGTGGCTTGTTTGTTTTGACATTTTGGTTGTTTTGTAGCTCTTTGTATATTCTGGAGATCAGCCCTCTATCACCTATGTCGTGTGCAAAGATCTTCTCCCATTCTGTGGGTTGCCTTTTTACTTTGTTGATTGTTTCTCTAGCTGTACAGAAGCTTCTTAGTTTGATGAGGTCCCAATTGTTTATTTTGGTCTTGATTTCTACTGCATTTGGAGTCTTTTTTAGGAAGTGAGGGCCTACCCCTAAGTGTTCCAGTGTGTTTCCAACATTTTCTTCCAAAAGTTTGAAGGTTTCTGGATGTAGGTTTAGATCTGTTATCCATTTAGATCTGATCTTAGTGTATGGTGAGAGATGTGGATCTATTTTTTTGTTTCTGCAGGCTATTAATCAGTTGTCCCAACAGCATTTATTGAACAGACCTTCCCATTTGCCTGGATTGTCGTTTATCTTTTTGTCAAAGATTATTTGGCTGTATCTGTGTGGGTTTCCTTCTGGTGTTTCTATTCTGCTCCATTGATCTTCCTCTCTATCTTTGTGCCAGTACCACGCTGTTTTGATAACCACTGCCCTACAGTATGTCCAGAGGTCCGGAACTGTGATTCCCCCTGCTAACTTCCTGTTCTTCAGGATGGTTCTAGCTATCCGTGGTTTTTTGTGCTTCCAGATGAACCTTTGGATCATTGTTTCCAGTTCCATGAAGAATGTTTTGGGCAATTTGATTGGGATTGCGTTGAATGTATATATTGCTTTTGGCAGTATAGACATTTTAATGATATTGATTTTACCTATCCAGGAGCATGGGATGTTACTCCATCTTTTGAGGTCTTGTTCAATTTCTTTTTTAAGTAGTTTGTAGTTTTCTTCAAATAAGTCTCCTACATTTTTTGTTAGATTTATTCCCAGATATTTCATACTTTTCTCTGTTATTTTGAATGGTATCTTGCTGGTTAAGTCTTTTTCCATCTTGGGGCAGCTCGCATACACTATGGCTGTTGATTTTTGTTCATTAATTTTGTACCCTGCCACTCTACCAAACTCTCGTACAAGTTCTAGCAGTCTCTGTATTGAGTCTCTTGGCTCTTCTACATAAAGAATCATATCATCTGCATATAGTGAGAGCTTGACTTCTTCGTTTGCCATTTGGATTCCTCTGATTTCTTTTTCTTGTCTTATGGCCTCAGCGAGTACCTCTAGGACTATGTTGAATAGTAGTGGAGAAAGTGGACATCCCTGTCTTGTTCCAGATCTCAGTGGGAAGGGTTCCAGCTTTTCTCCATTCAGTATGATGCTGGCATTGGGTTTTTCATATATGGCTTTAATTATGTTGTGGATTTTTCCATCTATGCCTACCTTGGTTAGGGTTTTTAGTAGGAAGTGGTGTTGGATTTTGTTGAAAGCTTTTTCTGCATCTATTGATACTATCATGTGATTCTTGTTTTTCAGTTTTTGGATGTGGTGTATCACATTTATGGATTTGCGAATGTTGAACCATCCCTGCATTCCAGGGATGAATCCTACTTGATCTGGATGAACGATCTGTCTGATGTGTTTTTGAATTCTGTTGGCTAGGATTTTGTTGAGAATCTTAGCATCAATGTTCATCAAAGAGATAATAGGTCTGTAGTTTTCCTTCTCTGTTAGTTCTTTGTCTGGTTTTGGGATTAAGGTAATGTTGGCTTCATAGAATGAGTTTGGAAGGTTGCCTCTTTTTCTATTGTTTTGAAGAGTTTGTAGAGGATTGGCGTTAGTTCTGTTCGGAATGTTTTGTAGAATTCTGGAGTGAAGCCGTCTGGGCCTGGGCTTTTCTTTGTTGGGAGGTCTTTAATCACTGATTCAATCTCTACTTCAGTTATGGGTTTGTTCAGGTCGTTTGTTGCCTCTAGGCTAAGTTTTGGCAAGTGGTAGAAGTCTAAGAACTTTTCCATTTCTTGGTGATCTTCTGACTTGTTGGAGTACAGTGCTTTGTAGTAATTTCTAATTGTGGCCTTAATGGATGCGGTGTCTGTTGTTATGTTGCCTTTTTCATCTTTGATGCTGTTAATTCTTGCCTTCTCTTGTTTTTTCTTTGTCAGTCGGGCCAGTGGGGTGTCTATCTTGTTTATCTTCTCAAAAAACCAGCTTTTTGATTCATTGATTTTGTGTATGGTTTTTTTTTTATTTCTATCTGGTTGATTTCCTCCCTTGTTTTGATGATTTCTTGTTTCCTATTGTGTGTGGGGCTCTTCTGCTGTTGTTTTTCCAATTCCTGGAGGTGTGTGTTTAGTTCCTGTATTTGGCGCCTCTCTTGGGCCTTGACATGAGCTCCAATTGCGATGAGTTTACCCCGTAGCACTGCTTTGGCAGTGTCCCACAAATTTTGGAATGTTGTGTCAGAGTTTTCATTGATTTCCATAAATTTTTTGATCTCATCTTTAATTTCTTCTCTGATCCATTGTTCGTTTAATAGCATATTGTTCAGCCTCCAAGAATTTCTGTATTTCCTGGGTCATTTTGAATTGCTGATTTCCAGTTTCATTCCGTGGTGGTCTGAGAGGGTACATGGTATGATTCCTATCTTTTTGAAGTTATTTAGGTTTGCTTTGTGTCCTATCATGTGGTCGATCCTGGAGAAGGTGCCATGCACTGCTGAAAAAAATGTATAATCTGTGGCCTTCGGGTAAAAAATTCTATAAATGTCAACCAAGTCCAGTTGTTCTATTGTTTGTATGAGCTCTGTTGTTTCTTTGTTGAGTTTTTGTTTTGTTGATCTGTCTATTGTTGTTAGTGGGGTGTTAAGATCACCCACTATTATTGTGTGCATATCTATGTCTCCCCTTAAGTCCGTGAGTAATTGCTTCACGTAGCTAGGTGCATTTGAATTTGGTGCATATATGTTCACAATGGTAATTACTTCCTGATGGATCAGTCCCTTCACCAATATATAATGTCCTTCCCTGTCCTTTTTGATGTGTGTCAGATTGAAGTCAACATCATCTGAAATTAAGACAGCTACCCCAGCCTTTTTTTCTCGTCCATTGGCATGAAATATCTGTTTCCAACCTTTCACTTTCAGCTTCTTCGAATCTCTTCTGGTTAGATGTGTCTCTTGTAGGCAACAGATAGTTGGGTGCTGTTTGATAATCCATTCTGTTAATCTATGCCTTTTGATTGGTGAGTTCAGGCCATTTGTGTTAATAGTTAAAATTGAGAGGTTGTGATTTTGCCCTGCCATACTTGTTTTTGTGGGTGTTGATATCTCTGTAATTGCCCTTCCTTGTGTGGACTTTAGTGTGGAGACCTTCCTGTTTGCCATCTTTGCTTATGATTCACCTCCTTTTTTTCTGGATTTAGTGCATTTCTAAGGAGATTTTGTAGAGCTGGTTTTGTGCTGGCATATTCTTCTAATTTCTCTTTGCTGTGAAAGTATTTGATTTCGTTCTCAAATACGAATGAGATCTTTGCTGGGTACAATATTCTTGGTTGACAGTTGTTCTGATTCAGGATTTGGAAGATCTTTGTCCATTCTCTTCTTGCTTGTAAAGTCTCTTCAGAGAAGTCAGCAGTGATCCTGATTGGTTTTCCCCGGTAAGTGATCTTTTCTCTGCTTCGTACTTGTCTTAGGATTCTTTCTTTGTCTTTGTTGGAGTGGAACTTGAGCACCATATGTCTGGGTGAAGATCGCTTTGGGTTATACCTGCTTGGAGTCCTCTGACCGTCCTGGATTTGGGCTGGGTTCATGTTCCAAGTGTTTTGAAAGTTTTCCTGTATAATTTCGTCAAGCACCATTTGCATTCCTGACTCTTTTTCCGCTCCTTCAGGAAGGCCAATAATCCTAATATTCGATTTTCTGAGGTTGTCTTTCATTTCTTGTATGGTCTTATTGGCTTTGTTCAGACTTGTCTCCAGCTGTTTAATGAACTGGGTATGTTCGTTTTGTGTGTCTTCCGTTTCAGAGATCCTCTCTTCTGCTGTATTTGTTCTGTTGGTTAGGCTCTCAATTTTGTGCTCTAAGTCAAGGATTTTACTTTTTATTTGTTGTATTTCTGAGGCTATGTGGTTCTTGAATTCCTTGAAGTCCTCCCAATTCTTCTCGTTGTCTCTGACATATTTTAACATTATTTTTTTGAATTCCTTGTCTGGTAGATCTTCTATGTCTTCATCTCGCATCTCTGAAATAGACATTGGCTTTTGATCCTTTATTGGTAGGGTGTTGGCACTCTCATCTGGATCATTACCTTTTCTGGTATTTCTTCCCATTGTGTTAGTGTTTCTTTTTTGAGAGACCTAGGCACCAGTGTGCTGAGGGGTCTCCAAGCACTATCCTGTAGAGATCGGAGTCTGCAGGCGTGGAGAGCAGGGTGTGGGAATTTTCAAGGCACTTTTGGTGCGTCTCCAGAACACTGGACCTCAGGGCGCCACTTCCAGGGCCCAGCGGATTCAAAGCGCACTCTCAGCTCATCCCCTACAGGTATGCTACCACAGGACGTGGGGGAGTGAAGGCACTCTCTATGCGCACCCCCTGTGCGCGGCATCACAGGGCTCGGAGGATTCTAGGTGCTTGGTGTGTCCCCAGTGCCAGGGACTGCAGGGCATGGAGGTTCCAGGTGATCTCTGGGAACGCCTCCTGCACGCAGGTCCGCAGTGCTCTCCTGGTGCGTCCCCCAAGCACGGGACTATAGGGTGTGGGGTGTTCCAGGTGCTCTCTGGAAGCACCTCCTGCGCAGGCCCGCCCACCCCAGCACTTGCAGGGAACCGACCGCCCCAGTGCTAGCACGGGACTGCCCAGCCCAGAGGCGTGCTTGGGTTCCTGTGGGATAGCACCGCCCAGCTGAGTGCCAGACCGCAAAGGCACGGGGGAGTATTCAGTGTGCCTTTTGCCTTTCTCCCAGACACAGTTTTGGCAGTTTCAAGGCACTCGCCCGGTGTCCCAAGAGGCTGGAATCTCGGGGGGGGAGGGGCGGGGAGACGAGCACCAATTGTGTTCAGGCTCTGTGCATGCCCCTGGGGGGCCAACTCCCGAAGCCTCCAACCCACCACTGTCCCCATCCAACTCATTCAAAGCTCAGGTTCTTGCAGTCTGCCTCTTCCTCTGGTGGGAACCCTCGCCGCGGGTGCATCTCCCGGCTACTGCGTCCGTTGCTGGTCCCGGTGGGTGTAGGCGGATGGAACCTGGAGGCTGCAGCGGTCCCGATGGGGCTTGGCGACCAGGGTGGGCGGATGCCGGCGGGTCCCGATGACTCAGGGTCCTGGTGTCCGCAGCGGGCGCAGGTCCTGGCGGGTCCTGGTGACCAGGGTGAGCAGATTCCAGCGGGTCCCAATCACCGCTGGTCCTCACGGCCACAGCGTCTGCGGGTCGGTCTGCGGCTTTCAGCGTCTGCACTCAAAGGTGACTCATTATGGAATGCCAGGGCGTGGTTGCCTGTACTGGATATGAATGCAGCACCCAACCAGCACACGTGAGATCCAGGAAGGAAGGGAGGGGCAGAACTGGCGGGGGGATTAAGGGGCTGGTTCCCTCGCTGGACAGCTACTCCCATCGGAGAGCGTGGGCTGGGATAGAGACAGACTAGACTATGCAAGGCTACAACACCTGTGTGCTGCATGTGGACTAGATCAGGGAAAAGCCAGGCTGGGCTGATTATTCCTGCTGGTGCAAGCATAAATTAGAGTGGGTGAGGGATGTTTGGGCATAGCCGCAGAAGCTGGCACTGGGGACTAATTCTGTCAAGTCAAATCACAGAATCACCTAAAGAGTGTATAAACTGGGAGTGAGAGAGACCTGGGAGGGAAAAAGTGGGTTCCCCCTTCTTGGGTCACTAGTCCCGTGGGAGGGCATGAAAACTAGGATGGGGGCTGGGATGGCTAGATAGAGAGGCACCCAACAACACCCGTGAGGGCTGGATGGTTGAGTTGGTTAGATAGAACTAAGCTTTAATACCCATTGACAAGTGCCAGAGCCAAATGGGATGTGGGACAGACTGGTCTTCTGCTACACATACTGGCAAACCAGGGTAGGGGGAGGACATGGTGGGAGTTATTGTGGGTCGCCCCAACTAGGCTGCAGCTCCCACTGGTTTGTGTGAGGGCCGAGTACGTGCTGGGCAGAACCAGACTGGACTGCAACACCCATTGGTTCCAGTGCAACTCGGGACTGAAAACAGAACCAACACAGCAATTGCAACCACCAGCTGATCAGGGTGATGGACTGTGCCGGGCCCTGTGCTTGCTAGAACATACAAGAAACTAGTCTAGGAATACCTCAAAGTTTCTTTGGGGATGTCCCCAATCGAACTGCTGGACTCAGAACTCTAATCAAGAAAAGACAGAAGACAGAGCAGATCAATCATTCATCTCAGCTATATGTTGGCAGCGAAAAATGGGACAAACGGAGACTTTATGATGGACCATATCAATCAGTGGACCACCTCATTGAGCGAAACTGGCAGCGATTCATAACTGGAGAACTATTACACCACTCGAGCACATATCTCAGAGCATGCCCCACATCTGGGACTCGGGGTGGGCGGGAAACCGGGTGGGGCTTCTCCCTCAATATCCCCCTTTACCTCAGATACAAGATGGAAACAATATGGACATAATAGTATTACCCACTTCCCTATCCCCCTGAACCTTTTTTTTTTCTTTTTCTTTCTTTAACTGTAATTAACTATGTAAAGATTGTCAACAACAACAACACAATAAAATAGATTAAAAAAATAATAATAATAATTAAAAAAAAAAAAAGGTGACTCAGCAGGTCAGGAGCGAAAAGTCGTCTTCCCTGCCCTTTGTTTTGTTTTTCCCTGGTTGCTCTTCCGAGTTGTGTGGATTTTTTTGGTTCCACACTGTCCAGGGAACTTCACGTTCTTCTCCCTGTAATTCTATGCTGCTCCACTTACGCTTTTGTCGCGTTCTAGCCCTCTCTGTCTGTGTGCTCTCTCACAGTCTTCCTCCTATGTCGGCCATCTTGCGAGTCTCCGTACTGTGTTTTCTTTATCTATCCACCTACCTAAGCAGATAGACACTTAGCCATCATTTGTTGTCTTTTGTCTGTTTGCTCTTAGCTAACCTAATTGGAGGGTTCATCTCATTTTAAAAATTTACATCTCCCTCATTAGTAGTAGTGTTGAATATCTTTTCGTGTTTTCTTTAGAAATGTCTGTTCAAATCTACGCATTTGTGAATTGGATTATTTGGGATTTTAATAATTGAGTAGTAATTAAAATTTACTCCTTAAATATTCTAAGTGTGTAGCTGAAAAGTATTTTCTTGCATTCTGTTGGTTGATTCTTCCTTCTGTTGGTTGATTCTTTTGCTAGGCAGAAGTTCTTTAGTTTGATGACTTGATTCACCTGTTTTTGCTTTTGTGTCTGTGTTTGGGGTCTGATATAGAAAGTACTTGCCTGATCCAGATGTTTTTCTTGTCTACTCGCTGTGATTTGAAAATTTGATGTCTAGTTTTTAGGTCTTTAATGCGTTCTGAGTTTCTTTTTACAGCTGGTGAGAGGTAAGGGTCTGGTCTCATTGTGTTACTGAAGTGGCTAAGCAGTTATCTGTGCACCGTCTAGAGATTGCTGGGTTTTTTTTTCAATTCATGTTCTTAATACCTTTATCAAAGAGCGTGTTACTCTTTATAGGATTTTCTCCTGAGGTCTTCAAACTGGAGTAATATAATGCCATCTACTTTGTTACTTTTTGCTAAAAATTGCTTTGATTATTTGTACTTATTTGTGGTTCCATACATTTTAGTAGTATTTTTTTCTGCTTATGTGAAAAAAGTGATTATTAACAGTTTGGTAGAAATTATATTAAATCTGTAAATCGCTTCAGGTAGTACGGAGATTTTAACAGCATTGATTATTCCAATCCATGAACATAGGATATGTTTTCACTTCTGTGTGCCCCTTCAGTTTTTTTTAAATCAGTGATTTATAGTTTTAAATTATAGAGATCTTTGGTTAAACTATTTCATAGATATTTTTGTAATTATTTGAATGAAATATGGAATATGCTGGTTTGTTTTTCTAGATTGCAATGTAACATTACCAATTATGGCACATTGACTTTGTTTTTTTTCAAAGATTTATTTATTTTTTATTGGAAAGGTAGATATACAGAAAGGAGAGACAGAGAGGAAGATCTTCCATCTGATGATTCACTCCCTAAGCGGCCACAAGGGCTGGAGCTGAGCCAATCTGAAGCCAGGAGCCAGGAGCTCTTCCGGGTCTCCCACACGGGTGCAGGATTCCAAGGCCGCGGGCCGTCCTCGACTGCTTTCCCAGGCCACAAGCAGGGAGCTGGATGGGAAGCGGGGCTGCCGGGATTATGGGATCCCAGGCTTACAAGGCGAGGACTTTAACCACTATGCTATAGTTCCGGGCCTGGCACATTGACTTTGTATCTGTAACTTAGTTGGATTGTTTGTTTTAATATTTTATAATAGTTCATGGTGGAGTCCTTGGAATTTTCTGAATAGCGAATGATGCAATGAACATGTAATGTCAATTGACTTCGTGTTTTCTGATTCACTTATTTATATTTCTTTCTTTTGCCTCATTTGTTACACAGGGACTTTCAATGCTATGTTGGGTAAGAGTGGTGAAGATGAGTGTCTGCCTTTTCCAAATCTTAGAAAGAAAGCTGTCAGCTCCTCACCAAACCATATGCTGTCATCCATTGGCTTGTTAGATTTGGCCTTTACTAATGTTGAAGTACATTCCTTCTAGTCTTAATTTGTTCAGAGTTCTTACTGTGAAGGTTTTCTAATTTTGTCAAGTGTTTTGCATGAATTGAGAAGTTCATATGATTTTAGATCTGCACATGTTGAGGAATTCTTACATCTCTGGGATAAATACCACTGGATCACAGTGAGTGACTTTTTTAACGTGTTGTTAGATTTAGTTTGCTAGTATTTTGTTAAAGATCTTTGCATCTGTATTCCTCAAGGGTATCATATTATAGCCTTCTTTTGTTGTTGTGTTCTTGTCTGGTTTGGGTATCAAGTTAATGTTGATCTCATAGAAAGAGTTTGGAAGGATTCCTAGCATTTTTGTTTTTGGGAATAATTTAAAAAAGTATTGGAGTTAATTATTCTTTAAGTGGAACTCATTAGTAAAGCTGTCTGTCCTAGGTTTTTCTTTGTTAGGAGGCATTGCAACCCACTTCTTACTTCCTTGCAATCAATGTTTTGCCTTTATGTTTCGGTTAAAGCTTTTTTTCTACCTGACCAATACTCAGAAAAATGTTTTCATTTTCAAAAGTCTAGAAAATCTTTTTTCATTCAACATCATGAACACTTTACTTTGTTCCTAGAATTCTTCCTTTGTTCTTTTCTACCACTGGGTGGATATTATGCTTTTTCACTCCCTTTTTGGCTACTGTCACTGCTCTTTCCCTTTTTGCTTAAATGCTGTCACCAACCTAGGCTGCTCTTTTCCTTATGCTCTGTAATATTTAATGTGCCCTGCATAGAATTCTTAACATAATTTTCCAGAGGTGTTTAGCACTAATTTTTCTTTTCTCTTAATAGTACCTTTATTTCCTCAGTAATGCTAGCTCAACAGCCTAAATGCTAGAGTAGGCACTGTCTCCAGTCTCACTGAAATTAATCAAGCCAGGCATTGGCACAGCATTAATGTGCTACTTGGAATGCCCATATATTGTAGGAGTATCTGGCTCAAGTCCTACTTCCTTTGCTTCTAATCTAGCCTTTTTCTAATGAGTGTCCTGGGAGACATAGAGTGATTCAAATATTCAGGTTTCTGCCATGTATTTGGGAGAACTAGATTGAGTTGTGGGCACCTGTCTTCTGCCCGGCCCAGCCCAGACTGTTACAAGCATTTGGGGAGTAAATCAACAGATGGAAGAGTGCTGTGTTTTTTTCTCTTTCAAATAAAATGAGAATAGATTTAAAACTTGGAAATAAGCATAGGTGCCTATTGTTGGTACTAGATTCTATATTTTTTATTGGAAGAGCAAAAGGTCTAGAGAATTAGAAAAAGAGGACCAATATGAGGAATAACCAGAGCTACTGTCATGAAATAAATGTGCTGCAGTCACCAGAGGAAGAAAAAGCAACACGACAGGTAGAAGACATCACAGCACTGATGTTTCTTGCACTAGGCTTTCCATATGCATCATCTCAATTGATACCTATGATCCGCTGACGTAAGCATTAGAGCCAAGGAAGGACTTGTTCTGTGAAGTCAAGTCTGTGTGACATTATCGTAAATACTAGGAGCAGGATTCAAAGTTGGAACTTTTATTTTTCTAGAGTACCCTAATTGCCTCCAGGACTATCACAGAGAAGGTAACATGTACATTAATAATTTCAGGATAAACTTTTTTCTGTAACTAATACGTAAAGAGGAATTCCAAATTCAGGCATAGAAGGTAGACAGGTATATAATCGTTAGAGAGTTTGAGTTTCAAGAAATTCAAGATCAACAGAACTTAAAAAGGGATGATCTGGGGTCAGGAGTAAAAATGCCAGATGAATTGGGGGCATGAAGAGGTCATTATAGAAGCTGATGTGAACAATTTTAACTCAGTAAATTAGAAGGGATTGGGAAGTAAGCAGAAGGTAAAGGGAAGAAAGTGTCACAGTGGTGCCATGTTTTAAGGTCAGAACTTTTGCATTCTTTTTGGAGTGGTAGCTCCCATTTGCAAGCTACTTTTGTAAATTTTCTCTGATTTTCTGTCTAGGTTGTCTAAACTTTGTTGGATCCCTTGCCACAAATTCAGTCAGGTTTATTTGGATGCAGCTTCTGAAGCTAGACTGTAAACTCCATGAGGTATGAGACCCTTTTCTTGGTGTCACCTACAACACCAGCCTGTTCACAATTTGTGTTCAGTTAGTGTTTAAGTATTTATGAAATAATTACTGAGTGAGTTGTTTAGAGATCAGCATCACAGAAAACAATACACATTTTTGTAATCATTCTGGCCTATTTAATTTTATTCGTGAGGGAAGGAAATATGTATTGAGTGAAAAAAAATATTAGGTTCTATACTGGATTTTCTCCTAGATAACTCAGATTTGTGGCATAAAGTTAGATCGCTCACTTAACGATTCCTTCTGAAGTTTAAATATTTTGTCCACATGAAACTACATGATTAGCATATCTTTTATTCTGGTTAACAGTTTCTTCAACTTGGCAACCATTTTAAATAAACTTGTCTGGGAGTCTTTGTTAAAAATGAGCTTTTGGGATTTCTGCTCAACCTCAGAATTCTGAATAGCTTTGGAATAAGGAAATGAAGAAAGGAGCTCACCAGAAAGACAAGACCACTGTCACACAGTGTTCTAGAAAAAGCTCTGGATTTAGAAGCAGAATGTCCAATTTCTGGGCTCAGCCTTGTTCCTGGTTGCCACTGTGTGTGTGCTCAACCAATCCTCTGTCTTCCATCTTTCTAAGTATAAAGCAAAGCAGTTAAACAATATGCCTCTAGGCTCCCTCTTTCTATTTTTAACAGTTTTGCAAATCCAAGAAAAACATTTCTACAGCCTTAATCTACAAAGTATTGCTGCCTTCATGCTTTCTACATTCTATTATCCATTTGGCAGTGAGCATGGAATTACTGAACGAGAGAAGGACGAAATTGGCTCAATTTCTCACTTCTTTCCCTTAATCCTGCCTTGCTGCTGTTATGAAGAACTAAATGCAGCTTGATGGCCCAAGTTTGATTATTGAGTTGTAAGCTTGGCAGGGAAAGGGACCATGTCTAATCTCCTCTGTGTATCACCCCAGGATCATAGTTCCTTATCCTACACCTGCTGTTTGCTTAACTAACCATGTGAGAGCTTGACTGTGTTGAATCTGTGTGGGGACCCGCTGAAGGTAAATTGCTCAGCTTGGCAGGTAATTTATGATTCCTATTTGTTGTTATTGATTTCAATTATGTACTGTGCTTCTAGAAAAATTCTGCATATTCCCAGAAACTTTCTGAAGCACATGGTGTGTGTGTGTGTGTGTGTGTGTTTGTGTGTTCAAGATTGAAAGTAGAAAGTATCTGAAAGGAAGTGAATCTCTAGTACTGGCTTCTCTTTGCTACATTTTCTGTCACTTATCAGGTGACAACGTCCTCTGCTTCTGGTTTTTCCAGTTTTGGAATGATTTCTTGGTGGAGCTCTGAGGATAATGCAGAGGCATTCAGATGGCAAGGGCCCTCTTAACTCATGTGACAGCAGTGGTACTTGCTTTAGGTAAAGATTGCTCAGAAATGGGAATCTGAAAAGTGATGTACACATGCATACAGAGGTTGAACTTTTCATTTCATCCCCAATACTTGTCACCGTGTATTGCTTTCCTAGTCTTCTGGTAGAAGGGTAAGGGAAGTTATATGGCTCCTGCATACACATTGCCAGCAACATCCAGCTTCTATCTCTCAAGAAGGAAGAAATGTTGACACTTTCATAAAACAATCTGAGCACAGAACCCTTCTATGCACTCGCAATCATCTTCCTGATGTTACGATCTTTTAACTTCTACCTGATTAAGAACATATTTGGAGTGTTTCCAAAAGAATTCAATCTAATATTCATGGGAGTAACTGTCTCTCATTTTTCTCTCATTTAATCATTTATGCCATGGCAAGAGCATTATTCCCCCTCCCCCGACTTTGTTAAAGTATAATTGAGAATTAAACTGTTTGTTTACAAATTGTACAGCATGATGTTCAATTGCACATATATGTTGTGAAATATTGACCACAGTGAAGGTAATTGAGATATCCATGGTCTTATGTTGTTATCATGTAACATGTATGTGAGGACAATTAAGGTCTACTTAGTAAATTTTAAGTAGGACTACAATATTATTAATTGTAGCTAGCATGCTGTATAGTATATCTTCATAACTTTTATGTACTTATTTATTTTTGTTTTCTGTATATATTTAACTTTTTTTTCTTTTTTTAAAAAATTGTTATCATTTTATGATACAATTGAATAGGTCCTGGAGTTTCCCTACCCCTCCACAAATCCCCTCCCACCCCAACTGAGTTCCACTATATGATTACTATAGTATAGTTCTTTATAAACAGTCATATGTCTGTCATTGGGAGCATAGACCTGGCAGAGTCCAGCATCCTATTGTCAAGATATAGTTAACAGTTTCATTGGGAGTCCATCTTTGTTTGGAAGTAGAGATGCATACTACATTGTATCCTCACATCTGGATATGATAGTCTCCATTTCACAGTTATTATATATCCCCTTAAGAATGAAAAGCCACAGGCTTGGTGCGGTGGCCTTAGCAGCTAAAGTCCTCACGCTGCATGCGTTGGGATCTCATGTGGGCGCTGCTTCTAGTCTCGGTGGCCCCGCTTCCTGTCCGGCTCCCTACTTCTGGCTTGGGGAAGCAGTTGTGGACAACCCAAGGCCTTGGGATCCTGCACCCACGTGGGAGACCTGGAGGGAGTTTCTGGCTCCTGGCTTGGAGTTGGAAGCACCGGCTTTTGAGGTCACTTGGAGAGTGGATCATTGGACGGAAGATCTTCCTCTTTGTATAACTGCCTTTGCAATAGTAATAACTAAATATTTTTTTAAGAAGAATGAAAAGCCATAAAACAATATCAATCACAGAAAGAAAAATAGAAATTTACAGCACCATGAAGTTAAAAAACATGCTACTGGATATGATAGTATCCATTACACAGTTACTGTACATCCCCTTAAATGAAAAGCCACAAAACAAAATCAACAACAAAGAAGAAATTAACAACATTATGAGGTTAAACAATATGCTACTGAATGACTAATGTGTTACTGAAGAAATGAAAAAGAAAACAAGAACCTTCTCAAAGAAAATGATGTTACTTTTTAATCTATGAGTCTGTGAAGAATTTAATAAGAGTTTTGAAGAGATGAAGCTAAAAAAAATCAAAATTAATGAGATGTAGTTTCTGTTGAACTTGTTGGTGAGAAATGTCTCCTGTAGACAACAAATAAATGGGTTTTATTTCTTTAATCCAGTCTACTAATTTATGATGTTTGATTGGTGAGTTTAAAGCATTTACATTTAGGGTTGATATGAATGGGTGGTAATTTGGTTCTGTCATTTTAGCAATGGGCTGTTCATTGATTTAGTCTTCTGTTGTTACTTTACTGGAATGTTCTTCACATTTACCTTTGGTTTTGGTGGGTGCCATTCCTCTTCTCTGTCAAGAGAACATCTTGAAGTATCATTTGTAGGGCAGATTTGGAAGAGGTAAATTCTTGTAACTTTACTGTGGAAGAATTTTATTTCCTTTTTAAAGATAAAGGCAAACTTTGCAGGCTATGTTATCCTGGGCTAACAATTTTTTTCTTTTAGAATCTGGACTATTTTGCTCCATTCTTGTCTGGCCTGTTATAATTCCTGTGAAAAGTCTCCTATGAGTTTACTTGGCATTACTTTATATATGTCAATTGATATTTTTTACATGCGTACTTGAGAATCTTTTCCTGTGTTTGATTGAAGAGAATTTGATTATCATGTGTCGTAGTGAAGATTGCTTTCGATACAGCCTTTGGGAGTGCTGTGCCCCTCCTGGATGCTGTTTCCCAGTTCTTTCTTCAGGTTAGTAAAATTTTCTTTTATTATTTCTTAAAATACATTTTTAAACCCAGCTTCTCTTTCTGCACCTTCTGGACCTCCCATAACTCTTATATTTGGCCTTTTAATAGTGTCTTTCAGTTCTTGAATACTTGTTTTTAGCTTGACCCAGCTCTGCTTCCAGCTTTTTGTTTCCCCCTGGTGACAGGAAATACCTTCCAGTTCTGAGATTCTTTCTTCTGCTTGCTTCATTTTATTTTGAAGAATCTCCACTGTACTTTTAATTTGCTCCACTGTACTTTTAATTTCTGATATATTAGCTTTCATTTGATTCATTTCCAGTGTGACATATTTTTTGAATTCCTTGAGTGCCTGCTTTTCATGCTTCTCGTTGTCGATAAGAAGTTTTAGGACAGGGGGTTTGAATTCTGTATCCACCATTACCTTTATGTATTCCTCAGTTAGCTCTGAGATTGGCAAAGGGTTTTGCTCCTTTGTAGGGGAGTCTTCAGTAATATTCATTGTTCCTTTGTCTTTTCTTTTGCTCTTGGTCATTTTACTTCTGGTTATCAGATTCTTCTCCTTGGGGCAGGTTTTCTAAGCTGTGTCACCCATAGGTCTTCAGTTGGATTTTACTTATTGTGGTTGGTACGCAACTCTTTGTTTGCAGTCACTCGTGCCACTCCCTCCAGCAAGTTCCAGGTCTGGGTTCTTATGTTAGACTTCCTCCATGGTCTCCATAGCCCCAGCTCTAGGCTTACCACTCACACCTTCTGTGATACATGCTGAGACTGTACTGTTGTCTATACAACCTTTCTCCCACTTCTGGTTGGAGCAGGTCCCAAGATTAGGGAGACACCAGGTGCCCTAAATAACTAAGTTGTTGTTGGTGGTGATCTTGCTGGAACCTGTTGGCTGTTAAGTCTGAGGGCCACATGGACCTATTTTGACCTGTACAATGTCATAGTGGGTATTATTTTCCTGTGGAACCAGTGCAATGCACTGAACTCAGTGAGTTTGCACCCAAGTCAGTGCATGTGCAGTTCACTGTTGTCCCTGCAGTCTTAAAGCTTTTGCCACACTATACAAAATGCCACCTGATGTGCCACTTGATCTGCTGGCCATCAGGTTGGAGGGCTACTTGGACCTGTCTTGCTTGGAACCTGAAGGATGCCACATTGTTGCAGTTCACTGTGCCAGGAATGAGTTCACTCCCAGCTCAGTGCATCGCGGTCCTGTCCCATAGTTTTTGTTTCCCTGCACAAAATGGCACCCTATTTGGCTCTAGGGTGTGGATGGGGCTATGAAATCCACCCTATTCTCACGCTGCCTATCTGGGACCTGCTGTTCTGTCTCTGTTCCTGGCCAAATCAAACATACCAGCAGGAGGGCAGTTCTTTGTCTGGGTTCACCTCCTGAGCTCCCAGTGAACGTTCCTTCCCACTTTGTTGCTGGTAGAATTCCAGCTGATGGTGGAGTTCAGATTGGCATTCACTGAATGCTACAGGGATATTGTTCACTGTATCACCACACCATTGTGTCTGTTGCTTTCTCATGTCTATTAGTCTCCAGGTACCCTCTGCTGTCGTTCAGTCCTCTCCTGTTTTCTGGAATGTGTCCTCTCTGCTTCACACTTGCTAATGTTTCTCTGTTTGTTTAAATGTGTTCTTACCCTATTCCACCATCTTTTATCTCCATAACTTTTACAACTTTGAAACCTCTTTACCGAAATTCTTTAATTTCCCCCCAAGCTCACATTGACTACCATTATACTGTTTGTATAAGTTTGATTTTTTTAGATTACACATGTAAGTGATATTATGTGGTTTATTTTTTACCTTTTTGTTTTTAAAGATTTATTTCGTTTTTATTGGAAAGTCAGATATACAGAGAGGAGGAGAGACAGAGAGGAAGATCTTCCATCTGATGATTCACTCCCCAAGTGACTGCAACGGCCGGTGCTGCGTCCGGGTGCAGGGTCCCAATGCATTAGGCTGTCCTCGACTGCCCTCCCAGGCCACAAGCAGGGAGCTGGATGGGAAGTGGAGCTGCCGGGATTAGAACAGGCGCCCATATGGGATCCCGGGGCTTTCAAGGTGAGGACTTTAGCCACTAGGCCATGCTGCCAGGCCCTACCTTTTTCTTATTTCACTTAAAATGGTATTCTTTAGATTTATGCACATTGTAGTGATTGATAACATTTTATTTTTAAGACGGGGGGTTTGAATTCTGTGTCCTCCATTACCTTTATATACATATAAATCTTTCATGTTAGCATATCCATTTACTTTTCATATATATTTCATATTTTCTTCATTAGTTCATTTATTGATGAGCAGTTCAGTTGTTTCCCTATCCTTAGTTTTGTAAAGTGAACATAGAAGAAGAAACAACATATAGATTGGGAGAGAATATTTGCCAATCATTTATCTGATAAAATGTCAATACCCCAAATATATAGGGAACTCAAGCAATAACAGGGAAGTGACCCAATCAGAATATGAGTAAATCATCTGAGTAGGTGTTTCTCAGAAGGAGACACACAGAAGACCAAGCTGCCTGTTAAAAAGATCTTGTCATCACTAATTATCAGGAAAAGGGCAAATTAAAGCCACTAGGAGATATCATCTTGCATGTTTTAGAATATTGATTAAAGAAATGATGAAATTTAATAAATGTTTGTGAGGCTATAGAGAAAACTTTGCACACTATTGTGGCAATGTCAGTTGGTACAGTCATTATTGAAAACAATATGGAGTGGCTTAAAATAGAAGGTAGAACTCGCATTTTATCCAATAATCCCATGCATAGGTATATATCCAAAAGAAATGAAGTCAGAGGTATTTCCCATTTGTTTCAGATTCTACTCAAAATGTTCAAGGCCTATTGATCAAATTCTCTATCTGTGAAGTTTACTTGTGACAAGCACAACTGTCTCAATTCTTATGTACTGAGGTACTAAGATAATCTCGGACAAATCTTTGTCAATATCTACCACTGCTAGTGCATATCGTGATTACGTAGAGTCATACAGATAGAAAGAGTATAGGAATTCAGACAAACTACATGGTTGTAGCCAATGGCATATATGGGCACAGGTAAAATAACTACTTGAGAGCATTCTGACAGGTGATATGACAAGGACATGGACAGTTTACTAGCTGGAAGCAGATGCAGAATGAGATTCATGTCAAATCAGCACTCTGAGCAGCCACACCCAAGCCACATGTGACCAGAGTAGCTGTGCTGAGAAAATGTTCCGTGATGGGGTTCTGGGGAAGTAACTTTAAAATACTGGACATACAGGTGAGCTTCTTAGTCGAGAAAGAGTTCACGTCATTGTGGAAATTTGTGGAGGGCGAGGCCAAAATTTAAGTGGGTCAAATTTTACCAAGTTGAATGCTTTTGGCATGAGATATTTGATCAAGAAGGGGAAAAAGCTTAGTATTTATTATTTAGAATTGAAAAGTAGTATAAACTGTCCCTTTTCCCATTTTCCCACCCCTGCTTTGATGAATGAAACTTCAGCAATTTGAGCTTTTATGCCCTTGGTTACTTGCATCCTGTGAAGGATGTGGGACCTTTTGGAGTACAACTTGACTTTTAGTCTTCTCTCTCTGGTTTTTTTTAGATTTTTAAAAGTTTTTAAATTTTTAATTAGAAAGGTAGATATATAGAGAAATAAGAGAAAAGATCTGCTGTCTACTGGTTCATTCCCCAAGTGGCCACAATGGCTGGAGCTAAGCTGATCCAAAGCCAGGAATTTCTTTCTTGTCTCCCATATGGTTTCAGTGTCCCAAGGCTTTGGGCCTACTCTACTGTTTTCCCAATTTACAAGCAGGGAACTGGTTGGAAAGTGAAGTAGCCTGGATATAAACCAGTACCCATATGCGATTCTGGCAGATGAAAGGTGAGCATTTAGCCACTAGGATATTGTGCCAGGCCCTAGATTTCTCTTGAGAGAGGAATTTAGAGGAGTTGTGTGTAGCCCCAAAGTTGCAGTGGCTTGCTGCCAATCGCCTTGAGTTTGTCAAGTCAGATGGAACAGATTTATAACTTACAGATAGCCAGCAAATGAAAAGTTAAGATTCAAAGTGAATCGTTGCCCTAAGGCTCAGGGTAGCTGTCCTGGGTAAATGCAGTTTTATCTGGGTTGCGGCAGGGTGCCCTACAGTCATAAGACTCTACAGATGCTTCACCTTGGGTTTCCATTCCCTTGACACTACTGGTGTTGCTGAGTCCAAGCATTTCTGAACACTGTATTCAAGGAGGGAAGAAGACATAGTCTAGATTCTCCTGCATATTTCTTCTTTATCTCAGGCTGTTACATTTTTGCTGGGATGCTACCTGAGTACTACAAGCAAGAGGGGAAGAGCTGGGTTGGCCAAAGTCATCCAGGAACCTGTGCTTGTAAGAGTGTTGCCCAGAAAGCACAGCTCTAGTATGCAATTCCCAATGATTTCATCTATGACTGGTTGATTTGTGGCTGCTCTCATCATCATCATCATCATCATCATCATCTCATTGAAAAGGCAGATCAAATTTACAAGAGACAGAAAGACAGAAAGAAAGCTCTTCCATCCACTGCTTCACTCCCCAGTGGCCAGAGCTGAGCCAATCTGTAATGAGAAGCCAAGAGTTTCATCCTGGTCTTCCATGTGGGTATAGGGTCTCAAGGCTTTGAGCCATCTTCTGCTTTCCCAGGCCATGAGCAGGGAGCTGGATAGGAAGTGGAGCATCTGGGACATGAACTGGCACCCATATGGGATGCTAACACATGTAAAGTGAGGATTTAGCCATTAAACCATCACACCAGGCACTGTGGCTTCTGTTCTTAAACTAAGGTTGTCCCCTCCTCCTCATAAAAAGGCAGTTCTTTCATTAGACTATTTCATCATAAACCATAATAATGGTTAGGTATTATTGCATTGACTATATTGTCTTATTTTCTAAACATATTTGGGGCAACAGGAAGGCAGAGAGGGAAAGAGAAAGAAAGAGGGCTCAGCTCAATCATTTGCCTCCTGTGGTTTGGACCAAAGCTTGAAGGCACAAACTCAGTCTGGGTCTCCCTCGTGAGTGCAGGAGCCCAAGGACTTGAGTTGTTGCCATTGCCTCCCAGCCCTGAGTGGGATGATGGAATCAGGGTCCAGAGTTTGGACTCAAGCCCATACACTCAGGTATCTTACCTGCTAGGCTAAATACCCATTCCTAGTTTATCATTTTAGAAAACTTTTGATGAATTACATAAATCAAAACTTTTTTCTGTCCAGGTCTCATTAATCTATTTACATTTTATCTGGTTCCATGTATATTTTAAACCAAATAAAAAACCCAGGATCTAACCTTAATAAGAGTGGGGTTATTTCTGAGGTTAAATTGTTACAGGGGCCTGTGTGTTGGTGTAAAACATTAAGCCTCCACCTATATTATTTTTTCCATTTTTTATTATATTTTTGACAATCTTTACATAGTTAGGGTAAGAAGTTTCAAGAACTACAGGAAAGTGGATAAGACCATTATTTCCACATTGTTTCCTTCATGTATCTGAGGAAAGGGGGATTTTGAGGGAAAAACCCCACCCAGTCTCCCACCAACCCCACATCCCTGATGTGGGGCATGCTCTGAGCGTCCTGCTCAAGTGGTTTTGATAGTTCAACTGTTATGAATTGCTGCCAATCTCGCCATTCTAAGCACGATGAGGTCGTTGAAGAATCCACTGATTGACATAGTCCATCTTAGAGTCTCCGTTTGCCCAGTTTTTCACTGCCAACATATTGCTGAGGTGGTTGATTTGTTCTGTCTTCTGTCTTTTCTTGGTTAGGGTTCTGAGTCTGGAAGCTCGATTGGGGGGATCCCCAAAGAAACTTTCTCTGAGGTGTTCCCAGACC